>NC_091469.1:220123297-220430440 GCF_036971445.1 Narcine bancroftii | reverse complement strand
GGTCAATGTGTCACTTCTACAATCTGTTTCCCACAAGAACAGAGTACGAGCAGGGGCTCAATTTTTTGTAAGATTAATCCTACCATTCATGGGTCTTTATATTGTCTTTCGTCTTGTACCAGAAGTCTCTCACCCACTTCCAATGTTCTAGGTGAGATTTGTGGCGATGCTGTTTTTTGCAATTGAAGACCCAGATCTAGATGAACTATGGACAGCCTAGTCCACATTTTGCAGCCAAACATTAGATCTGCTGGGGTGCGTTTTGTGGTGTTTACGATCCCAATATGAAATCTGTGATTTTGTGGCATTTAGAAGTTTCATGGTTTTCAATGCTTGTTTTGAATGTTTGTACAAAACATTCTGTCTCCCCATTAGTACTTGGGTGATAGGTTGTGGATAAAATATGTCTGACATTGTTGTCGCGTATAATTTATTTAAAAATGTTCTGATGTAAATTGAGGCCCATTGTCTAACTAATTCATGAGGCAATCCATAAGTGGCAAAGATAGCTTGTAAACAGTCAATCATGAGATCTGCTTTGTTTTTCAGCTGTGAAACTACTGGTCATTTGGAGTGTGCATCCACATTATTGGAAAAGTCTCACCCATGAATGGTCCAGTGAAGTCTACATGAATCTGATGCCAGAGTTTGGATGGCCATTTCCTTGGGTTAGCTTTGGATTGTGGCATTTTGGGCAGCATTAACTGACAAACATTAGATTCTCTTACGGTTGTTTCAATGTCTCTGTCTATGAAGGGCCACCAGACATGCATCTGGGCCAGTCCCTTCATTCGTACCATTCCTGGATGGTGGTGGTGCAGTTCTGATAACATGGTTGTTTGCCATTTGGCTTGCATTATTGTTAGGATACCCCATAGACTGTCTTTGACTGATAGTTCATGGCGTTGTGTGTAATAGGGTTTTAGATCTTTTTGGGATTACTTCAGATCCAGGCCTCCCATTAAAGGTGAAGTATAGGATCTTCCTTAATGTTGCCTCTTTTCAAGTTTACTTTCCAATCAACTGGGCTGTAATGGGCAGTTGTTGAAGTTGCTCTTGGTTGACGGCTACTGCCTCTGCTATCCATTTAATATTTTTTTCTCGTTCTGTGTCAGGTAATGGCATGTGTGATAAGGCATCTCCGTGGCTGTTGAATAATTCTGGTTTGTGTTTTATATCCTAATTATACACTGCTAGTAGCATGGCCCATCTTTGAATTCTGGCTGCAGCTAATACTGGTATACCTTTGTGTGGCCCCAGGATTAAACTAAGAGGCTTGTTGTCTGTGATCAGGGTGAATTTTGTTCCGTAAAGATATTGGTGGATTTCTATTTATTTATTTATTTTTAAACGCCAAAAATTATTCCCAATCTTTTTTCTAGTTGGACGTAATTGCATTCACTTGTGGATAATGTTTGTGACGCATACGCTACTGGTTGCTCACCTTTTTCTGTGATTTGGGGTAGTACTGCTCCTAGTCCCACTGGTGAAGCATTCATGGCTAGTGTAACTTCTTCACTAGAGTCGTAGTGGATCACCACCTTATTTGTTGACATTAGTATTTCCTTTAGTTGATCGACTGTTTTTTTGTTTCTGTGTTCCTATATTATGTTTGATCTTTCTTGAGTAATTGCTTCAGAGAGCAGTATAGTGTAGATATATTAGGGATACGTTTTCAGTAGTGATTAACAAGTCCTAGAAAGTCTGTAATTCCGATTTGTTGGTTTGGTATGGGGCCTTGCGAAAGGCTTCTGTTCCTGCTGGATTCATTCGCACCCCCTCGTCGTCGATTGTAAACACAAGATATGTTACTGAGGGGCGCATGAAGACACATTTGTCCTTTTGTAATCGTTGTAGTCTGATTAAAACCTTTTCAAGGTTTTGTAATTGTTCATTGTAGTTTCGGCCAGTGATTATGATATCATCGAGGTAACAGCCGACTGAGTCCATCAGTAATTTGTACATCGTTGTTTGAAGAATCGCAGGAGCTGCTGAAACTCCTTAAGGCCCATGTGTAGGTGAATAGTCCCAGATGGGGATACATATTCCCTTGATTTTTTTTTGTCCATTTCTATCTGTTGATATGCTTGTGACAAATCTAATTTTGTGAATTTTTGCCCTCCATTTAGTGCTTGGAACAATTCCTCTGCCTTGGGCATGGGGTCTTTGGGTATTTTGAATGATGAATTGATGGGTACATTGTAATTGCTGCAAATGTGAATTTCACCGTTTGCTCCTTGTACGGGTACGATAAGAGCTGCCCAATCACTGTATTGGTTCTAATATGCCTTCATGTTTTAGTCTGTTTAATTCAGCCTCAATTTTCCCTTTCATAGCAAATGGGACTGTTCTGGCTTTGAAGAATTTTGGTTCTCCATTATCTTTTAATTGCAGTTTGGTTTGAACACCTTTAATTTTTCCCCAATACTTGTGGGAAAACCACTGCATAGTTGTTGAGGATTTCATTGCATTCCGGCTGGGAGGTGTCTGTGTGGTTTACATTTAGTATTGAACCAATTTCCAGGCAGTCTATGGGAATGTGTTGTAGCCAGTTTCTTCTGAAAAGTGCTGGTCCCTAGGAATCTACGATGTAGACAGAGTGTTTTTGGTTGCTGTTGTTTGTATTGTACTTGGACCATACATGTTCCAAACACTTTGATTCTGTCTCCTATAAAAGATCTTGTTGTTTTTAACCAGGAAGCATGGAAGCAAGTGTTCCTTTACAAATAATGGTATTAGGGACACCTCTGACCCTGTGTCTAACTCCATCTTCTGGGGTGTCCATTTATTTTTAGCTGTATAAAGATTGCTGTGTTTCCTCTGTTTATCCCTCAGATGTGTAATATCTCAGGAGCTGAAATTTCAGGAGCTTAAAGGTCAGTCATTGGGCTGTTATCATCACTGCTAGGTTGCCTCTCTCTCTCTGCAATTGTTTTGACTTTAGCTGCCTGCTTATTTACAGGCCCCCTGCCCTTTAGACGCAGACATTTAGCTTTGTTACGTCCTTCTGTTTTGCAATGGTTGCATTTAGAATGTTTGAAGAAGCAGTTTTCTGGTCGGTAGTTGCATTTCCCACAACAGAAGCATTGTTTTGGGAAGTCCTCCTGATCAGTTGGTCTGGTTGACCCACATCCAAGTTTTTAAATCTGCCATTTCAGAGCTGCAGGCAACCCTATATACAATCTTTAACGTAACATCTTCATTCATTGCTAATAATTTTTGCATTGCTTGGCAATTTGCCATCCCCATCACTAATCTGTTTTGCAGTGCCTGATTTAGAAACTACTTGAAATGACAGTGCTCCGTCAATTTGTACAACGATGCCAGGTATTCACTTAACTGTTTCTCCTGGTCCTTGTCTCCTTTCATAGGATCATTGCCTTTCTGCCAAAACTGATGGTTTGGGGCTTAAATGATTCCTTAGAGCTGTGCATAATTTGTTGAATATCTGTCCCTGGATCCACTGAGGCCAGCAAGGTCTTAAGGAGGTCAAATGTTTTGCTGGCCATTATATTGGGGAAGAGGGCATGTTTGCGGTTTTACTGGACATTCCACAATATTGTGGACTACGTAGTTATTCCAACTCTCTTCTATTTCGTTGAATTTCCCGAACTTTCCCTCCACCATCTTAGTGCGCTTTCACCTTGATCTTTTGGTGGGAACATGTTAGGATTGTTAGGTAGTCGTTTTCTACCTTTCCTCTGTTTTCCTTCTCACGGTTGGTGCCTGGAGAATGGGTAGGATTCATTTTGATCTTCGTCACCCCTGTTATGTATGTAGTCACACAATTAAGACTCAGACTTGATGCTTTCTCATCCATTACTTCTATTAGACTAACATGGCTACTGAGAAACAAGTTTACACATGGAAGGGAAGACATCATGACACGGGTGTCATGCTGTCCAGCAGAGGGCAGGCTTCTACCCAACAGATCACTTGGGCTTTTCTCAAATGTCACAGAGACCAACCACATCAAGTACACTAGCCACACTGATTTATTTCTTTTTGAGGAGGCAATGAGGAAGATCAAACTCTTTAACCTTTATGTGTGGCTGCATCAGGTTGTGCCTGGAACTGAAGTACAAGGGCACCAAGTGCTGCTATGTGCTGAGATTCTACCTGTCCCCGATGCTGCAAAAGATGGCCCCGTTACTGCACAGTGTTCCAGTCTTTGCCTCACTACCCATCCTTCGTGTAAAAATTTTCCCCAGACAAAAATTTTTCACCACAAGACCATCAGGCACTGGTCAGGACTGAACATCCTGCAGACACTGAGAGATGAGGCATTGATGGACAGAGTGAGGTGATTCATGGAGCCGACGTACAGATCATCAGGCAGAATGCCTCATTACCAGTGTTCATAACCAAGCACCAAAATTCTGCTGGGTGACAGTGAGAGGAGTCCTGCCCCTCACCACCACCCCCCCCACCCCAAGTCAGATCCTTCCTGTACAATCAGAACATCACCCTCCACGCATGTTGCCCCCGAGATGACTGCAGTGGGGTGAAGACAGTTGCTCCCCACTTGGCAGAATGAAGATTCACTAAGAGTGTGTGGAGAAGGATGAAAGGGTCCTCGTCACTGTTCACCCCCAGCAGCAGTGTGACAGTCTGATTCATGGGCTGTTCCCAGGGATGCACACAAATTCACACACCCAAAACTGTTGGGAGGATCACCAGCTTTGTGAAAGACAGAGGTCAGTGTAGGAATGCTGCTGACTGGCCAATTCCAGGCTGCAAAAGTACAAGCCAAGGCACCCGCACTGAGGCTTGTGCAGCTAACGCAAGGGCACTGTGGGGAAGGACAACAGTCTAGAGTCCTTCCACTCCCAAGCATTGAGGGGCTGAGACCAAGGTGATACCTGTCAAACAAAAGAGGGGGGAGTAATGACAAGGTGCCAGAGTGATGTAAAAGAAATGAATCTAACTATGTACAGTGATGGGATGTATGAATGCAAAACTAAGGGTGGAAAGAGACTAAATGATTTTATTCTTGGAAATAATTTATTGTGAAGCAAGTCTATTATTGGTAAAAACACACGATTACCCTACAATTACTTGATCTGTCCCGTGCCACCATTTTTAAACAATCGGACCATGTTAGCACTTTCTTGCTAATCAAACACCATGCTTGTGGAAAAATTAAATGATGGTCAGAGTTTCTATTAGACCAGGCTCCACTCACAAACCACCTTAAGTAATCCCTTACTAATCACAGAGCAACTATGGCATAGGGATTACTTAAAGTTATATGTAGAAAGAAAACGGAAAACCACTATTAGACCCATCTTTTCTTAGTTCAACCAATGGCATATCTTTTATCTGAGTGTGTTTACTGTGTGGTGTTAAACCTTATAAACCAAAAAAATCAACTGCTGTGTAGCACAGTTCCAGCCTTGGTCATTTTCTAATTGACATCAAAGATGTATATTCATCCATGCTTGAAAGAAAATAAATTATTGCATTTGGGTTATACTACAGTGTTGTTAGAAAATATGAATTAATATGGATGTCAGACAATAAGTGATTCTATCTACAATATCTGGTTGATCATATACTATAATGTGGCCTGCCACATTGACCACCGCCAGTGGGCTGATATCGCCTCAAACCGTGCATCTTGGCGCCTCACAGTTTGGCGGGCAGCAACCTCCTTTGAAGAAGACCGCAGAGCCCACCTCACTGACAAAAGGCAAAGGAGGAAAAACCCAACACCCAACCCCAACCCACCATTTTTCCCCTGCAGCCGCTGCAACTGTGTCTGCCTGTCCCGCATCGGACTTGTCAGCCACCAACGAGCCTGCAGCTGACATGGACTTTTACCCCCTCCATAAATCTTCGTCCACGAAGCCAAGCCAAAGATATACTATCCCTACCTGCTAAATTTAGCAGATTTACTGGGTATATTGAAATACATTCCAGTGTAAATCAATTAATGTAGGAACAAGGGGATGAAATGGAGAGGAGGTTCAAAAGGAAGATTAGAAGAGACAATGTATAATAAATGGGATTTGAACTACAAGGAGTCTCCAGGTTACGAACGTCTGACTCACACTTATGAGCAAATTGCACCCCCAAATTGCACATGTGCATAATGTTACCTCACGAATACCCCTTCCAGTTTGCAAGACATTGATGAAATGAAAGTGTTAACCTTTTAATCATGATTTTAATTTTTTTTTCCTATCGAAGCTGTTTTTTGTATACATTCCTAAGACAAACATTTGACAACTGACACCAAATAAGAACCATATAGATCTGTTCCAACTTGTATACAAATTTGATTTAAAGACAGACGTAGGATTGGATCTTGTTCATAACCCGGCAAACTCCCTGTCTGCAAAAGCCTTTTGACTCATAATTAAGGAATTCAGGGATCCTTCTCAAATTTAGCTGAACCCAGAAATTTGCCTTCATTCTGGCACAAGATGACACTAGATTTCTAATCAATGGGTGTACCACAATTCAGAATGGGGTCAAGAAGGTCCCAAAGAGTTCCTGAGAACATCTCTAATAAATCCTCTTAATTTATTAGCAAAGCCAAGGTCAGCATCTCTCCCAGGCCAATATTTGCAGTATTGGATCTTGAATTACACCTGGCCAGCTCTGCCGGGCAAGTAACATTGATCATGTACCTAACACTAGACTCCTCAAATAGTCATTCTACCCTCACCCCTGCCATTGCAGGAGATTGCCAGGTGGATAGGCATTGTTTCAAGGCTGTATTTAAAAGCTCCCCCAAAATGTAACATTCGCATTGATCCATTGGAAACTCTGGCCAATGACAAGTCAAAGAGGAAAGCATATTGGGATCACAGTGGGAAGGTCAAGGTTCTGTTGGGTGGATTCGGAATTCCAGCAAAAGTGGCAGAAGGAGCATGCCCCCTCATGTACGACCCATCTATCCCCTCTATTAAGCCACTTCTGATCCCGAGCCCACAAAAACCACATTGACCTGGTCACAGAATTGGAGTAGAAGTAAATCATACTTTCTCTGTGGGAATGACAGAGAAAAACAAATCAAGTAATCATAACTCAGAACCCTCTAGATTTATGGCCTGCAAACCTTCCATTCACCTTCAATTCAGTCTTCAGTCAACAAGTGTTTCTGGCTCTTCCAAGCATGGATGCAAGAGAGTTGACAAGGGACCCCCTCTTCCGCCCAGGAAATACATTAAGAGAATGGAAGTTTCAACATGGACATTTGTTGTGTTTAAGAATAGGTTTGATGGCTTCAAAGAGAATCAAGGCTAGACATGAGTTATTAACAAACAATGGGATTTATTTACATACAGGAGAATTCACAAAAGAGTGCACATACACCTGAAATAATACATAAATAACTACACATCAGGTGCAAGTAAAATCTCTGCTAAACATTCTGAACCCCTTGATTGGGAATACAAGGGTTAAACACACAATACCCATCCAACCAGAGACACAGCAGCAAAGAGTAAGTTAATTGCAACAAACAAGTAAGTCATATGAACCTGGTTTCCACCTCAGCACAGGATCCAGGACTGGCCCATTGCAGTCAGCTCTCTGATACTCACCTATGATCGGCAGCCTTGGCTTCCTTGCTGGTCTTGAGGCAGTAGAAAAAAAAAAGAGGAATCAAACAGTCTCCATGCATGGCTTTTCAATGCAGGTCTTGATCATGTGACCTGCTTGGGCCAATCACATTGTCAGCCTCACCTGTGGCCATATATAACAATTGATTAACACCCAGAGGACTAATCACAAATCAGCTTCAAGAACCAATCACACATCAGCCTCACAGGTGGACAAATTTAACTCTTGATTGACAAGTGAGGTCACTTCTGATCTCAGGTGTGCTGGAGAGGTCACATGACCCTCCACAATCCATACTACAACATTGTATTACTATCTATCTTGGGCAAATCAAACCTGCCCTGTAATGGCTTCATTTCATGGTAGATCAACAGTAATAGCTAATTCAAGGTGAATTCTTTGATTAGAATTTGGACATGAAAAATATCAAAGGTTTAAACTGAAAAACCTCTAAGGGAAACATAAGGAACAGGCCTTTGGAAACCAGCAATGCCTGGATAGTATATAAATAACATTTAACTCTATCATAGAGATGTTATTGCCTCCATGGGGCTTGCTAATTCCAAGTTTTAATAACGATGATACGCTTATCAAGAATTCTTATTTACTTGCAAAATTGTTAGCTAATCTGACTTTCACAGCCTGAATTATATCAATTGTGTTACATCAAAGGGAGATCCTTTTGCCTTCAGCTGTGATAAAACAGTTCTTTCAGATGTATTCAAATGGAGAGATGGGTCATAACACAAATCATTGCATCTGGTTGGTGTGTAATCATTTGGGATCTCTTAATTCCACTGAAGTTTTCCACTAAAGTTTTACCTGTATTGTTAACAAAATACTTAGCTCTCACTATTATTACACCTTTTGGAATAACTGCTTCCAGAAAAAAAAACAGATTTCACTTAAAACCTGGACTCTTCTGCAATAATTAAATGGCCCTTGATCATAAAAGAATGATCTCACATTAGCCTCTTTCCTCCTTCCATCGATAACATTCTCTCCTTAAACTTTACCTCAAAGTAAAGCAGCCTGCATCCTTCTATTTGTTTGGAGCTGAGCTTTGGTCCCGATATGCAGGACTTTGCCAGATAAGCAGCCTCACGCCTTCCAAATCTATCCTCTTTTGGAAGTCCATCAACTAAAACCCTCCAGCCTGAACGTGATCAGTGCGCTACTTCATGGCAGCATTTAAGTTGGCATGCACAAAATGTGCTGATCCAATACTTAGTAGCTCACAATCTTTCGAAAGATCCAAAAATCTCCTTTCATTCTCCCTCAATATTGATGGCCATATATTTCCATCCAATAATCAAGATCTGAGTTCATTTTTTTTAAAAACTCGTCACTTCTATCCATGCCACGTTGGCTTTCTTTTAATTATTTCTCTTCAATTAGGCATTCTATTCCCATTAATTGCAACTTTTGTAGTGCTGCGCCCAAGCATTTTATGGCACTGTTACTTGAAAAAAGAGTACAAATATACAGACTGATACAAGATTCACTCATCAGCAGAAGATGATGCCCTTCACTGTTTAACTGTACTCCACATTTTGTTTTACATTTAGAGATAAAGCACGGTGACAGGCCCTTCCGGCCTATGAGCCCATGCAGCTCAATTACATCAATTAACTGTTAAACCCCACACATTTTTGGAAGGTGGGAGAAATCAGAGGAACCCACGTAGACATGGGGAGAATGTGCAGAGTCCTTACAGATGGTGCCCGATGCCATATTACATTTTGTCTTCATAACACTATTCCCTGCACATCTTGACCTATTTGTAGCACTGCACCTTGCTCTTTGTTTTATTATTGTATCACCTGATGTATGGGTTGACTTGCCTGGATAGCATCAAAACAAAGTTTTCCATGACCTTAGCACACATGAGAATAAACAATTCAATTCAAACACTTTCCATTTTCTCAGAATGCCTCAGTGTTGTTGAAATGTACTTTCATTTTTGAGGTATAAACTCAACTATTGTCAGTAAATGTTCCAACCAGTTTGGAAAAAAAAATAGATCAATTTTTGATGATGCTGTTAATGGAAAAGATCCAGGTTTATGTATGGGAAGAGTTATTGACATTTCTTCAAATATAGTCGATGCACAGAATCTTTGATGCTTATCCAGCACCTTGTATCTTGTTCTAACAGAGCAAGAGCCTGCACTCATTTACAGTCTTCATCATATTGCCTTCATAAAATGCTCTCAAAAATCTGCAAAATAGCACAGAGGTGAAAGGAAGGCTTGCAATATTGTGGGGGAGTTGGGGCTGGGGTTGCGGGTGGGGGGGGGGGGAACAGGGCAATCACAAAAATCTTTGGGGCAGACTGCAATCAGCCAGTCATGTAAACTGTCATTTAAAAGTCTAGAATAGCACAGAGTGATTCCCTTGTATGTCCCAATTGACAAGTGAGGTCACTTCCGATCTCAGGTGAAGCTTTAAGCATCACCATGGCTGCCGCTAATGTATTAAAGAAGTGAACGTCTTTCTAGAGCTAAACGTATAAACTACTTTTGGGTGTCCAAAACCAGGGAGCATATTTGCAGAATATGAAGTCATTCATTTATGATTACATAAATAAGTTTTTTTCTCGCAAGGAGCTGTTATTCTTTCAAATTATATACACCAGAATAGTGTGAAAAAAATACCTATTAACATATTCAAAATGGAAAATTATAGATATTTCAACTAGAAGGGGATCGAGGGGTGGGGGAGACTGGGAAAGCAGAGCTAAGGACAATTCTGGAGCAGGTTGGAAGTGCCGATTTGCCAACTTCGGATCCCGCTCCTGCCACTTGCGGGGATATTTAGAGTCTCCCTAGGGACACATGGAGAGCAATTTTCAATTTCACTTCTTGGCTGATATGAATGGGATGGATTGCTTACACATTGTCCTAACCTATGACATGTAAACTACTGAAGGCCAAATTGGACAGGACCTTCAAAGAGATGTGCAATGATTATGCCTTTTACCAAGCAGTTGGTGAAAGTGAAGTTGCCCTCATTATTTTGTTGATACTGAACCATGTCCTCAAATACAGCTATTCTGGATTGGAAAACAAGTCTTATGAGGCAAGGTTACCAGAGCTAGGAATTTTCTCTTTGGAGTGTAGAAGGATGGGAGGAGACTTGATAGATGTGTGCAAGACTATGATAGGGTGGACAGCCAGCACCTGTTTCCTAGGGCAGAAATAGCAAACACCAGAGGACATGTGTACAAAGTGAAGGTAGGGAAGTTTAGGGGAGACATCAGGGGTAAGCTTTTCACACAGTGAGTTGTGGGTGTCTGAAATGCCTTGTCAGGGATGGTGGTGGAGGCTGAGACATTAGGGGCATTTAAGACACTTTTAGACAGGCACATGGATAGAAGAAAAAATAGAGGATTACGGGATAGGGCGGGTTGAATACTTTTTTTAAAAGGAATATATGTGTGGGCACAATATCGAGGGCCAAAGAAACAAGGTCAATAGATTCCAATGGAAAAGCACAATCCAAGTTGCTCTTTCTTCCACATTAATCCTGAAATGATACATTGATAATTCTTCTTTGCCTCTTCTGCCTCCATTGATTGATTGAGGAATACCCTTTTTCTCTTCTTTCTGACCGAAAAGAGGAAGATTTCTCTGCCTGAGTCAGTTGGAATGTGCAGAATCTACAAGCTCCTATCTAACAAAAGGCTTTTCTAATCTTTTGTGTCAAAGTTAATGCCAAGTTAATCTGGCGATGTTTTTTCCTTCCTTTCTGCTGGCTTGACAAGTGAGCCAGTGGGAAGCCTCCCACTATTTGTCATGCACCAATTTTATTGGAATGAGATTCCAAAACATCTGAAATAGGGTCATAAATGGTGCAAAAGTGACTACTTTTATACCAGTCAATGATTTGGTGAATAGGCTGCTTTGGGTAAAATGCATTGAATCCATCAAATATAAGATCTCTTGTACTATTGCTTGGAAAGATGCATGCTGAAGGCATAGAAGCATGACGACCAGCATCAATAGTTTCAACAGTTTCTTTCCAACAGCTATCAGTTTCTCAAGCCTCCCCTGCAACACTGAGGTCCAGCACCATAAAAAGGACTCTGCACTTTTTTGCAAAGTCACTTTTTTCTTTCGCTGGGATAATGTTTGTTATCTGTCTTTTACATTTATTATATTTTTCTCATTCAAATTATGTATAGTGTTGCAGACTTTTTTTAATGAAGTACCTGTTCACCTGCAGCATTCCCGACATACAATACTTCAAAGTTATGAAGTTTCTCGCATTTATTTTCAGCAAAATCTTGTGTTCTTTCACCCAATTTCAACATGATCATTTCAACTTACAATGTGAGTCTTGGAACCGAACCCCATTGTCTACCTGTACTTTGTAATGTTGTAAAATAAGACCCCAACTTTAATATTTTGTACCATAGCTAATGAAGGCAAGCATGCAATGTCTTCTTCGCCACCCTATTTGCTTACTTACAGGGAACAATGAGCTTAACCTTTGTGCCCTTCCATTTACTGTATCTGCCTTACCCCAAGTTCACTTTGCACTGGTCAGAATTAAACTCCATTTGCCAACAGTCTGACCCAATTTTTCATCTAATTTATATCCTGCTCTTGCCAGGCAACCTTCCTCACTACCTACAACACCAACTACATTTTGTCATTTGCAAACTTACAAATGACGCCTCCTACATTTTACAAATGTCACAGGTTCTAGGTTATGAATTTCCAATCAGACAAAATCATCCCAACTCCACCAAGTCAATTCTGGATCCAATTATCCCACTTGCCTTGGACCCCATACTTCTTAACCTCCTGAACCAGCCTTACCATATTGTCAAATGCCTTACTAAATTCCACAGAGACTATCTACCACTTAGCCTTAATTTTCTCAGGTACCTTCATATAAAGCTCAATCTAATGAATGTGTATCCTATTCCTTTGGAGTTTCTCCAGTAATTTCTCTCCCAGGGACATAAGATTCACTCGCCTGTAATTACCTAATTTACCCCATTGTCCTTTTTAAATACATGAACCTGTCTTCTAGCATCTCATTGATGGCTGATATAAATATGAAAATCTTCATCAGCTCTGCAGCTACTCTCTTCCTTTGCTTCTCATAGCAACTTAGGATAGATCTCATCCTTCCCTGGGGATGTATCAGTCGTATGTGTTCCAACATGTCTATCACATCTTTTCTCACTATGGACTTGCTCCAGATAATAATATCCCTGATCTCACTGTCCTCCATTTCCTTTTCCTTGGTGAATTCAGATGAGAAGCATTTGTGTACAGCCTTGCCCACATCTCATAGTTCCACACTTAGATTGCCCCTTTGGTTCCTCAGGGGATCTACTCATTCCCAGGGTATCCTCTTGCACCTGATATATTTGTACAACGTCTTGTGATCTCCTTTGTCTCATTTTCCATGGATATTTTACGTTGAAATGTGACCAGCGAAATGGTTACCTTTATCTGCATGCTGCAGTTTTAAACAGGAGCATCTAGCACAAAGCTGGCATACTGCATTCTTTCCACTAAATCATCATGGGTTAATCTCACAACCCTGGATGGTATTTTGGAAGCTATTGAATTTCTCCCACTAAGCGGTGGCTATACGCTTCGAGATCTGCTCAGAACCTGATCGAACAGCACCAAAACACAAATACTAAAAAAAAGGTTGATGCCTTCAGATTTCTTCTGTGCATTATTGTGCAAAATAGTAAAAAAAAATTACAATTTTGCAGTGCCTCATAACATATTCCTCCCGTCCCCACCTTTCCTGCTTATCTATCCAGCACAAGGCTATTTTTGGTGAGGAATTCAGCAGATGGAGAACTGCAGGAGACTTTCCTTGGATTTCACTGGGAAAGTCGCATTTAGATAAAAATCTTTTTTCTGACAATGCAGTCAGAGAAATGCCTTGAGGCATTGGGTATCATTAGTATTGTGCTCTGCTGGCCATTAAGTTGCATTTGATATTTGTTGAGACCATTCTGGTGAATGCCTCTGGAGGGATTTGCATTATCACAGGCAACCATAAATATAAAGAAAAGATGAGCAGGATGTTGTTTGCCAGTATCATGGGTTGAAGCATCAAATTACTTTTGTATAGCAACTGCCTGGCAGCATTTGGGTCACAGTTCAATTGAATATTCTCAGCTGCTTTTTTTTGTGTGACAAACAGAACATTATAGCATGCAAGTAGCAGGAATGAACCCGACGGACTCCATGGTCTTGAGAGGAGGGCAGAGCTGAAAAACTAAGTTTTAAGAGCATTAAGATAGCACTATTCAGGTGAAGAAATTTATTTCTCATCCAGGATGTCATTCCTACTTCTGAATTAAAACGATTACAGAAAAATCCCTGTGACCCGGAATTCAAGCAACCAGCAACCTCAAGCAGCTGGCAAAAAAAAAAATAGCGGAAAATAAATGGGTAAAAAATATGGAAGTTTAAAATTGGCACGCCTCCCCATTAGTTGTCCATTAATGCAAAATGCAGAATCAAGCAACCAGGATACTCACTTATCCCCATAGGTGACAGATACCAGGGGTTTTACTGTATATTAAATGCGGTACCTTCAAGAAAATTTGTGGGAGGCTTCAAATTCAGAAGACCTCTAAAAAAATCCTCTTTATTATTCCTGTGAAGTCTTAAATTTAATTTTGAATTTTGTCAACTTTGTGAAAAAAAGCAACTATATTTGAGAACAATAGCAATCTGTATTTCAAGTGCATGATATAAAATTGACTTCTCTTTACAATGTTCCAACTACACAGAGGTATAATGGGGAAGAAACAAATGGTGATTATCACCAGTCTTGCTCAATGCAGAAAAATTATTCTAATGTTTCCTTCAAGTAGGACACAGGGAACGCAGTCTTATTTTCCCCCTCAAATTCAGTTTGTGATTTCTGGCCTCATTTTATTGGATATTCCTTTTGGCAAAGAACACTACAGAAAGCGGGTCATTCGGCCCTACTAGTTTGTGCCGACTATTATTCTTTTAGTCCCACTGACCTCTCCCATCCATGTATCTATCCAATCTGTTCTTAAAACTCAAGATCGAGCCTGCATTCACCACACTCCCACTGCTCTCTGAGTGAAGAACTTCCCACTAATGTTCCCCCTAAATATTTCCCCTTTCGACATTCAGTATCCTATTCCTTTTATGAAGAAATTCATTCAAATATCTGAAGAATAAAATTTATGGTTAAATAGCTGTGACACAAAATTAAAATAGACGGCTTTATTTGAGACTTTATTTTGGACAGCAGCAGGCTGTGTCAAATGGATTGTTGAAAATCTTAATTGTGTAGATATCTACCCATCTTCGTCTGCTGCTACTTCCATCCATTAATTTTATAGTATAGGGAGAATTTAAATTTATAGCTGACTAATTCTCGGAGTTACATACTCGAGTTCAGTTCTATCTACATACCGTAATGAAACTCCAAGTAACCAGACACTGGAGCAGTTACATAAACAAATACCATGGGAACATCAGCACAAGTGATTACTTCAAATTCCTGTGTGTCAACATTTCCGATCCATGCTGGGGCCATCATATCAATGTAATCATGAAGAAAGATCACCGGGAGTTATATTTTGTGAGGAGTTTGAGGAGATTTGGTATGTCCCAAAGGCTTTTGCAAATTTCTACAGAGAGCATTCTGACTGGTTACATCATTGTCTGGTATTGAGGTGCCAATGCACAGGAGAGAAAAAGGTTCAGAGGGTTGTGAACTTGGCCAGCGCCATTATTTTTCACTCCATTAAAGACATCTACATGAAGCGGTGTCTCAAGAAAGCAGCCTCTATCATCAAGGATCCTCACCACCCAGGCCATCCCCTCGTTTCACTGTAACCATCAGGAAGGAGGAACAGGAGCCTGAAGATGCACACCCAATGTTACAGTGACAGCTTCTTCCCCTCCACCATCAGATTTCTGAATGGACAATGAACCACAGACACTACACTTCTTTGTTTTTTTTGTACTAATTATTTATTTTTAAATATTGAATTTATGAAGCCGTAGTTGATTGCAATTTTGCAAAGCAACAAATTTTGTGACACATTTTCATGACGATAAACTTGATTCTGATTTCCCAAAATGCAATACCTCATATTTCCTTTTATTAAATTCCATCTGCTCACTTGTCCAACCAATCAAGATCCTGCTGCTATTTTTGGCAACTGTCTTCACTTTCGACAATATTTTTAAGATAACTGAACCAGATGGAATTTTGTGACAATCCAGCAGATACATTATCATCTTTCATACAACCATTTTATTCTATGATTATTTAATTATTGGAGTTTAAAACAGGAATTTGCCATGACCAGATTCAAATTCATGTATGCAGATCAATAATCCGAGTCTCTGGATGATCAACTAATAACAACTTTTATGCTTACCATACCCTTAATTGGTAAATCTCTTCAAATTCACAATGAACATCTGCCATTAAAAGTCAGGTACTTGAAGACACACTTGAGGGACACAACATAACAAAATGTCTCCTTGTCAATGAAGAATTAAAGGATAGGCTGCTAAATTTTATCTTTGGTCAACAGCATGAAATGTGGAACACAATCTCATGAGAATGTTGTTTTCTGCCTCCAAAACAAATTCCAATAACTTCAATAGAATTAGTTTTGGAATCAAAGTAGGGCGTACTGATAGATTACTGATAGTTAATGACTAAGGATGAATTTTTAAGTAGCAGCATCTTAATACAAATGAAGGCTGATTGGCATTAAAATTATTGGCAATAGGATGTTCAAGTTTAGACCCACAAGTAGGTGTTTGAGGAAGCCCTCACCTTACTATGCTTTGCATTTTTATTTCATAATACAAATGAAGCAACAAGGTGACAAAAGAAACTGTTACAGGAAGCAAAGTGTGAACACTCTAATATTGCAGCTCCCATCGGGAATGTTAAAGTATTTGAAGTAGCGTATATAAGCAATAAGAATTTTAATGAGTAGAAAAATGATTGCTGGAGTAACTAAAGCTCCTTTCACACTTGCCAGTGATCCCAGGAATTGAATGCCAATCAGCCTTTAAAAAAGTGGCAAGTGTGAAAGCAAAATCTGTTCGATGCTGGTGTCAAATGATGTCATTTCATGCCGGGGATTGGCCAGCCTCGACCCCTAGTACAATCCCCGGTGTCTGCAGATGTCGGCGTTGAGATCAGGCAAGTGTGAAATGGGCAAATGCATTGCAGGCACTTCCTATTAAAGGTAGAACAGACTAAATGCTGAGGATAAACCCTTGCAAGTGTGATAGCATTCAGGGTCCCAGTTAGGAGTGGTCTAGTGTGAAAGGCCAAACCCCATTCCTATCCCAGGACACTGAATGGCCGATTTACTGTGATGCAAGTGTGAAAGGGGCTTAAGCAGGTCAAATAGCATCAATGGGTAGAAATGGTCAGTCAATGTTTCAAATTGAAATCCGTTATTGGGACTCAGATTATATAAATAATATTACATATATAGGGAGAAAGAAGCTGGGGGAGGGGGCCCAGAGGTGATAAAATATAGGACAGGCTGTGTCAGAGGTGAAGAGGCACATAGAGGAAGAAACTATTAGAAAGGAATGTACGAAAAGAAAAGTGAGATAGAAAGAGAGAAAGTATAGGAGTAGGTAAAGTCACTGAAGTGGCATGGTTGGCAGAGTGGTTGGCACAACACCTTTACAGTGCCAGCGATCGGGACTTGGGTTCCCATCCCACGCTGTCTGTAAGGAGTTTGTACGTTCTCCTCACGACTACATGGGTTTTCCCCAGGGGCTCCTATTTCCTCCCACCATTTGAAGTATACCAAGGGTGCAGATGAATTGGGGGCAAATTGGGCAGTACTGACTCATGGGCTGGGCTGAAATGGCCTGTCACCATGCTGTATGTCTAAGTGTTTTTTAAAAAATAATTTAAATTTAAAGAAGAGTTGGAAGCAGTGTGATCAAATAGGAGTAGGGGGGTTACCTAAAATTAGAAAAAATCGATGTTCACTCTCTTAAATTTAAGGCTGTCCAGAAGGAATATGATGTTTTGTTCCTCTTCTACGTTTGGCCTCACTTTGGCAATAGATGAGGCCAAGGACAGACATGTCACTGCAGGGATATGTTAAAATTATTGGCAATAGGATGTTCAAGTTTAGACCCACAAGTAGGTGTTTGAGGAAGCCCTCACCTTACTATGCTTTATTGCAGGTAATCAGCAGGTCTTTCAGGATTTAACTCACACAAGTCAGAGGGTTTCATTTTTATTCATTGGTGGATTTAGAGAATGTTATTCATTCCATAGATACAGTGTATTTTAGATGCTGAAGAGAATTTGGGTTAAAAATGAAGTGGGAGAGAGAAGTTACATAGGAATGAACCCTACCTGAAATGAATTGAAAATCATGTTGAAATGTTGAACTCAATAACTCAGCTGTTAGGAAAAGTCAACAACCTTGTTTTTCAATGTCTGCCATAAGAAGCTTATATTAGAGGACTGGCTGTGTAAAGTTAGGAATTTGCTGCAAATTGTTCTTTCATTGAATAAGGCAAGGTCTAAATTACCAAGCCGGAGACTTATTCTGGTTGAAAGGAAAAGTGGTTCTAAGACAATGTGATAATGATGACCCTTGGAAAATGCAGGCAATTATTATGGTAAATAATGAGTTCTAACAGAACATCTGTATCATTTAATTTTCAAGCCATTTACACTTAAAATGTCAAAGGAGCACAAAAAAGAGAACAGTAAATGTTATATTCTTCTTTGCATGAATTCATATGTCTGTAGCACTGAATTAAACAATCAAATTCCTTTCACCACCTCATTCTTGTGCAGGCAAAATAAGGTAACTTTGACATTTCACCTCTTAATGTTCTCATTGCATTCACTCACAATTTAGAACTGTGAAGAGGTTCAATTGCCACCTTAGTGATTCAAATGCATTGTGCATAGTCTACTGGGATAGCCCTTGGGCATTCACTGTCTGAGCAAGGCATAGGCTTGTCTGGCTAGTAGTGAGACCAGTTTTGTGACCCAGCCCTAGAGCTAGTGACCCAGCCCCAGAGCGTCCTTTACACGTACTTTTTTTTTGTTCCCTGCTGCCAGTTCTGAGTGAAAAAGTGTTTATATCTGACTTCAGGATGTGTCAGAACACCAAGTGTCAGGAGATGAATTCTCCTGTCATTGGGGAAGACATTCTGAATGTTTAAGATTTTGTAAAATATAATAAATGTAAATAAGAAAACATTTCACAAAAATGGTTGAAGTGTTTTGAAGAAACATTGACTTAAATTTCAGCAGTTTTAAATGCAATACAACTTTGTTACTGTAACATTATGATATTAAGATAGCAGTATGTAGTCAAGGGTCAATCTGTGTGGCAGAACAGTGGTGATAATGGTTCATGCTATGCACCATTATTTCAGTGGCCCCTGGTTCAATCCTGACCTCCAGTGCTGCTTTGCTGCATGTTCTCCTTGTGACTGGGTGAATGTTTCCCCCAACTGTTTTGGTTTCCTCCCACAGTCAAGTACAAGCCCAAGTTTAATTGGACAGGATGTTAAAAAGGAAGAGGAGCATTCAGAAAATGGGATGTGTGAGAAGCAGAGGTGCCTTTCTCACAGGATGTTTTTAAAAGTGTGTTGGCAAGAATCCAGGACATGCACGTTTGTGTGGCTGTGAAGGGGCAGGCATGCAGATGTAGGAAAGCTTGGATGCCATGGGCAACTTAGGCTCTGTTCAAGAGGAAGAAGGAGGCATGGATGGAGCAGGTATAAACAGCTGGGATCAAGTGTTTATGTGGAGGAGTTTTGGGAAATGAGGAGCAAGCTAAAAAGGAAATCAGGTGGGCAAAAGGTGGTGGGGGGGGGGTACAGGAGACCATTCTGGCAGATAAGCTTAAGGATACTCTTGAGGATTTTATTAGTATATAGAGGGAAAAGAGGTTTTTCAGTTGGTTGTTTTTCCAGACTCTTTTGTGTAGTCTTCCAAAGGCGCTATTTGCCTTGGCGAGTCTGTTGTCTATCTCATTGTCGATCCTTGCATCTGATGAAATGGTGCAGCCGAGATAGGTAAACTGGTTGACCGTTTTGAGTTTTGTGTGCCCGATGGAGATGTGGGGGGGCTGGTAGTCATGGTGGGGAGCTGGCTGATGGAGGACCTCAGTTTTCTTCAGGCTGACTTCCAGGCCAAACATTTTGGCAGTTTCCGCAAAGCAGGACGTCAAGCGCTGAAGAGCTGGCTCTGAATGGGCAACTAAAGCGGCATCATCTGCAAAGAGTAGTTCACGGACAAGTTTCTCTTGTGTCTTGGTGTGAGCTTGCAGGCGCCTCAGATTGAAGAGACTGCCATCCGTGCGGTACCGGATGTAAACAGCGTCTTCATTGTTGGGGTCTTTCATGGCTTTGTTCAGCATCATGCTGAAGAAGATTGAAAAGAGGGTTGGTGCGAGAACACAGCCTTGCTTCACGCCATTGTTAATGGAGAAGGGTTCAGAGAGCTCATTGCTGTATCTGACCCGACCTTGTTGGTTTTCGTGCAGTTGGATAATCATGTTGAGGAACTTTGGGGGACATCCGATGCGCTCAAGCGTATACAGAGCCGTTGTCATACCCACACTCCTGTTCGGCTCCGAATCATGGGTCCTCTACCGGCACCACCTACGGCTCCTAGAACGCTTCCACCAGCGTTGTCTCCGCTCCATCCTCAACATCCATTGGAGCGCTCACACCCCTAACGTCGAGGTACTCGAGATGGCAGAGGTCGACAGCATCGAGTCCACGCTGCTGAAGATCCAGCTGCGCTGGATGGGTCACGTCTCCAGAATGGAGGACCATCGCCTTCCCAAGATCGTATTATATGGCGAGCTCTCCACTGGCCACCGTGACAGAGGTGCACCAAAGAAAAGGTACAAGGACTGCCTAAAGAAATCTCTTGGTGCCTGCCACATTGACCACCGCCAGTGGGCTGATAACGCCTCAAACCGTGCATCTTGGCGCCTCACAGTTTGGCGGGCAGCAGCCTCCTTTGAAGAAGACCGCAGAGCCCACCTCACTGACAAAAGGCAAAGGAGGAAAAACCCAACACCCAACCCCAACCAACCAATTTTCCCTTGCAACCGCTGCAATCGTGTCTGCCTGTCCCGCATCGGACTGGTCAGCCACAAACGAGCCTGCAGCTGACGTGGACTTTTTACCCCCTCCATAAATCTTCGTCCGCGAAGCCAAGCCAAAGAAAAGAAAAGAAGAAAGAGGGAAAAGAGTAACCAGAGCAAAAATGGGACTCCTCAGAATCAATGCATTAACAATGGGAGCACAGATAAGCAAGATCCACAATGAGTTGTTCTCTGTTTTTGCTGCGGACAAAGACATGAGAACTGGGGAGCTTGGAGCGATAAATGTGAAGGCAGAGAAATGTCCTGGCCCTGATCAGATATATCCAAGGACACTATGGAATGCTGAAGGGACATCACAGGTGCCCTAGCTGAGATTTTTTTTTCAGTCGGCATTAAGAGGTGCCAAAAAACTGAAGGATGTTAAATGTTATGTCTCTTTTCAAGAAGAGCTTCAGAGAAAGGCCTGGGAATGACAGGCTGGTGATTCTAACATCTGTAGTGGGTTGCTGGAGAGTATTCTGAAGGAGAAGGCATACATACATTTGAATGGACAATGCTGACTGTATGGTTTTTAGGTGGGAGATCATGTCTCATAATCTGACTATGAGTTTTCCGATCAAAAGGCTGACCATGTATATAATGACTTCAGCAAGGCATTCAATAGAGGAGTCACGTGATGGAGTAGTGGCCGGACGGTGAACTCCAGCCCTCTCCAGAAAAGTCGGGAAAAACAAAAGAAAATACAAAGGCACAGAAATAAAAGTTACAGAAAAGTGAGTATAAAGGTGGAAAGAAGATGGCGACAAAAAAAGAAAAATCGAAAGCAACGGTAAGAAGAGAGGAAGAGAAGACAAAGGAGGAAAAAGGTGAAGGCCTTACCTGTCCGAAGAGGCCCGCTGCGGAGAGAGAAACCCGCTCCCTCAGGTCGGTAAATAATGGACTACAAAAATGGCTCGCAGAGCCGAGTAAAAGTGCGCAACCGCGCATGCGCGAAGTATCGCGCATGCGCGATGCGAATGAAAAAAAACACACCGACGGGAGGGGGGACCAGCTGGGGAGTCGATCTCCACAGCCGGCAACGACAGCTGCAGAACACCTGCAGCAAGAAGAGACCACAGAAGACAATAGAAACAAGAAAGAAGAGGAGGAAAGGGCACCAAAGAAACAACAGATGGTCAACCCAGAGGAAGAAGAAGAGGAAGAGTACAGTGAAATAGAAGAAGAAAAGAAAGGCAAGGTAAAGGATATACTTGCTCTTATTAAAGGATACATGGAGTCATTTAAAGAATGGCAAACACAGGAATTTAAGGATTTAAGAAAAAGAATAAACAACACAGAAGAGAAAATAAATAAAATGGAGATGACCTTAACAGAAATGGGAAAGAAAATGGACAAGATGGAAGAGCGGGCAGTAGCAGCAGAAATGGAGGTAGAAGACTTAAAAAAGAAATTGGAGAAATCTAATAAAAAAACTAAAGAGACACAAGAACTACTAGCTCAAAAAATAGATACAATGGAAAACCATAACAGAAGAAATAACATAAAGATAGTGGGCCTTAAGGAAGATGAAGAAGGCAAGAATATGAGGGAGTTTATAAAAGAGTGGATCCCTAAGACCCTAGGATGTCCAGAACTACAGCAAGAAATGGAAATAGAAAGGGCACATAGAGTATTGGCCTCTAAACCACAACCACAACAAAAACCAAGATCTATTGTAGTAAAATTCCTAAGATATACTACAAGAGAAAAGGTACTGGAGAAGACAATGGAAAAAGTAAGAGAGGGCAACAAACCACTGGAGTATAAAGGGCAAAAAATCTTCATTTATCCAGATATAAGTTTTGAACTCCTAAAGAAGAGAAAAGAGTTCAATACAGCAAAGGCGATTTTATGGAAGAAAGGGTATAAATTTATACTAAAGCATCCAGCGGTATTGAAAATATTTATTCCAGGACAACAAAACAGACTATTCTCGGATCCAGAAGAAGCACGAAAATTTGCAGAACAATTACAAAAATAGACTGAGGGAGGAAGACGGGTAATGAGAGTTAAAATGATCACGATTGATATGTATGTGGGTAAAGACAAAAATAGACTGAGGGATGAAGACGGGTAATGAGAGTAAAAATGATCACGATTGATATGTATGCGGGTAAAGAGGTATAAGAGTGAATAGAGACAATGAGCATACATGAATGTATCTGTACTTAGAGGAAAATATAGATAGTATAGACAAGAATTAATAAGGGAAGGTAATGGAATAGAGAGAATAAGGAGGGAATTAAAAGAGTGACCTTTGTGACATATGAAAAGTGAAATCTTTTCTGGGGGAGGCGGGGTGGGGGGAAATAGCGGTCACTGCAAAATCAGTTGACGCTTGCGAGTGGATTCGCAAATCCAAATGGAGAGGGGAGATGTGGTTGTCCGACAAGGGATAAAGGACAACTCAGGAGGTGAAGGGGAGATTGGGGATAAATAAGATAGAAATAGGAGAATAAGGAAAATGTTGGATGTTGTAGGAATGTTGTCTTATAAAGAGTTGAAAATAAGAAAACAGAAATGGAAAAGGAGGAAAGGTAATGATGGAAAAACGGAAAGAGAAGATAAACAAAATATAAAAGGGCTACGCTGAACTATATGTCTTTAAATATTAATGGAATACATAACCAAATTAAAAGGAAGAAACTACTAAATTTAAATGAATAAATGTATTCCATTAGAAAAAATAACATATAGGTTAAAAAATAATATTGAAATATTCGAACAAGTATAGGAGCCTTACATTAAATATAATAGCGAAAACCTACCGGGGACAAACATTACCTAATTTGATGGAAGGAGAAGGAAAGAAAAGAATGGACTCAGTAGAATTTCTGGTGTAATTTTGTTGAATGACAACATTGTCTGACTGGCTTAATGCAACCTAGATTGTATACCTAAAATGGATGAGGGGGGGGGGGGTGGGGGGGTGGTTTGGGAGGAAATGGGTGGGGGGAGAAAAAGTCACTGTATATGTGTGAAAAAGAAATAGTGTATATCATGGCTAATGTGATTTATGGTGTGAAAAATAAAAAAATAAAAAAAAAGCAAGGCATTCAATAAAGTAGTCTGTTCTGGAAGGTTAGTGCTCATTGCTGTTTATCATCTTTATAAATGATTTTGATGAAAATAAAGATGGTGCGGTTAGCAAGTTATGATTTGGTCCAAATATTACCTTTATTTCCCTCCTTTCCCCCACCCTCCCACCTCCACTCCCCAGAAAGCCACTTAGAAATTCTATTCAATTGACAAATAGTGTGGGAGTTGAGAGAGGGTGGTGAGATCGTTGATTAGGTTATAGGAACTGCAAGAAATTGGGACCAAGGTGTAGAAATGAAATGGAAAAAAATACAAAAGATTGAGAGAGCAAAATAGCATCAGAGAAAGAAACAGCATAATTTAAAGCGTAAACACAGAGAGAATATAAGATAACCTAATCCAGGTGACATGTATATCCACAAATACATTAAATATCAGCTTTCATCTGCATTTTCCACATTGGCCTTATGAATCACCTTAGAACTCATAGAACAGAAGGAGAAGTAAGTGATCCTCAATCCCAAAGGACCGCTGATGAAGAAGAATTCATCAAGGTGGGAGAGCAGCAGGTCCAGTTTGCAACGCAAGATGAAAATGTAATGGAAATAATGCAGTCTTGGCCAAGTGAAAGGGTAGGAAGGAATGGAGCCGAGAGGTACGATTATTATTGAGAATATCCAAGTTCTCCTCACATCTGGAGCATTCATGTACTTTATCCATAACCACAACCACCCCCCACACCCGCTTTCTCAACTGTACATTTGTTCATTCTGTGTTTTAAAGAGTTTGCAACAACATCATACCCACAGGGTTGTGTTGTACAAATTGCAATATTTTGCTAACACATGAAAAGCAACACCGACTTGAAAGCTACGATATCAGTTTCAATCCAGTATTTCACACAGGACAGCAGCAATGATTTTCTGTGATCCTTGCATTTGAAATTTTAGTTCTCCATGCGACTTACACAAGAGCTTCAGGATGAAGCTAGTCTAACATTTTTTTATAAAAGAGTAATTCTACAAAAGAATTGAGAAGCAACCCCAAGATTACTGGTCAGGAGACTTCAATTATGAAGATATTGTGAGAACAAAGGAGTAAGCGGAGCAAAATTAAATGAAATCCCCAAAATGAGTTTAGGACCTCTTCCACAAGAAACATCTTAATAGTGTAAAAGGGGTAGAGAAGCTATTAGAGTTAACTATAAATAATGAAACAGAACCATCAGTGCTGATGAAGGTAAGGACTTTGAAGTTACTGACCGCAATAGAGGGCTCAGAATCAAACAGAAACTTACACTGTTCTTTTGGCTCTGGTGAGTTAGAAGGTAGAAGTTTGTAGAATGTTTGAAAAATAGATTTTCAAAAGGATATTACAGGAAAAAAAATCCACTCGCAGTTTTATGATAATATTGATAATTGCAGTCACTGACTGTATGGGGCACCGAGCTAGACCAATAACGATTATTTGTCAGACTGAAGGCAATTTTGTGTAATATTACATTTCTGTTTTAATACATGACGATAAATAGTATTTGATCTGAGGTAAGGATCCCTTTTAACTTGAATATGGCCCATGAAGTCCACACCAAAGAGTCTAATGGGAAATAGGTTAAGAAAAATGAGTGGGGTGAAGAAAAGTAAGAGCAAATGTAAGGAACGGGTTTCAAATATGGAAAGGAGCAATTAAATGTTTCTGAAAGCATTTTCAATTGGCAGATGATCAAGGAAATGTAAGCTAACAGAACATAACTAAAAATCTTTATGAAATTGAAACAATTGTATATGTGGACTCTAATTTTTGGTGTACACTGAAGAACATTTTAAATATTTTTTTTTACACATACAACACAGTAACTAGCCATTTTAGCACACGAGTCCATGCTGCCCAATTTAAACCTGGTTGACGTACAACCCCAGCACATTTGAACAGACCCCCCACCCTGGGGAAAACCTCACACAGAATTGGGGAGAATGCACAAACTCCTTACAGACAGCAAGGGATTTGAATCATAAACCCGATCACTGACGCTGTAACCGCTACGCCAACGATGCCACCCCTATGTTGATATTGTTAAGATCACAGAGGACCCCAAAACCCAGCAGCAATAGATATTCACCAAGACAAATGGTTAGTTAAACAAAAGTTGCTTTTAATTATCTTTAAACATGAAAATAGAATCAAATATTAACTTATCGCTATTAACTCACTTAACCTAACTTAACTCCCCTCGAATTCTAAGTGCACATGTATGTAATGTGTGTGTGTAAGTTCAGAAAAGTTATTTGGTTCACAGTCCAATCTCACTTCTCATTCCTCCACGTTCACTGGTTGCAGGCAATTCTTATTCTGTGCACAGAATTGACCATTTATGAAGATCACCAGGCTTTGGTGCTTGAAAGGTAAATGGTTACCACTCAGGAAGGTTCTTGTCAGTTTACAAAGAGAGATTTCTTGCTTGTTGGGCACAAACTGATACCTTCTGAACAGCCACTTCTGTGTCTTACTGAAGAAACTCGGCACATCAGTGTTTTCAAGATGATAACTATTTCAGGCCACCACAGAGTTCCTTTTCTGTTTCCCTTATCTCAGGCAAAACATTATATAGCCAGCCATCTCCTCTTGTATGGACCACAAGGGCTTTGACCAGGCTGAACGAAGCACTCACAACATGTCTTCTTCCAAATGGGGTTTTTCTACAAGCTTGCCAGCTTGTCCTGTTCCAGTACCAGCTGCTGCTGCTGAACTGTAGAACTCAATTCTCTCTCTCTCTCACTCAGAGAAAACCACATGACCCTCTTAGAACAGCCAATTGCACTCTAACAGACTGCAGCTCCAGACCTAATCTTCCGAGTTCATTTATCCATTGCTTTCCAAAACAGTAATCCATTACACAACAGCATATCCAATTAACACCTACCTGTGAAGTCCTATAGGCATCCTTCAAAGTTTTTGCAAAGGCACTCGGAGCCTGAACTGTCTTGCTTGAGCAAAGCTCTGGCATTTTAAATGAGATCTGTTTTGAAGTGTTTGTATGTGACCTACACTAAAAAACCTGCCACAATTTATTTCCTTTAAAACATATCTATCTATATACAATATAAAATAATCTGTCACAATATATAGTATAACTTTGATTATCTAAAATCAGATTCTCTGAAATCCTTAGTTATCCAAATTTTATTTAATTTCAGATAAACGGCAGTCGTGGATATCAGGCCCCTGGCAGCGGCTGTGACGGACCTTGGGCTCCCGACGGCAGTGAGGACCTCAAGATCCTGGGCAGGAGTGGGACCCTTGGGCTCCTAGCATGAATGGAGCCTCCGAGAGGAGGTGTTAGTGATCAGTGTGGACCAGGATTTTTTTTGGAGGGAATTAAACATTATTTTAATGCTTAAAAAGCCTTGTTGTTTATTGTATTTTAAACATTGCTACAGGTGATTTGCTTTTGATACTGGGCTGATTTTCAAAAAAAATGACCAGTTCTCCGAAAAAAATGTTTATCCGACATAGGTCCGGTCCCAACCATTTCGGATAATCAGAGTTGTACTGTACTTAATCCAAGTATTATCAGTTTTGCTAGTTCCTAAATCTTAAAAATAAGTTACAAAAATAGATATAATATATAATTAGATACTTTTGGTATGGTTAACAGAACACAACAATTAAAAAAAAAAGTTATGCTATAACTATGAAAAGCCCAGATCAGAACATAGCTGGAATACTACTTAGAAATGCATGTCAGTTTTAGCATAGCTTTAAGAGCTAAGTGGAACACAATGATAATGGCAAGTGTTGGATACATTTGTAAAGTTATTAGACAGCCAATTTCCCTGTTTGTGAAATAAGCAAAAAAATTGCCGGCATTAAAGTCCTTCCTCTTGGGGTATAAATAAAGATGTTAGATATGGGCAAGATGTTTGGCACAAGAAATTATGGTCGGTGCCTCATACAGGATATTGTGAAGACCTGGAAGGAACATTGTAATCCACCACCACCCGAGTGTGATAGAACCTTTAATATATGGGCTGCCTTGCCTCGACAGAGGAAAAAGTAAACTGAGATTATTCAAGAATCTGATTTCAGCAAGAAACTGTCCTTGAATCCAGAGGTTGGCCTTTTCAAACTTGCTTATCTTCTGCATGCTAAAACTGAGATAGAAGAAAGTGTGACTGGGGTGGGATGATCTTTTCAAGTGTTGGCAACTTTACGAAGAGAATGAATAGATGGAGACCTGTAGAAGGTTGGTCTGTCATAGGTCAGCATATTCTTTGAACTATCTCAACTACTTTAGTGAGAAGAAGATGCCAAACTGAGAGGAAGTGAACCTTTGGATGTGAGAGTGCACAGAAATCATCACTGATGTGAGAGGCGTCAAAAATGTGCTGCACAAGAACGATATCAGACTAAGTTACAGGCTGTAGTCTCAACTCAAATTGTTATAGAAACCAATAATTTGATAGCTAGTGAACAACTAGCTGGAAGTTCAAGAGAGAGTTTAATCAAGGTGAGAGTGCAGCTCTTGATGAGGCAGGGTGTAGAAACCAATGTCTAGGCAGTAATGCATCAATGCCACTGTAATTTAAATTTATCAAGGAATATGAAACTAAGGAAAATTAAGAGAATGAGTTATGGGCTCCCAAATCTGAATTTCTTAAGCCCCTTTCACATTTGCATCCCTCTAAATCGGCCGTTCAGTGTCCCGGGGAAGGAATGGGGGTTTGGTCTTTCACACTAGACCACTCCTAACTGGGACACTGAACACTTTTGCACTTGCAAGGCTCTATCCCCCGGCGTTTGGTCTGTTCTACCTTTAATCAGAAGTGCCTGCATGTCGCGCCACGCAAAAGAGACGAGTGATTGCCCGTTTCCCACTTGCCCGATCTCAATGGCAGTGTCTGCAGACACCAGCGATTGTACTCGGGGTAGAGCCGGCGTTGAACAGATTTTGCTTTCTCACTTGCAAAGGCCGACTGGCGTTTGATTCCTGGGATCACTGGCAAATGTGAAAGGGGCTCGAGTGTCCAAAAGCATGCCTGGTTATGTGTTTACTTTGCCACATGTCAACAGTGTGAAGTAGACGCTAACATCAACACTGCAATGAAACACCAAAGAAATAATTTCCACTTTGCATAATTACATTCTATTTAAATTACAGTTTCATGAATCATGCACAGAAAAATATTAACTATTTACATTTGAGATTGGTAGAATGTTCCAGTGTACATTTAAGTATTGTGATTAATAAAAGTAATTAAATCTATCTTGGATGGTCTGAACCACATTGAATTAATATGTGAATTTCAGACTGCATGAAGCCAGGTGGCAATTATGTTTTGATATATCCTTTTCTGATCTGGAACCCTTTGCAAGCCTTCTATGTGCCTTGTAATCTATTCACCCCTCTGACCTCCCCCACCCCCAAAAAATCTTCCATAGTTTCATAGCCACCCAATTTTCATGATATCCATTCTCCTTGGGAAAAAAAAAATCATCAATCTTTTATAATTGCAAAGGAGAATTTTATCCTTAAATTTTCCAAGGTCAGCTTTGGAATTTTGTAGGATGCATTTTGCAAACATTAAACTTCTTTTTGCTATAACTTTTGTCAGGATTTTTATATTCATTTTAGAAATGTTATGAATTTCCATTAAGCTACATTTTACTCAGTTGGCCATTTGATAAGCCAAATACTAGAGGATATTATGACATTTTATTATTTGATTTTTAATCCATTTCTCAACTGGGGTAGCACCAACCCTTTAGCACCAGTGATTGGGTCCTGGGTTCGAATCCCGCGCTGTCTGTAAGGAGTTTGTACATTCTCCCTGTGTCTGCCTGGGTTATCCCCAGGGGACTCCGGCTTTCTCTTACTATTTGAAATGTACCGGGGGTGTAGGTTAATTGGGTGTAACTGGGTGGCACGGGCTCGTGGGCCAAAATGGCCTGTTACCGTGCTGCAAGTCTATGTCACCCCCTACATTTTGTCTCATTGCGTTGGGTGTTTTTGTGTTTCTTTTGGTATTAATTCCTCCTGTGATTGGTCCTGCCAGTATTTAAAAGTGTGTGTCTAATCTCAAGATTTCAAAGGATCCCTCAATGTGTGTTCTTTCCATTTCTTTTCTGAGCAGTAAGAATCCCTGAAGGTGGCAGAGATTTCCTCATTGTGGTTCAACCTGCATTTTATTTAAGTTATTGCATCAGCAATAATAACTCATGGTGTTTTTTTTCTAAGTTGCTGACTTCTTTAGAGTACAAGTTCTGCTTGGCTGCCAATATGGGATTTATTTCATATTTAGCCTTAAGCATGTCCTGAAATTTAATTTCCCCTGTCCTATAACTCATGAACATGGAGGAATGATTTCTTACATGTACTTACTTTCAGTGTCTGCCTGTCCCGCATCGGACTTGTCAGCCACAAACGAGCCTGCAGCTGACGTGGACTTTTACCCCCTCCATAAATCTTCGTCCGCGAAGCCAAGCCAAAGATGTTGTTTAGGTTAGTTTTACAGGCTTTTATATAAAGAAATCATGACCATAATGTGGAATCAAAGCTCCAGAGTGTCCTCAGGGTCTAGTGCTTTAAAATATATGTCCCATCACAAAGACAGATTTACATTTACACACATTCTATGTACAGTAGTAGTAAGTGATCTGCTTTCAGGTTGCTTTAGTTTAGATGATCATTTAGTTTAGATACCAATAAACCAAAACCCAAGAAATAAACGGATCTATTAGTGCACCATTTTACTCATGTACAAATCATTGAAATATGTTAAAGTTTGCCATATAAATTTCCAAAGTGAACCACTGTACTATCAGAACAATATTTGCTCCTCTTTAACTGCCCCGTGCCCAACTAATGAATGTGTAGAGCTTCACTTTGCTGTTTTATTCGTCCCCAAGGTGCCAAGAACAAGGATAGATTTGCCATGAACAGTCATAACAGGAAATTCAGAATGCTTGCATTCCCCTTTACAATGCCAGCATTTGTGAGCAGTATCATCTTCTGAGAGATAACGACTCAATCCAACAGTTTATAGTTCAAAAGAATACGAAACATGTCATAACTCCATTATGAGAAACTAAATATCTTGAACACCAGCTCCTCCTATCAGTTCTGTCCATGAAACAATGCATTACTGCTCACTGTATGAGAAATTCAAATGACATAAGTCTGTCACTATTATAGAAGTAAATGATCATCACTGTTAACAAAGTCCTAAATGCTTAAATAATGAACAGTTCAAGTTCAACTTTAGCATCATTTGATTGTACATAACACCTGATGAAGCACCGACTTCCCAGACCATGGTCATGAGGATACTCTACGTGGTCACAGAAGGCTGTTCATCTGTCTCACAGTGATTTTGATGTTCCTGCACCTTCTTCTTGAAGGTAGTGAGTTGAAGATACTGTGCACTGAATGGAAAGGGTCTTCTCCAATTCCACGAGCCCTATTTAGGCAACCCTCCCAGTAAATGTCATCAATAGAGGAAAGGGAGACCCCAGTGATCTTCTCAGCTATTTTAATGACCCTTGGCGTGGACTTCTGGCCTGATGCTCACAATGATGCAGCCAGACAGGACACTCTCAATTATGTTCCCGTGAAAGACTGTCAAAATGGCAGTAGGTAGACTTAAATTCCTCAGTCTCCAGGGTAGGTCATCCCTTATATGCACACCAAGGAACTTGGTACTTTCCATTTTCTCCATGATAGAACCGTTGATGTGTAGTTGAGAATGGTTGGCCTTCATCCTCCTGATGTCCACAATCATCTCTTTTATCATAGAACATAGAACATTACAGCCCATGATGGTGTATTGACCTATACTGTATATACCAACAAAACAATGAAACCCTCCCAACCTCATAATGTAAAGGTTAAAACCTTGTGTTTTTTTTTAACTCTTAGTTAATTTTCTGCCTGTCTGTTTAAGAGAACTATTGTTTGTAGTGTTACCATAGTGACTATGATGTAATATGTCATAATATCTGCCCAGGCTAACCGCTTTCATTGTTCTAGATGGTTTATGTTGTGACTGTGGTTTCGGGGCTAGTGTTCTGTGTGCCCTTTCTATTTCCATTCCTTCCTGTATTTCTGGCATTCCCAGGACCTTTGGGATCCATTCGTTTATAAATTCTTTCACATCTTTGCCTTCTTCATCTTCCTTAAGGCCCACTATCTTTATATTGTTTCTCCTACTATAGTTTTCCATTATATCCAGCTTCTGAGCTAACAACTCCTCAGTTTCTTTAACTTTTTTATCACTTTCTTCCAATTTTCTTCTTAAGTCGTTCACTTCCATTTCTACCACCATTGCACGTTCTTCCACATTTTCTAATTTTTTTCCCTACATCTGTTATGACCAGCTCTATTCTACTCACTTTTTTTTCTGTACTTTTCATTTCACTAAATTCTAGTTTCAGCCATTCTCTTCATGCTTTCATATGTTCTTGAAAAATATTTTATCGATGTACTGTCCATTCATTTTACCTCCTATTCCTCTGTGCAAAGCTTGGTGTTCTCCATCTTCTTCTGTGTTTGCTCTTGGGTTTGTGTTTTCTATTTCTCTTCCTTGTATCTGTGTCTCTTCTGACTTTCTTGTTGAGCTGCTTGTCTTAGTTTGTTGGGTATTTTTTTTCCATGGAGTTTTGATGTTGGTCCTCTTCTTCTGGGTTGATTACCTGTTGTGTCTCTAGTTTCCTTTTTTCATTCTCACCCCTCCTGTTCCCCTATATTTTCTTTATCTTCCAGCTGGGAGCCCTGCTGTTGGGTCTCTCTCAGCTGTTTGTGCTGTGGAGTTTTACTCCACAGCTGGTCCCCCCTCCCGTCGGTGTTGTCTTTGTCATGCGCATCGTGCATGCGTGGTTGCGCACCTCTGTTTGGCTCCGTGAGCCATCTTTTCAGCCCTGCGTTCGATGGGTTGTGACCCTGTGAGGTCTTCACTGACCTCAGGGAGTGGGCTCCTTTTCCACGGCGGGTCCCTGCTTTTTCATACAGGTAAGGTCTTCACCTTTCTCTTCCGGCATCTTTCTTTCTTCTTTTCTTCCCGTTGTTTATGGCTTTTCTTTCTTAGGTGCCATTTTCTCCACATCTTGATTTTTTTATTTGTTGTGATTTGTGTGTCTGGGGCTTTGTTTTTTCTTCACTTTTTTCCTTCTTTTCTGGAGAGGGCTGGTATTCTCCTACTGGCCACTACTCCATCACGTGACTCCTCACTCATAAGGTGATGTTGCAGCTCTATAAATCTCTGGTGAGTCTCAGTTTTGTCACCTCATTCCACGAAGGATGTGGAAGCAATGGAGAAGTTGCATCTCAGCCATGTATCCTAAACTCATGGATGAGTGGTCATTTCTCTTAATTTCTTTGCAAGTACCTTGAGATATTTTGTTCTAATAAAAACTGTCAATTAAAGCCTACGGCTGTCCCGTGATGCCTGACGCACGCTCCTAAGTTGATGTGATTGAAACCACTAACAACAATCAGAGAGCCATCAGGGCGAGTGGCCTGCGCTTCACAAATTGCAGTGTAAAGATTTTACAATGCTTGCCCATCATTTGCAGAAGCAGGAATATAAAATGCTGTGATCAGAATAGCTGTGAATTCCCTGGGTAAGTAGAAGGGCCTGATTTTCACCATTAAGAGCTGTATCTCTGGTGAGCATTGAGCCTTGACAACAGAGACATTCGTACACCAGTCCTTGTTGATTTAAACCTTCTTTTATAAAATACAAACTCATTTCTCAAAAGCTTGCACAATGTACATATTGGAGTGATTCTTTCATTAGTTCCAGGTATTTTGATCTGGATCGCTCTGGGACTGTTCATGACTAATTTGGACTTCAAAATCGTAAAATTATTCTCGGATTTAAAATTCATGAACAAAAATGGTCAGTGGAAACTGATAAGATTCATATTTATTTATAATTTTAGAAGATGATAAAGGTAACCTAAATGTTCCAGATAACACATAGTCATTTCAAAGAGCAACATCCAATCTGCCAGAGGAATTTAGTGAGTAGAGCAGTGCTTGTGAGTGATAAAAGCTGTCAGTGTTTTGGACCAAAACCCTTCGGCAGGACTGAAAATACAGAGGAGATGTAGCTTGTATAGTGAGGACAGGGAGGGAAGGGTGGAACAGGGACTAGTGAACCTGGGTGTAGCATGACAGAGCAATCAAGACCAGAGAGAGAACACACTTTTATTCACTAAGAATAGCTCACATGGTCTTTGGACAGAACTGGGGTTCTGGTGGGGATCCAGGATTTATATTGGGATATGTGGGGAAAGAGTCGAGGGAGGAGCCAGTTCTTAGAACATCACACCAGTAGTGAATTCTCAGTTCCTTCAGAATGAAGGCTTCATCGTGGAAGTGTTCAGTTGGTGTGGTTTCTCCTGGACCAACACCATCGCAGCCAGGACTCTATAGGTGCCATTTTTCACCTCGCTCTCCCCTTTCAGAAACTCATGCAGGTAAGATGGTGGGGACCACGAGGAGCAGCAAGATGGCCACCCTCCCTCCTCATCTGATGAAGATTGCACCAGTTTCAAAACATGACAGGATGGCCACTGGGGTTTCCCGCGACACTGCTCTCACCACATGGCCCCGCAGGAAGGCCATTACGTACAACATTGGTACCGGGCAGTCATGGGTTTGGGTTTCAGGCTCGCCTCAGTTGGCCTCCCAGGGATCACACACATGTTGGACCTGTCAGCACTCCCCCTCACCCTGCAGGCCTTTACCCAGTGCCATTTCTTACCACAACCAGAGTAAATGGAGTCTTTTGCAGGACATCGAGTTCTTGGGTGCTGCTGCCAACTGCAGAAGAAGAATCCCTTAGCGCCGGAGGCCGCCACCATCAGGGCTGATGCAGCATGTGGAGCTGTCCCAGGGACCAGATCCTCCCAAGTTATCGGCTTCCAGTTGGGCCTTCTCCAGTGACTTGGCTAGCCGCACGTCATCAGACAACGCCACACTGCCTTGCTCCTGCAATTGCCTCCTTATGTACTTGGACTGCAGGCCAGTGACAAGAGTGACTCGGATCTACTCATCTTCCTATTCCTGGGCCGTGCCGTCCTCGTACCCACAGTTCCTCGAGAGTGCTCGGAGGATAAGGACAAATTCTTCAATGGGCTTACCAGGCTATTGCTTCTGTTGCGAGAGCTAATGCCTCGCTCAGTTGACATTCTGGGGCCTCATGTAGCGAGCTTTCAGTTTTTTGACTGCTGCTGCCTAAGTTGTAAAGTCCCTGATGATTGGGAATCCTTTAGGCCTAACGGAGGAGAGGAACGTCGACCTTTTGAGCACATCCATTCAGTAGCCCATTTGTATGGCCGACAGGTACATTTGGAAGCACTCCACTCAATACGTGAACTCCTCCAGGGCCTCTGGGGACAGAGGGTTGATTAGAAGCATCACGGGCTTCAACAGGGCTTCCATCCTTTATCTTAATGAATAAAATTGTTGCGTGACTGAGTGCACTCAAGACCAGAGAGAGTACAATACACTTTTACTCAGTAAGAATAGCACAGGGTCTTTGGACTAAACCTGGGTTTTGGTGGGGATCCAGGGTTTATATCGGGATATGTGGGGGAGGAGCAAGTTCTTAGAACATCACACCAGTAGTGAATTCCCAGTTCACTACACTGGGAAAGGTGAAGGATATTGACTGACTGATGCCAAAGGGAGAGAAAGGCAGGCCAGGTAAAGGATGACAAGTCATACAGGGGTGTATGATTCATAGTGACACAGTCTGCCAATTCTGGAATGCATTGGGGAGAAAGGGGGTGGATAAGTATCTAAGCAAAGAGGAAAGGGGCGAGAATGAATCAGAGTGGGTGGGAAAGGGGACAAAAATTGTGCAGGGGTGGAATGTGGTTAAATTTGAAAGATGGAATAATGGAACTGGTTTAGAAGAGAGAGGGGAAAATGTTCATAGATATAGGCTGCAGACAGGTGGAATAGGAGATACTGTTCCTCTAGTTTACATTGGGCCTCAGTCTGGCAGTGGAGAAGGCCATTTAGTGCGGGGACAGGTAGGGGAGTTAAAATAACGATTTCAAAAATACCTGGAAGGTTTTACAAATTATACATCAGAATTTGCATATTATCAAGAGATTGAACAAGACAATATTTACATTGAGGTTGACATTGTAAATTGTATTTAAACACCTCTGGATAGGTAGTGCTGATAGCCAAGAATTATTTTTTCAGTTTCAGTTTCTTTTTAATCAGTGTCCACCATTTCTTAAATAAGGCTCAATGTGCGAGAAGTGCGATTAGATTATTGAACACTTTTAGAGCCAATTATTTTCAAATTTCACAGGTGTTGAGTAGCAAAAGTTAAGCTTGATTACATTTCCTGAATGATGAAATTTGAAAGCATCCCTTTAGTACCTGTGTGACAATAATAATTTTATTGCAATTGGGAGTTAGGGTTTTACAGAAATCGCTGGCTGTTTCATGTCCCTGCCCCCTTCAGCCATTCTCGTTTCAAGAAGTGGTTGTGCAAGTGCGAGCAAACAGGCTACCTGATTCCTATGAAGTTATGCAGCCATCAATTATCAAATGAAACATTTTTGATATTTGAAGGAAGAATGCTATCGGTGTGGGGGTGGGGGGTGGGGTAGATTAATTGGGTGTAAATTGGGCGGCACGGACTCACGGGCTGAACTGGCCTGTTACCGTGCTGTATGTCTAAATTTAAACAGTTAATTTATGTTAGCCAAAACACAATAATTCTCATTTTCCTTCTTTTAATATGATGGATCTTTTATAGTTCAATCACAAAAGGGCCAAAATATAGTACTCCCTCAAAATTGCAGAACCTCGATTATGCACCAAGATCTCTAATGAAACAAAACTCAGAGACACCCCATGCTGCTGTGGCACTAAGACTGACAACATGATTTACAGTCACTTGGTTCCTTTAACAGACATTTACTGTTTGTGAAGTGCTTTGAGATAACTCAAAAGAAATATCAGTTGTATATGAATCATGCATTCAAAAACTATAAATCATCACTCTAGCTAGCCATTAATCAGCTTGCTGAAGCGATTGTGGACAATTTAAACTGGGGGGGGGGGGGGTGGGTGGAGGGGTTGTATTTATTTATCCACTCTATATTTTCTAACTCTGACTAACAAAAAAATAAATGTTTCTAGTCACAGAAGCAGAATTTTTAAAATTTAAATTCAAACACTCTCTAAACCAGAAGGAAGTCTTGAAATATCAAGCAAATCCTTTCTATTTTAATGTACCAATTTGACCTAAACTTATCCGTTGTTTCGCGGCAGCGTCGCAGGGCGAAAATATAAATCACCGTTCAAAAATAAACAAACTAGTGCAAAAGAAGAGAAAGTGAAATAGTGTCCGAAGTCCATTGTCCGCTCGGAAATCTGATGGCAGAGGGGGAGAAGCTGTTCTTCATGCCACTGGGTGCTCATCTTCAAGCTCCTTCCTGTCCCTCCTTCCTAATGAAGAGGGCATGGCCTGGGCGGTGAGAGTCTTTGAGGATAAGAGGCTGCTTTCTTAAGACACCTCCTCTGTTTCGCTTGCTGAAACAACTGTACATCACTAACATACCATAGACCATCTAAAAAAAATTGATAATATAACCTAATAAAAAAGACCAAAACAATTCACTTGCTATTTTAAAACTGCAGTACAATGTTTTATTGCTAACCAACATTTTGTGAACAATTGTAGGCTCTACTAAGCTCAAACTCAACAACCATGTACCTGCTCCCCACCTGTAATCTCTGCTGCTCTCAAGCCCCATGACTATGTAAAGATTTCAGGTTTCAGGTCTCAGATTTATTGTCAGACTACCTACATGGCATCACATTTAACCAACCCTGAGATCCTTTATCCTTGTGGGCAAGGCAGAATTACTACTTATTGGTAGTGCAAAAAAAAAAGCTGTACACTTCATATACATGGATGTGAGGGGATTGGAGATTTATGGGCATGGGAGTGGATAGGTGGAACTAGTGGAGTTTCATGTAAATCGGTATGGACTAGAAGGGCCAATGTGGCCTGTTTCCGTACTGTAAATTGTTATTCGGTTATATGGTTATATGTAAACAAATAAAGAAATATAAACAGATAACGAATGTTAAAAAAAAATCAACAGTGCAATACAGAGAGAATAAAAAAATTAACAAAGTGCACAAGTAAAAGTCCTTAAATGAGCCTCTGATTGAGTTTGTTGTTGAGGAGTCTGATGGTGGAGGGGGAGCAGCTGTTCCTGAACATGGTGGTGCGAGTCTTGTGGCACCTGTACCTCTTTCCTGATGGCAGCAGCGAGAACAGAGCATGTGCAAGGTGGTGTGGGTCTTTAATGATTGCTGCTGCAGATGTCCTGGCCTGTGTATTTTTGCAGGGCTTTACGCTCAGGGGTATTAGAGTCCCCATACCAGACCATGATGCAGCTGCTCAGCACACTTTCCACCACACCTCTGTAGAAATTTTTCATACCAAACCTCAGCAAACTCCAGAAGAAGTAGAGGCACTGATGTGCTTTCGTGTTTTGTGTATCCGGTCCAGGAAAGATCCTCCAAGATAGTAACTCCCAAGAACTTAAATGTCCTCATACTCTCCACCTCTATTCCCCGGGTTGTACACCTCTGTCTTTACCTTCCTGAAGTCAAGCTCCTTAGTTTTGGTGGCATTGAGTGCAAAGTTGTTTTTGGTACATCATTCAGCCAAGTTTCAATCTCTCTCTTGAATGCTGGCTCATCACCTTTATTTATACAACCCACAACCGTGGTATTATTGGCAAATTTGTAGATGGTTTTATTGTTGTACCAAGCCACACAGTCATAGGTGTAAAGTGAAGAGTGCAGCCCCGTGCCCTGGTACAGATGGAGATTGTGGAGGAGATGTTCTGCTCCCCATCTGTAATCCCTGCTGCTCTCAAGCTCTATGACCATGGACCTGCTCCCTAACAGCTGTAGGCTCCTTTGTGTAGAGCATTAATGATGAATCAATATCTGAACAAGCTACATGAACAAAATAAGAACACAATCAACTTTGCATGTTCTTTATCCTGCATGGAGAAAAGTAATGTGTTTATTGAATTGTAAAATTAGTGGAAAAATGGAGAGAGCACAATCTAAATGGAGTGAAGACATTAGTATTAGCATGAATGAAATTAAGCAGATGAGGTGCAATAGGGTTTTATTTGACCAACATCTTTCCAGAGTGCTGACTGTAATAAGTTTTCTTCAAGGTCCATTACATTAGAACATAAGAAATAGGAGCAGGACTAGGCCATCTGGCCTCTCAAGTTTTTCATCGAAAACCCTTCATCGGAAGGAAGAGGATAAAAGTTGATGGCCATGGACTCAACTCCACTCACCCATCTTTTCCCATAATTTTCCTAGTATTCAAGAATCTATCTAACTGTGTCTTAAATATACTTAAATTTAGATTTTAAACATAAATTTAGACATACAGCATAGTAACGGGCCATTTTGGCCCAAGTGCTTGTGCCGATCAATGAAACCCAATAAACCTACAATCCCCAGTATATTTTTGAATAGTGGAAAGAAACCCATGCAGTCACAGGGAGAACATGCAAACTCCTTACAGAGAGTGCAGGACTCAAACCATGATCCCAATCGCTGGCACAGTAATAGCAGGGCACTAACTGCTACGCCAGTGGTTCCAAACTGGCCTCCTAAACACATTCAACCTTAAGTAATCTCTATGCCATAATTGCTCTGTGATTGGTAAGGGATTGCTTAAAGTGGGATGTGAGCGGGAAGGGAAGTTTGAGAACCACTGCTCGAGACCCAGTTGTTACTGGAATATTTTGCTTGAGAAAAATTGTCGTTGGCCCAATTCCTTTGGAGTTCTGAAACCGTGCACAAAACGAGTCAATGAGGGACGATTAAAACATTGTTTTCCAACCTTTTTCTTTCTACTCAAATACCACCTTAAGCAATCCCTTACTAAATCACAGAGCAATTATGGCATAGAGATTACTTAAGGTTGAATGTGTTTAGGAGGCCAGTTTGGAACCACTGGTGTAGCAGTTAGTGCACTGCTATTACTGTGCCAGCGATTGGGACATAGAGCACCTACGGCATAGGGATTACTTAGGGTGGAAAGTGAGTTTAGAGGGGCAGTTTTAAAACCTCTGTGCTAAACTAAACGTGCTGCCCAAATGGAACAATCTTCACTGCTTCTTTAGGCAGTGAATTCCATAAACAATACTCTATGGGAAAAGTAGTTTTCTACATGATCCCCTCTCATTCTTCTGAATTCCAGCATGGAATTTGGCAACACAATCTCTTCTCATAGGCTAACCTGCACATCACCAGAATCAACCCGGTGAACCTCCTCTGCACTGCTTGCAAAGCCAGTTCATCCTTCCTCAAATAATGAGACCTGAAATACACGCAGTAGTCTAGGTGCAGCCTCACCAGTATCCTTGCAGTTGTAGAACTTCCCTGATCTTAAATTCAAACCCTCTGCCAATGAAGACCAATATTCCATTTCCCTTTTGATTACCTGTTGCACCTGCAAACCAACCTTTTGTAATTCATTCACAAGCACTCCAAGACCCTGTGCATGACAGTACACTGCAATCGCAATCTTTCACTATTTACAAAATAACCTGAGCTACATTAGTGAGCACTTATACCAGTTATATACAAGTTACTACTGTGTTCACTAATTATCTGCCAGTTCATACTCCTTCCCCCTCTCCATGTCTTTATTCAAATTTTTGTCCTCTTCCTTCCGATGAATGGTTTTCGATGCAAAACTCTAGGCCTTTTCACATCGCCGAATCTAGGCAACCCGCCTGGGAGCCAAGTGAAGTTCCAGGGAAGGCTGAACCTCCCGGATCTTTCACCTTACTTACCTGGAAATTCGGGCATTTTAAGGCGGGGGGGGGGGGGTCCTGCCACCAGCAATGACATTACGCACTAACAGGAGTGCCACCGGAGATGGCAAAATATTCTGATTATCGTTGGATTTTTCTATGTTTGAGCCTCTGCCTTACTGCTTGTGGTCTGATCAACAATACAGAAAAAAGCTGTTTAAAAGACTGTTCCCTGTCTCACCTTCTATTTCCCCCGCTCAGATGCCCGCTGATGTTATTGAACCCAATTTGTTTACAAGTATTTAGTCCTGTACCAGTTAAGAATGTCAGTGATTTCCTGTGAGGAGTGGTTGTTAGAAATACAATTAATAGCCATCAGTGCTACCGGAGCTCACCAGAATGGCGCTCTGGCACCTCACTGCGCTGCTCTGGAAACTCACGACAGCATCTCAATGCTGGATCAATGGCCGACTTCATTATTCATAATCCCCCACTACGTTTCCCAGAGCAATTCCAGCTGCAAGGGGGATTATGGGTAAAGAAGGTGAGCACTGATCCCACATTGAGCCACTGCCGTGAGGTGCTGGAACGGCCCCAAGCAGCCTGATGAGATGTCGGAGCAGTGCTCCCATGAGCCAAGGACATTTGTGTATAATATTTCTAATGATTAAGTATATTTCATCAGGATTGAAAACCGGATGATAGAAGCAAAGATATGGAGATGGACAGAGAGCAGTAGAGTAGGAGAGATTCCTTGTGTCTAATTTAGACAGACACTTCCACTGAGAGCATGGTAGGATAGTAAATATGTCACCATCCTCAGCCTGTCTCTTGGCATATTCATGTGTTGAGATCTCTCACGATGACACGTTGGTTAATGTCTCTCAATTTCTCATCAGCTGCATTCATTCAAGATTGAACTTTATCAAGAAAAAAGGAAGCTGACAACGAGGGGACTGTCTTCCTGTGGGTGGAAAGGCCATTTGAACTTGTTTTCGTTATATCAGACAGTGTTGGCATATTGCACGCATATCTTTGGTATAATTCTTTATTTTAACCACCTAATGATGCATGCATGCAGGTGATGTCTTCTTGAAGCCTTCCCAGTACTTCATTTGTTCATTTACACCACCATAAGGTGAATGGCAGGTGAACTTGGCCAGGCTCTGGTCTGACCTTTTCGTGTGGCGGGATTCTTGGGTAGGTAACAGGTGATTGCCTGGTTTACCCACTTGTTCTCCACAGTGTAAAAAGGCCCTATTGACTCTGGATGGTGTCTGATCTGAGAGTTCCTCTATCATTTTGTGTATTGCTGAAGCGTAATCACTCTTTCTTTTCTTTTGATAAAATAAGCCTTGTATTTTGTTAGCAACATATTTTGACCTCAGAACAATCTAGCATGCGCCACCATTTAAAATCGGCGTTAATCTAATGTCTTTATTCTCTCCCTATTCCCACAAATTAAAGATCATGAGTGATTCCAAAAGTGATGGCCCCATCTCCAGTTATTCATTTTTATAGCATTGAACACTTAATTTTGAAGTTATTTTGCCATGTGGTGTGAATATATTGGATGACATTGTGGAACAAAACCTGAAGATATTAAGTTGAATTAATTGGCTTGCCGTTTGTCCAGCTGATTTAAGTTCATCAATGAAAGATTTATATTCCACTGTCATTAATGAATAATACACAGAGAGGGATTGATAAGTAGCTTACTATGCTTTTAAAAACTAGCGATCTTTATGTACAAAAGTTGTCTTTGATTTTTTTTCCTCAAATTGTTTCGGGTCCAGAGGACCCCAAACCCCAGCAGCAATAGATATTCACCAAGACAAATGGTTATTTAAACAAAAAATACTTTTAATTATCATTAAACATGAAAACAGCGTCAAACTTTAACTTATTCTATTAACTTAACCCCCTTCTAATTCGAAGTGCGCATGTATATAATGTATGTGCAGGTTTAGAAAAGTTATTTGATTCATAGTCCAATCCACTTCTCACTCCTCCAAGTTCACTGCTTGCAGGCAATTCTTATACTGTGCACAGAATTTAACAGTAATGAAACACATTGGTGTTTGAAAGGTAAATGGTTACCGTTCAGGAAGGTTCTTGTCGGTTTTCAGAGAGAGAGATTTGTTGCTCCTTCCGATCAGCCACTTCAGTATCTTGCTGAAGAAATTTGCCCCATCTGAGTTTTCCAGATAATAATCTCTTTCTTTCAGGTCACCACAGAGTTCCTTTTCGGTTTTACTTATTTCGAGTGAAACATTATTCAGCCAGCCATTTCCTCTTGTATGGACCTCAAGGGCTTTGAAAAGGATGAACTAAGAACTCACAACCTGTATTCAAAATGGGGTTTTTCCACAATCTTGCCAGCTTCTGCTGCTGAACTGTAGAACTGAACTCTCTCTCTCTCTGTCTCTCTCTCTGTCTCTCTCTCTGTCTCTCTCTCTGTCTCTCTCTCTCTCTCTCTCTCTCTCTCTCTCTCTCTCTCTCTCTCTCTCTGTCTCTCTTTCTTTCTCTCTCTGAGAAAACCCTGTATGACTCTCTTTGTTTGCTAGAACAGGAAACTGCATTCAGACAGACTGCAGCACTGGGTGCGGCTTTAGTGGTTCTTCAGGAATGCTTGCTTGATATTTCTGGCGTATTGTACAGTTTGACACTTCATTTGTTCATTTGTTATATCATTGTTGATTCTTGGCCAGTACATCACCTCTCGCTCTCTTTTCTTACAGTTTTCAATTCTGAGATGTCCTCCATGGATCCTTTTTAGCATCTCTTTTCTCACACTCTTTGGGATAAGGATTTTATTTCCTTTGTAGATGATGTCTTCAACCATTGATAGTTCCGCCCTGCATTTCCATTACTGTGAAATGTCAGGTGAGCAGTCCTGTTTCATGTTGGGCCATCCATTCAAGATGTTTTTACTCAGTTGTCTCAGTGTTTCATCTTTGTTTGTCTCTAATTTTATGAGCACCATTTTTGCATTTGATATGGGCAGTGCACTTGTGATCATCTCCATGAAGGCATTCACATCTTCATTCATTTTGATGTTTGCAGGCTCTCTCGTGTCAACAGCTCTGGACAATGTGTCTGCTGTGTACATTAGCTTACCCAGAGTGTATGCTACATTCAGTGTATAGCGTTGCAGCCTAATTATCATCCTTTGTATTCTAAGTGGACATTCATTTAATAGCTTTTGGAACAATGCAATCAAGGGCTTATGGTCAATCTCTGCACTGATTGCTTGTCCTGACACAAACTGATGAAATCTTTCACAGGCGTATGTGATGCTCAACAGCTCCTTTTCAATTTGAGCATATCACGTCTCCGCGTCTGTCATTGAGCGTGATGCATATGCAATGGGTTGCCAGTCATCATATTTTTGCAGAAGAACTGCACCAAGCCCACTATGTGATGCATCTGATGATAATTTGATGGGTCTCACTGGGTCGTAAAACCTCAGAACTGGTTCCTCTGTGAGCAGTTTCTTTAGTTCCCTCCATGACTTTTCATGGTCATGATCCCACCCCCATTCAATGTTCTTTTCTTTTCGTCTTCTCAATGGAGCTGTCTTTTCTGAGAGGTTGGATATGAATTTACTCATATAGTTGACCATTCCTTTAAACCTCTATATGTCCTTTTTGCATTGTGGCCTTGGCATGTTCCCAATGGCGGACACCTTTCTGGGATCTGGTCTGGTCCCCTCACTGCCAATAATATCTCCTACAAATGTTAGTTCTGTCACCCTGAGCTGGGATTTCTCTCTATTCAGCTTCAGGTTTGCTTTCCTTATTGCTTCCAGCACTTTCCTTAGTCTCTCATCATGCTCCATTCTCGTGGTCCCCCAAACTATGATGTCATCCATTGAGGTATCAACTCCATCCAGGTGCTCATAGACCATGTGGATAGTTTTGTGATACAGTTCAGAAGCTGAGGCAATTCCCAATGGTCACCTTAGGAATCTGTATCTGCCAAATGGACCATTGAACATGCACAGTCTTGAACTTGTTTCATCCATTTTCCCTGTCAAAATCCTGATGATGCATCTAACTTGCTGAAAAACTTTGCATTTGCAAACTGTGACGTGATTTCTTTATGCGTCGGAAGCTTAAAGTATTCTCTCTTTATTGCTCTGTTTAGATCTCTTGGATCCAGACAAATTCTAAGCTTTCCATTCTTTTTATCCACAACAATGAGTGAACTCACCCACTCCATTGGCTCATCTCTCTTCAGAATCACATTCAGGCTTTCCATCCTGTTCAACTCTCCCTTCAGTTGCTTTTGAAGTGCAAATGGAACTTTTTGGCATGGATGTATTATCGGTGGCACACGATTATCCACCTTGATCGTGTGTTCTCCTGGAAGGTAGCCTTGACCCTGAAATAGTCATTGTACTCTTTCATGAGTTCATCATATACTGTCTCTTCTTTGCTTTCCACAACAAGGACTCTGTTTACCATGTTCAGTTTCTCATAGGCTGTTAAACCTAGTATGACCTGTGCATCCTTTGGTACCATGATGAATGCTAGCATGTGATCTTTATCCTTGGGTTTTACTTTGACCACACATTCTTCTTGCACTGATATATTGGTACTGAATATCCTGTTACCTTCACTTTTGTTTCATACATCTTTGGACTGGGTCTAATCTTTGGACTGTTCAGTCTCTGATATCACATTAATTTGTGCTTCAGTATCCAATTTAACTGAAATGTGTATGTCATTCACTTTTAATTTCCATCCAGTCTCTGTTTTCTTCCTTGTCTTCAGTCACAAGATTTACATAGAATTCCTCTATCTCCCTTTCACCTACTGCATGAACCTTGCTTTGTTGCCCTTGTTTCTTACAGCAATGGGCATAATGGTTGCTTTTGTTGTCTTTTCTTTGGCTTGGCTTCGCGGACGAAGATTTATGGAGGGGGTAAAAAGTCCACGTCAGCTGCAGGCTCGTTTGTGGCTGACCAGTCCGATGCGGGACAGGCAGACACGATTGCAGCGGTTGCAAGGGAAAATTGGTTGGTTGGGGTTGGGTGTTGGGTTTTTCCTCCTTTGCCTTTTGTCAGTGAGGTGGGCTCTGCGGTCTTCTTCAAAGGAGGCTGCTGCCCGCCAAACTGTGAGGCGCCAAGATGCACGGTTTGAGGCGTTATCAGCCCACTGGCGGTGGTCAATGTGGCAGGCACCAAGAGATTTCTTTAGGCAGTCCTTGTACCTTTTCTTTGGTGCACCTCTGTCACGGTGGCCAGTGGAGAGCTCGCCATATAATACGATCTTGGGAAGGCGATGGTCCTCCATTCTGGAGACGTGACCCATCCAGCGCAGCTGGATCTTCAGCAGCGTGGACTCGATGCTGTCGACCTCTGCCATCTCGAGTACCTCGACGTTAGGGGTGTGAGCGCTCCAATGGATGTTGAGGATGGAGCGGAGACAACGCTGGTGGAAGCGTTCTAGGAGCCGTAGGTGGTGCCGGTAGAGGACCCATGATTCGGAGCCGAACAGGAGTGTGGGTATGACAACGGCTCTGTATACGCTTATCTTTGTGAGGTATTTCAGTTGGTTGTTTTTCCAGACTCTTTTGTGTAGTCTTCCAAAGGCGCTATTTGCCTTGGCGAGTCTGTTGTCTATCTCATTGTCGATCCTTGCATCTGATGAAATGGTGCAGCCGAGATAGGTAAACTGGTTGACCGTTTTGAGTTTTGTGTGCCCGATGGAGATGTGGGGGGGCTGGTAGTCATGGTGGGGAGCTGGCTGATGGAGGACCTCAGTTTTCTTCAGGCTGACTTCCAGGCCAAACATTTTGGCAGTTTCCGCAAAGCAGGACGTCAAGCGCTGATGCCGCTTTAGTTGCCCATTCAGAGCCAGCTGCTTTTGTTGTACATATTGCATATATTGCATGTTTACTATATGCTGGACACTCTTTTGTTAGGTGTTGTGCACCGCATCGACGACATGGCTTTCAATTGTCCCTTTCATTTTTATTCGCTGGCCATGCCTCTCTTTCCATTTTGGCATGCATTTTGTTAAATGGTTTATGTCTGTTCTTGCTCACTGCATCCACTTTGCAGCTAGTTTCACTGAACAGCTCTTTTGCTTGTGTTTTTACAGTTTCTGTAGCATTAAAGGGTGCTATGGCTTTTGTCAAATCTAGATTTTGCTCTCATAGCAGTCTTTCCTTTAGACTATTATTTTGAATACCACACACAAGTCTGTCTTTTATCTCACGTTTTGCTTCTGTTTCTCAATTCATTCACATACTGATCAATACTTTCTTCTGTTTTCTGTACACATGTGAAAAACCTGTGCCTTTCAAATGTCTCGTTATTTTTAGGTATGCAGTATGCCTCAAACTGTTCCATATTTTTCCAATTTTGGTCTCCTTCAGCGGCAAATGTGAAGTTATTATACACCTCCAGGGCTTTATCACCCATGGCATGTAAAAATACTGACGCTTTCACTTTATCACTTTTCTCATCAGCTCCAACTGCCACTAAATACAATCCAAAATGCTGTTTAAATCTGTTCCAATTTTCAGCCACATTACCAGTCAGCTGAAGTTTCGCTGGTAGATTTAATCCTTCCATTTTTTACTTTGTTAGCTTCTCTTCACTGATCAGTTGCTGACTTTAGATTTTAACTTTTAAAGTATTTCCTTCTAATTTCCTTCATCCCACTTCTGACACCATATTTAATCTTGCATTTTATGTGTGAGTTCTTAGACAAGATATGAAGGAAAAGATTCTTTACTTTAAAATTGTTGTTAACAGCACCATGAGGCAGGCCGTGAGGTTTTCAAGCCTCCATTACAGATCTAACATACTGTGTGTCAGCCCCCAGCTGGCAGCCAAGTCTAATTAAACAGTAACTATAATTAAAGCCTTGCTAGTGGCCATGCAAACATGATCACTATCATTACAAGACCTGGGAATACTTCCATATCATTCACAAAAGGGTTTGCAGGTGCATGGGTAATCAATAAGGCAAATGAGATGATTCCCTTCATTGTTACAGGAACTTAATTTAAGAGCCGTGAGGTTCTGCTGCAATTGTACAGGGTACTACGAGGCCATGCGACTTGCACAGGGTATAATCCTATTCTCCTTACTTGGGAAAGGCTACACTAGATTTGGAGACAGAACAGAGGAAGCTCACCAGGTTGAATACAGAAATGAGAGGGCTAAAAGGTTCAGTAGCTTGAGGTTATACTCTTTTGAGCTTGGAAGGATGAGTTGTGGGGGGTGGGGTGTGGGGTGGGAATCTTGTAGAAACCTATAAAAGAATGAAAGGAATAGATAAGGTGGGACTTAACAAAGCAAGGAGACTGCTTTGACTGGTAGGCAAGACTAAAACCAGGGTATATTGCTTTGAGATTGGAGGAGTAAGTACAAGATGGACATGAGGAGGAACTACTTCTCTCAGAGAGGAGAATACCTGTGGAATTCTTCTCCTAACAAAGTTTTAGAGGTAACCTCGTCAAATAAATCTGAAATACAGAAAGAGATTTTTCAATAGTAGGGGAATTAAAGGTTTTTGGGAAATAGGTGGGTTAGTGGAGCTGAGACTGCAGCTAGATCAGCCATGATCTTATTAAATGGCAGAGTAGTCTCGATGGGTCAGATTGGTACTCCTGCTCCTAATGTTCTTATAATGTGAAAGACCTCATAAAAACATAGCCTCAGTTTGTGTCACTTTGGAATTAGTGGAGTGCCAGAAAAAATGTCAAACTTTTAAATCACTGTGCACCTCAGCTGCCAATTAAAAGATAAAGTTCTTCTTTGGCTTGGCTTCGCGGACGAAGATTTATGGAGGGGGTAAATGTCCACGTCAGCTGCAGGCTCGTTTGTGGCTGACAAGTCCGATGCGGGACAGGCAGACACGGTTGCAGCGGTTGCAGGGGAAAATTGGTTGGTTGGGGTTGGGTGTTGGGTTTTTCCTCCTTTGCCTTTTGTCAGTGAGGTGGGCTCTGCGGTCTTCTTCAAAGGAGGTTGCTGCCCGCCGAACTGTGAGGCGCCAAGATGCACGGTTTGAGGCGATATCAGCCCACTGGCGGTGGTCAATGTGGCAGGCACCAAGAGATTTCTTTAGGCAGTCCTTGTACCTTTTCTTTGGTGCACCTCTGTCACGGTGGCCAGTGGAGAGCTCGCCATTTCACACGATCTTGGGAAGGCGATGGTCCTCCATTCTGGAGACGTGACCCACCCAGCGCAGCTGGATCTTCAGCAGCGTGGACTCGATGCTGTCGACCTCTGCCATCTCGAGTACTTCGACGTTAGGGATGAAAACGCTCCAATGAATGTTGAGGATGGAGCGGAGACAACGCTGGTGGAAGCGTTCTAGGAGCCGTAGGTGATGCCGGTAGAGGACCCATGATTCGGAGCCGATCAGGAGTGTGGGTATGACAACGGCTCTGTATACGCTTATCTTTGTGAGGTTTTTCAGTTGGTTGTTTTTCCAGACTCTTTTGTGTAGTCTTCCAAAGGCGCTATTTGCCTTGGCGAGTCTGTTGTCTATCTCGTTGTCGATCCTTGCATCTGATGAAATGGTGCAGCCGAGATAGGTAAACTGGTTGACCGTTTTGAGTTTTGTGTGCCCGATGGAGATGTGGGGGGGCTGGTAGTCATGGTGGGGAGCTGGCTGATCGAGGACCTCAGTTTTCTTCAGGCTGACTTCCAGGCCAAACATTTTGGCAGTTTCCGCAAAACAGGACGTCGAGCGCTGAAGAGCTGGCTCTGAATGGGCAACTAAAGCGGCATCGTCTGCAAAGAGTAGTTCACGGACAAGTTGCTCTTGTGTCTTGGTGTGAGCTTGCAGGCGCCTCAGATTGAAGAGACTGCCATCCGTGCGGTACCGGATGTAAACAGCGTCTTCATTGTTGATGTCTTTCATGGCTTGGTTCAGCATCATGCTGAAGAAGATTGAAAAGAGGGTTGGTGCGAGAACACAGCCTTGCTTCACGGCATTGTTAATGGAGAAGGGTTCAGAGAGCTCATTGCTGTATCTGACCCGACCTTGTTGGTTTTCGTGAAGTTGGATAACCATGTTGAGGAACTTTGGGGGGCATCCGATGCGCTCTAGTATTTGCCAAAGCCCTTTCCTGCTCACGGTGTCGAAGGCTTTGGTGAGGTCAACAAAGGTGATGTAGAGTCCTTTGTTTTGTTCTCTGCACTTTTCTTGGAGCTGTCTGAGGGCAAAGACCATGTCAGTAGTTCCTGTACATCAACCTGTACAAAAACAAAGGCGAGAAATCAGACTGCTCAAACTACAGGGGAATCACGCTGCTCTCCATTGCAGGCAAAATCTTCGCTAGGATTCTCCTAAATAGAATAATACCTAGTGTCGCCGAGAAAAGATAAAGTTACATTTGCAACAAATCCATTACTCTGAAGAACACCGTCTTCTGTTTGACACCTGTTCAGTTGTGTGTACGATATAGAAGTCTAAGAAACTGAACATTTTTGAACCTTTGTCGAACCAACAGGCTCAAAATCAAAGTGAAAGTTTAGCTCATTGATATATATATATAAAACTAATGTCCTAAAATTTTAGACAACTCAATACAAACTAACCAAGTACCTCATGCAGTAACTTATTAGAAAGTCTCTCTTGATAAATGTGCTTGTTTGCTTCATCTTCATTCTGGCATATTTCAGATATACATGCAGATTACATCTTAAAAATCCAGTATCTCACAATCATTCACTAAACAGTGCCATTGTGTACAGCTAGCCCCATGTTTTATGAATAAATTCCTCACAGACAATAAGGAAAACCTGTCAATACTTTGAAGAGAAGTTGAAAACATTTTAAAAGTGGAATTTAAACCAGCATGAAAACAGTGTAAAAAAAATCACAGATCTCAACAACAATTTTGAATGAAATAGAACAGGAACAAATCTGACATTAGTTATACAACACAATGAAATCGTTACGAGTGAGAGACTTTGAAGAGCCATTAATGGCTTAAAAACCTTTCACAACATATGTCTGTATCTATTAGAAATCACACAAATCAAAGGTGCAGCTCTTTAAACCACCCAAAAAGGCAGGGAAAATGGTTTATTGGATCAACACAGAGAGGATTGTGTAAATAAAATATGTTTTTCCTTGTGAAGGTAACTTTTCCCCAAAGGAAAGTTTGCAAAATAAACAAATGGAGATTTGAAGACAAATGAAAAACAAAGGAACCTTTGCATCAAGGTTTACAATAGTACTCGGTGAAAAAACTTTAATGTAAGTTGCATACCAATACTTCACAGTTTGTTAAACCACTGTCAAGCAGGAAAAAAAATTAACTAAAAACATCTGGATGGAAAGTTCTTAAACAGATAGATTAACATTTATGATCAGGAAATAATGCAATCCCACCAAAGTTAAATTTGGTTTTAAACTTACCTTATTCTGTAATGCTCCTTTTGCTTCAATGTAGAGTCATTAGAAATGTAAAGACAACTTGAGCTGATGCTAAAATGAATATTGCTTGTTTTATACAATCACTATTTTTTACACTTTGTTGGCTCAGTCCTATTGTTTCGCCACACTTTGGTCCAGTGTTGGGCAGTGAAAGGATCCATGGGGTTATTTGGGGTAAACCTGGAAATTGAATGCTGGGAAAATGATGAACTTGCACCTATTTGACCCAGGACTGGACACTCAGAAATGTGTGCATTAATACAATTTCAACAGCCACCCAGCATTAATTGCAGGGTTTATTGACATGTCACATTTGCAAAAGCCCTAGTTTTATGAATGGCTGGTTCTCTTGAGAACATAGATGTAATGTTATCAATTGTGCAGTGACTTTTGCTTTTTGTTTAAGGGCTTAGAATACACAAAATTACATTTCCAATCAACAAAGATCCATACTTGCTCTATGGCACTCATCCACTGTTCTGTCCTAGACCAGCAGCAATAGGAAACCACCAAGACAATGGTATCTTCAAAACAATTTTTTAAAATTATTAATAGCATAACACATCTTACTTAACTCTAAACTTAATTAACTTAATTCCACCATGTGCAAATATATGTGTGTGTGTGTGTGTGTGTGTGTGTGTGTGTGTGTGTGTGTGTGTGTGTGTGTGTGCATGTGTGCACACGTGTGTGTGTGTGTGTGTGTGTGTGTGTGTTAAAACCCAAACCATTAGATTTTAACCTTGATTCTGAAGAAATAATTTTAAAGTTCAGTCTCAGAAAGCTTTTGTGTTGAAACTCAAGTCTTTACTGCAGTTCAAAAGCAATTATGGAGTAAATGTGAGGCATGTCTTTAAATTGTTGCTCAAAAGCAATTGTGAAGTATTTTGAAACATCAAATCACCAGACCTCTTTAAAGCTCACAAACTTCTTGTAGAGTTGTTTTCAGAGCAATGTTTCTTCCTACAAGTGATTTTTCCTCTCTTGCATGGAGGTTTCAAAACCTGTGTTCCACAAGATGAATCTGTTCTCTTTTCAAAGAGTTTTCTTTTCTATTTCTTTTATTTTATTTTCTTCCATGATGATTTCACAAAATCAGGCAAGGGCTGAACGAAGTAACCATATAAAAATGCTTGTTTCAAATGCAAGATTGCTTTTGTTTTCTCAATCAAAAGTGCCCATTTCCATGGATACAACAAGGCTGCCCTCTTTAACTTAAAGAGACAATCAGGTCTTCCTCCTTCAAAAGCCACTTGTTCTGTGTTCTCCTTTGAACAGGAATAACATGTAACAGTACCTTATCTGGTTTCTGTATCTTCAATCCTGTCTTCCCCACAGAATGGTCAACTTCTTCTTGTTGCAAAATGCGTCTGGTTCAGTAACATGTTTCTCCAAAATGTCTCATCACATGCTCCACCACATCATTTCTGTCTTTGAAGATCATAGTGCCTTCTTCAAAAGTATGAATCATGAGCCAATTGATTCTGGCCTGTCTGTACAGGTCATTGAATCAAGAACTTGCTTATTTGAAAAGCACACTATTGTTCCAGCAATTGAATGAAACATTCAATTCTAATCTTTATTGCTCCATTTTTACAGATGTTGCATCAGACCCACCAACAATGTCTATGACCCAGAACAACCTCAGAAGCCTAAATATGCCTGAGATGTTCTCTAATATGCAGCATTATTCTAAGTCTCTTGCACACAACTCCCAGATTGCATGCTGATGTAGCTCCATCAATGTTGACACATCATCCAAATACTCTATGTTGCAAGATACTTTATTACATCAATGTGGGCTTCATTCAGATTGTGCAAGCAGCCTGGGCTCCATGAGTACCATTCCCTTGTGACAAGACTGCAAGAGACCAGAAGCCAGTTGGTCAGAAGTGAACATCAATCCATGTAATACTCGCATTGCATCTACTGTCAAACTGGTGCAGTGTCAGCAGATGGTTACAGCCGTCTGCTGCAACGTGAACAATTGGATATTGGTCATGAACCACATGATCATCTGCTCCTGGTCAAAATATAATTGAACATTCAGGAAGTGAAATCTCTCCTAAAAACCTGGAAAGTCTCAAATGAAGATGTTATGGTGGCTTGAGGAAACCGAGAGTCGTTTTCCAATGAGTTTTGTTGCTTGGGATGTCAGCCCCATCACAATGGTGCATGGCAGACCATTGTATGTTCAAGTTCAAGTTTATTTAACACCCAATTGCACAAGTACAAACTGATGAAATAGCGTTCACTGGTCCTCTGTGCAAAACATGCAAACACACCAGACATACCACACATGCAGACAAGCAATACATATGCAGGACAAATATACATACAATAAAACTCCTGGTATCCAGCACCTATGGGTATTGGTAGATGCCAGTTAAGTGTATTTTACAGTTGCTTGAGACTTACTTTTACAATGCCTAACTAATGCGCCTGCATTAAGAATGAACAGTTTGAAAGACAAAAGATAAACATATGCACTGTACTTACACTGGACAAACTTCACTTTAATGAATATATAAACCTTAAAGCATTTTACTTTATTTTCAGTCTCATTCTTTGAAAACATTTAACTGTCACTGCATCTTTGGGTTCCTGCCGTCAACAGAACCGCCCAAAAGATGAACAATAACAATATTGACAATTAACTCTCCCCACCCTCCCACCAGTTTACACATAAAGCGTCAGACCAGGGTGACTCTTACTAAGGAAAAACTTTGAGAGTCACCCCAACAGTGAGCAGCATCAACCAACTCTTCATCCTGGGCAATGCATTCTATTCAAACACAACTTTATTCAAACAGCTGCTCTGAGCAAAGTACATCCAAGGCAATCCGTTAGCTGAATATTTGCTCCCATCTTCACCAAGTGTTACTTCAGTGAAGGTTTATTTTTACAATTTTAAACATGCCTTTTTTACCTATTATTTTATATCCATCTATCTATTTATTTATTTATTGATTGATTTTTGGATTATTTTCCTCGATTATTTTTGTTCCTGCTTGAGGCTGCCAGTTGCTTGAATTCTGGATGCCAGAGGTTTTACTATAAGCGTATAAAAATAAATCAATAATGTTTAATAAATAGTTGAGTCCTTGTTGGCCAGTGCGAGCTGTTCAGTCGTTCAGTATTCTCACCGTCGGCAGTGGTGCAGTCTCTGATATTCCTGTATCTCAACTGGAGCAGCTGAAAGATGCTGTGTGTTGGGGTCTTCAATGATTTTTCAGGCCCTCTTCGGACCATGATCCCAGTACATTACATCGATGGAGTGGAGTGTGGGGGGGGTGTGATGGGGGTGGAGGGGAGGAGGGAGACTCCAGTGATCCTCTCTGCCACTCTTATAGTCCTTTGGATTGGCCTCTGGTCCATTTCTCTGTAGCAACCATACCACACTGTGCTGAAGCCGGCCAAGACTCTCTCGATAGAACTTCTATAGAAGGCTGAAATGATAATGGCTGGGTAGTCTTGCCTGCTTCAGTCTTCTCAGTAAGTGCAGTTACTGTTGCGCCTTCCTGACAAGTAAGGAGATGTTGAGTGTTCAGGATAGATCACTTCTTACGTGGACTCTGAGGAACTTGCTGCCCTCTACTTTCACCACTACCAAGTTATCAGTCTGTAGTGAAGGATAGTCGTACCTGGTCCTTCTGAAGTCCAAGATTATCTCCTTCATCTTGACAACGATGAGACTCAGGTTGTTACTCTCACACCATATAGTGATATTTTCCACCTCTTCTCTGTAGTGGGATTCATTGTTGTTGCTGATGAGGCCGACGACTGTGGCGTCATTTGCACATTTGATGGCTCTGTTCAAGCTGGATCTTGTGTTGCAGTCATGTGTCAGTGGCATGAACAGGAGCAGGCTGAGAACACTGCCCTGAGGTGCACCAGTGCTCAACATGACGGTGCTCGATATTCAGCTGCCGACCCGGACAGACCGTGGTCTTGCCTTTGGGAAGGCCAAAATCCACTTACACAAAGGGGTGTTGAGTTCTAGCAAGGACACCTTCTCCAATAGCCTCTGGGGAATGATCTTATTAGATGCAAGCTGAAGTTGATCAACAGCATCTTGGCAAATGAAGCAACATTCTCCAGGTGGGTAGGACGGAGTGAAGCGACAAGACTATAGCATAATCAGTGAAATAGTTTCTTCTGTTGCCAAAATGAAATGGGTCCAGCATTTCTGGGAGGTATGCTTTGATGCGTTCCATCACCAGAAGCTTAAAACATTTCAGATTGGTCAGTGCCTCAGGGCAGTAGTCATTGAAGCCTGTTACTTACGTCTTCTTTGGTACCTGGATGATGGTGCCTGTCTTGAAACTTACAGGGATAATGGACTGCTGCAGAGAGGTATTGAAGATGTCCGTGAAGACCTTTGTCAGTTGGTCTATGCAGTCCTTCAGTACCTGACCAGGTATGTTTTCTGGTCCTGCTGCCTTATCTGGGCTCACCTTGGATAGGGTTCTCCTCACCTCAGGTGGGGCCATGCAGGGGGGTCCATTCATCAGGGGAACATGGAGCTTTCTTTGGTGTTAGCCTGTTATTCTCATTGAACAGTGCTTAGAAGATGTTCAGTCCGTCCAGAAGGGAGGCGTCATATTCTTGAACTCACAAGGTTGTTTGGTCTGTTATCGTCTTGATCCCTTGCTACATACACCTCGTATTGCCGATGCCACACAGCTGTCTATGGATATGCTGTTCATACCCATGTTTTGCCTTCCGGATTGGGCAGTAGAGTTCAGCCCTGGTTGATCTTAGTGCCATCTTACACCCTGTCCTGAAGGCAGCATCACAACCCCTGAGAAGGGCACGACCTCTGCATCCGACCATGGTTTCTGCTAAGTCCTGCTTGTGAAGCATTTGATCTCAGTGACATCCTCAGTGCACATGTGGATGTGGCCAGTCACTGAGCTTGTATATATGACCGTTGCAGGTGGCCTGCCTCCTTAAAACAGCTCCAAAACACTGAATTTCATAACTTGTACGTGACAATAAATCCAGATTCCAGTTCGTGGTCTCAAAGCAGTCTTATAGTGCTGCTGTGCCCACCCCACATCACTTCCCCCACCCCCCCCAACTCCCATGTAATTATCTACCTGCGAACCGACTTAGTTGTTTTGTCAGTAATCTGCATGAAGGATATGTGATCTGAGTAACCATCTTGGATGTTGTTGCACACCGAATCCAGGGAGTTCTTTCCTCTGGTGGTGAAGCTGTTGACACCATGGTAAGACTTACTTCAGATTAGTGTGGTTGAAATTGTTGATGACCTCAGTGCCAGACGAGAGGCTAATAAAATAATGGCTTGACATGTTGCTCCTCATTTGGAGAAAGCTGGAGTACCCTCCCTGGAATGCTTAGAAGATGGGGTCAACTATTGAAGAAACTTTTCACCCCTCTTCCTCTGCTACCATTTAAAGAAGTCACTCTGTTTTCATTTGGCCTTCACTTCTTTCCACCTCGCTTGAAAATTAGCCACAGTCATCAACTCTTAAATTGACAGCTGTCAATTTGAAGAAAGCTTATCTTTCACTCGGAATTCGCCCTGAAAATTTCAGTGAATTCCATTTCTTAGCCACCACTAAACACTGACTGTCTGCAAGGGAGTGATGACTTCTGTTAAAAATAAACACACTTTAGGGGTGAGGTTCTTCCTTATGCTCTAAGACTGGGTTCTCCAAACATGTTGACCACACAAGAGTTGCTTCATGGTCTGATCACTTTGTGTGGTGGTTAGGGTTTGTTTGATAGCTACCATGAGAAATACTACAAATGCGTTCACAAATCATGGAGAACATTTTAGCTAAATCAGTATTCAAGGGACATAAAAAAACAGGATTTTTTTAGCCTCAATTCTTTCACGTGCTGTTATTGTTTATTTTGCACTTAATTTTCCTGAAGTCATTTTGACGTATGAGTCATTATGATCTATTTTCAACTGGAGAGGATTTTACTGTGAAAATGCAAGTCTGACTGCTATTCGAGAGATAAGGCAAATTTAGTCTTGTCCAAGTGTCTGACATTAAATATTAATTTTACAAGCTGGTCTCACACCCTCAGCTTTTATCATGGATTTTCCCACTTTTTCTTTCTCCTTTTACACTCTCTCAAGCCAACATTTCTTATCATCTTTATTTGGCTTTGAGAACCCATTTTGAATACTTTTCTCATTTCTCATCTCCACTTCTTGGTTTCTGTGCTGCTATTTAACGGTTCTTCAAAGCAATTAATGAAAGAAATGTTTGCCTCCTTACACTGGTCTCCCATTTTAATATTATACTCTAATCCTAACTGACGCTAATTTCCAACTACACCTATTGTCTGTGGTGGTATTTTCTTCTCATTAAGTTCCAAATGAGAACTTTAATTTTCTTTCCCTTTCTTGTACTTTCTTTCCATTTTTTTTATTTATCTATCATGATTTGATTATCACCCAAAGAATGATGGCAAAGATATAGACTCATACAATGTATAAATGCTTCTATTTTAATAAAATATCTACAATTTAACCTTGAGAGTTCACAAGAACCCATTCCTACCTTCATTTTCACATCAACAAAGGTATATGGAATAGTCATCACAGCTTGGTAACAGGCTATTTCGGCCCACGAGCTCATGCCGCCTAATTTGCATCCAATTAACCTACAAACCCACAGTATGTTTCAAACAGTGGGAGAAAACTGGAGCCCCCGGGGAAAACCCATGCAGACATGGGGAGAACGTACAAACTCTTTGCAGTCAGTGCGGGATTCAAACCCAGATCCTGATCGTTCGGGCTCTAAAGGTGTTACGCTAAACGTTACGCCAACTGTGCCACCCTGATGATGCCTTTCAACGTGATTTTTTTCATCCTTTGCTCAATATGATTGAGGCACGTTGATGTGTCCCTTTCATCCAAGCAAATGAGATCACCTATCAAGTGATTTAGTAGAAAAATATCAGCTCTACAGGACTATTAAGAACTCTAGTACAAACTGGTGTGAATCAAAAAAATATTTTAGTAATATGGGAGTGAACAAAATCATTGTAGAATGCAAATTAGTCAGGGAAGATTAAAAATGGTGGTGAGGCATAAATAAGAACATGGGGAAGAACAAAGGAATCTTGGCAGGGCTGTTTTGCATGGGTGAGCCGTATGAAAGTCTAAGTTTTCAGTTCATCCATAATCAAAAACAGTGGAGCTGGCCTGTACTGTAAACACAAAGGATTTATTTTGTAAGTAGGTGTCAAAAGAGTTCCAAAGAGTTGCATCTTCTCATAATTTCTTTCAGGAATTTTAACATTGCCCTTGTTTCCAAAATGCATTCTTTTTAATTAAAGAAGGTTGTTACAAACTTATCCAAATATCAATGGATTCCGTCATCTTAATGTTTTATTTTCGTGACCAGCTCACAATCTAAACCGTTAAAATCATGCCAATCTGACTTATGGAATTGCATTTTGAACTCCATTGCTGTGTCTTCCCTCGAGTTGCCAAGTGTTATTAATAACTGTGCGGACAACTCCTTCAAATTAGAAGAATTCCAACTTCTGGAGGATAAAATTATATTTTTGGTTCCTTGAAAGAAATGTTGAGCTGAAAGTTCACTTAAATAAGTTCCAAAACAAAAAAAAAAGATTAGACACCCTTCTAAGATGTCAGCATATATTTCGGAGTGAGCGTTTGAGTTTTCCTCACACAAATTCTCTCTTATGTCCTACTTCCTCAAATGATATCAACACTAATGCAATCCAGAAAATTCACCTGCAGTGAGATTTTCAATTTCTCTGGTCTGAAAAAGAATAGCTGCTATATCTCTGCAGAACAGCCAACTTTTACTCCTCCAGGTTCCCCTGAAGTTGCAACATTTAAAGCTCATCATTCAAACTGCATTTTGTTTTCACAAGTCAATAACTTCTACAAACTTAATAATAATTTCACATACTGCCTCATGCTTTGTCATTTGGGGAGTGGGGAGATTTGGGGGAGGGGGAGGGGTGGGTGGAAAGAGGAAGAGTGTCATTCTCAATGACCTAAAATTGCTTAATTCAAAGCTCCTGCTGCAGATCTCTGCCACTTTCCCCAGTGTGATGCTCATTGTCATACTGCGCAGGACACTTAGACTCCACATTCAAGTTAAGGACACAATCTACTTTTCCTCTAGCCCAGACAGCTTGGGCTCTTCCAAAAGGTCAGACACTCAGAGAATGCAGTTGTGCCTTTATAAAGCCATTCCTGGGGACTTCTGCCAGGGATGCTTGACTGTCGCCCCAAAGAGTCATCGTGACCAGCTGCACAAAGAACTCGCCTCAGTTTTTCAGCATCCTGACAAGGTTCCTCTGACCCTTTCAGATCATCCGCCTGTCGTTGGATCCATTCATTTATCAGCAGCACCTCCAGAAGCTTGAAGAGTTTAACTTCTATACTGATTTTGTCCTTTTGGAGAAAACTGCAAATGCCACACGCCTCAGTTACATTGTCACAGCTGTGACAAATATGAATATGAACATCACCCAGGAACATCTGACAATACTTTATGAACCTGACATTTGAAGTTCTTGCTTTTTATGTGATTTCCACAAACGTTAGAGTGGCCACAATGTTGTTTTAACACCAAATAAAATAACACAAGTGAATTTATTGGCTCCATTGTTTAAGAATGATCAGCTTAATTGCAGATTATTAGATATATTCTTTCAAGAGTTGACTGATGAGATATCTAATTTTAAATTATAACCCAACCATGTGAGTGACATATATTACAAAACTTAAAAGTTTGTTAAAATAGGCCATTAATAAGTTTGCATACTTCAATTTTCATAAATATTTTCTGATTTTCTAACACACAGTCGAGGAGCATGGCTTGTTCAAGAACATATGGGTATGATGAGTGCAGCAGTTAATGAAATGCCTTTACAGCGCCAGCGATTAGAACCAGGTTCGAATCCCACAATGCCTGTAAGGTGTTTGTATGTTCTCCCCGTGTCTACGTGGGTTTTCTCTGGGAGCTCGGTTTGCTTCCACCGTTTGAAACGTACCCGGGGTGTAGGTTAATTGGGTGTAAATTGGGCGGCATGGACTCGTGGGCCGAAATAGCTTATTGCCATGCTGTATTTGTAAAATTTAAATTTAATCTATATTTAAATTTTTAAATGTTTAATTTACTTTAATGTACAAATGATCTCCGTTGTCACAAATTTTATTCAGGTTGTTTGCAGAGAAGACAAACTCCTGGTTAGAAAATGGTCGTAATTTCAAGGTTGAATACCTCATGGCGTATGGCCATAGAAATCATTATTAAAATGATAACTCTCTGACCAACCTGAGGGAAACCAGAATAAAATAATCTTTTTTTTCATTGCTGCATTGTGTCTCCTTAAATTTATTTTTTGGATTCTCAGAGTGGTCGCAATGAATAACCACCATATATGTTCCCTTAAGCTTTGCAAATGGCTGCTGGTATTTTTAATGTTAACACACATTAGGAAGCCAATTTTAAAAAAGTAATAATAAGGCAAGGCAATCAATAATATTTAATAGCAATCCAGTTCAGCCAAAGTTTACCCACTGTTGATTCAGAGATGGCCCTTACTATAACTCTTTCAAACATTCAAGGCAGAATATTGCACGTAAAGCATTGCCACTGTCAAAATAAGAGCATTTTAATACAGATTCATGAAGTATTGGCTCTACTTGTACTAAAGTGAGAAATGTTAAGGCTAGAAAAGGTAGAAACTCAATTTGGCAGGGAATTGGTTGAAGATCTGATACTACATGGCCATCTCACAATTACTGTTTTAAATTATACAGCATGGTGGAAGGCTAGTCCAGCCATTAAAAGCCATGCCACTCAATTACACCCAATTTACCTAGCAACCCTCTTATGTTTTGGTGGGTGGGAGGAAATTGGAGCATCCAAGGAAAACCCATGAATGTGAATTCACTGGAGAAGGTGCAAAGGAGATTGGTAAGGGGATGCAGTACAGAAATGTGCCAGAGAAACTCAGCAAGTCACGCAACGTCCCCAGAAATTTTACATTTAAATTTAGACATACAGCACAGTAAAAGGCCATTTCGGCCTACAAATCCATGCCACCCATTTTATACCCCATTAATCTACACCCCCGGTACATTTAAACAGTGGGAGGAAACTGGAGCCCCCAGAGAAAACCCACATAGAGACGGGAGGATGCATCCACTCCTTACAGATAGCGTGGGATTCAAACCATGGACCGATCCCGATCGCTGGCACTGTAAAAACGTTGGCCTAACCACTATGCTAACTGTGCCACCCTGAAAGGCATTTGATGTTTTGGGATTGTGTGTGACCTGCTAAATTTCTCCAGTACTTTCGTCTACTGTTTCAGACCATAGCATTTGCATATTTTCTTGTTTCCCTCCATTTAACAAGGAGATGGAGTGTTTCATTTATGAGGAGAGAATGAATAGACAGAGTGTGCTTTATGTCGTTCTGAGGAGGTTGAAGGTGACCCTGGTAGAGATATGCAAACTTACAAAAGGATAGACAGTGACTCATGTTTTTCCATGGCAGAGTTGTCTAAGATTAGATGTATGAGTTTAATGTGAGGACTGTTTCAAGGAGAGCTATGTAATGATGTTTGGAATCTGAATACACTGCCTGAGAAAATAGTGGAGGCAGGGAGTCTCACAACGTTTAACAAGCACCTTGATGAGCTTTGGAATCATTGAGGTATAGCACTGTACAGACGAGGTGCTGATAACAAAAACTTAGTCCTGATAGGCACTTGATGGTTCTTTCAGGCAAGCTGAGCTGAAGGGCTTGGTTCTATATTGTGTGACACTTTGACAGTCCCATTTTGCAAATCAGCATTCAGCCGTGAAGGTTTTGAATGGGGTGGGGTTGGCCGTGAAATAAAGTCCAGGATAAGCAAAGACAGTCAAATATATCAGGTGTTGAGGTGAGAGGGGGAAAATGTTTAATTGGATACAATTTCTGTTCATCCAGTCCTGGATATCAGTCCAACAGTGTAACTGGTTGAGAATTTTACCGTGATGTAGCTGAATACACCAATGCATTGGTAGAACCCAGGTGAAAAGGAAGACATCATTACATTTTAAATTTAAATGTAGACATGCAGCACGGTAACAAGCCATTTCAGCCCACGAGTCCTTGCCATCCAATTTACCAGTACGTTTGGAAAGGTGGGAGGAAACTGGATCCTCCAGGGAAAACTCACACAGACACAGGGAGAATGTAAAAACACCTTAAAAACAGCACGGGATTCAGACCCCAGTCTCGATCACTGGTCCTGTAAAGGTGTTGCGCTAACCACTAAGCCGACTGTGTCGTCCAGATGCTAGAAATCTGGAACAACACATAGTCCTGTAAGAACTCACTGGATCAAGCAGCATCCATGGAAAGAAATAGACATCATGATTTCAGGCTGGAACACTTCATTGGGAATTGCAATGGGCAACAATGAGAAATTGCATGGGACTAAGGATAGTTCATTGCAATCCAGAGGGAAAATACAGGCAGAGGTAAAGAAGTCAGTGCAGGTGTTTTTCCGTCAAATAATAAAAAAGCAAAGAAAGTTCTAGTCAGTTAGTCTGTGAAGGTGCAGCATTGAAAACAATGCATCACAAAGTTTAATATTCTGGCAGACCATGGACAATGAGGTGAGATTGCTTTTTGCAGTGACACTGTTACATATGTTTAGTGACTTATTATGCATGTTTCAGTGTTGTGAAAGAGGAAAAAGAAACACTGGAAAATTTTTAGAGGAAAGTTTCACAAAGGTTGGCTCGTATTTTTGAAGAGACAACATATTCAAGTACATTAGAGTGGATCACAATGTTGCTGGTGTCAAGGGTTTTTTGGGGTGGTAGGGGTATGATTATAGGATTATGGTTTTGCAAGAGCAAGGGGTCAATGTTTCAGGTAAAGCACAATTGGTATCAGTTAACATTGGGGATAGGAAGAAAAATTGATCAGTCAACATAATAATTTGTCATCTTTTGACAGCGCACGAGTTGGGGCTCATGGACAAGGTAACTCAGAGAGGGTGTGAAGGACATTAAAAGTTCAGTAGTGTGGCAGCAAGGAACTCAAGGAAATATAAAACAGCTTGCAAGGAAAAACACAAGAGTTGTTGGAGAAAGAAGGAAGCTGTAAAGTGATTTGAAATGGATGTTATTTTATGAGTTGGAATCTAATTTAAACATATAATATCAAACTGGAAATGATTGCAGAAACTTGGTCATTCAAGCATGGATCTTTTGCAGAACGGAAGTTGCAAAGTAAACTCAGTAAAATCAGTTAATGAAGGTCTTATAATAGAAATGCAACTGACATCCACAATATGATATAACTTTTTTTTGACAATATAAAGTTCTTACAATGGCATCTTAACCTAGAAACATGATCTACTCGATTTACATGAAGCAATTAATATTCAATTACTCCTTAGACATTTGACTAGCTGTAACAATTTTATTTTTCATTTAAAAAAGGGAAAGCTGAAGTTAGTTTATTAAAATATTCATGTTAATAATTGTGATTAAGAGCTAAACAGAGGGGTTGCTTTAAAAATATTCTTAGTAATAATTGTAAAATTCTGCAAACGTTAAAATAATTTTCACTTCTTTTGTTTGATCAAAAAGGAATCAAGGGCAAAAGATTGCTGAGGATAACTATGCATTATTTAAAGTAAAAATCTAATGAAAATCTTTGGCAGAGGAATTCAGTAATGATAATGGCATCTTGCCATTGTAACACAGAACACAAGAAACTAAAATTAAATCCCGATCATGCAAAATACCCTGATCCAAAATGTGAGCTTTGAGCTCAATTGAAAAGTGTCAGATAAGAAAAAAACAATCAAACCATGCCTATAACAACAATTCTTTAAGACTACTCCAGCAGTTAACCAACTACTTAGCCAGGATAAATGCTGAAAGACTCATCATCAGAAAATAGATTAATTTTATACTCCTCATCTAAAACTCTCATACCTTGTATCTGTAAATTTTGTCATATCAACTGTGCTAAAGGTTCAATTACTAATGCAAACAAAGCTGGAGACAAAGGGCAACCTTGTCGAGTTGAACAAGTTAATCTAAAACTTCTGAGATCTGACCATTTGTCAATACCCTGGCTATTGGTTTATTGTATAAAACTTTAATCCAAACAATAAAAGAGGGACAAAAATTAAATTTCTCTAAAACTTTAAATAAAAAATTCCACTCAACTCTATCAAAAGCCTTTTCTGCTTCAAGAGATATCACCATCGGATGGTCGGAGCACTGTCGGTGTTTATTAATCAAACTAATTACTAGAAGAATATTATCTGAAGCACATCTATTCTTTATAAAACCTGTTTGATCAACATGTATCAACTTAGGTAAAAATTTAGTCAATCCATTCGCTAATACTTTAGCTAATATTTTATAGTCTACATTCAACAAAGAAATTGGTCTATATGAAGACACCTTTAACGGGTCTCTATCCTTCTTAGGAATTACAGTAATTAAGGCACTAGAGCATGATTCAGGTAAATCATAATGTTCCTTAATCTGTAGTAACACATCTCCAAACACTGTAGATAAGTCATCATAAAATACTTTATAAAATTCAACCGAAAACCCATCATCACCAGGTGATTTTCCACTTGGCATTTCCAACATAGCTGATTTAATTTCCAAATCAGTAAAAGGAGCCTCCAGCTCCAATATGTCTTCTTCTCCTAATACCGGTAATTTCAACACCGATAAAAAAGAGTCAATCGAACCCATTTTTCCTCAGAAGTATATAATTTCTTATAAAATGAATAAAACTCATCATTAATCTCACGAGGTTTGTAAGTAATAGTCAAATTCCATCTAACTGCATTAATAACCCTTGATACCTGTTCTTTCTTTAACTGCCATGCAAGTACCTTATGTGCTTTCTCACCCCATTCATAATACCGCTGTTTAGATCTATTAATCAAACATTCAAATTGATAAGATTGCAATGTATTATATTTCAATTTCAATCTAGACAACTCTATCTTCTGATTTTCTGTCGCATCTCTCTGAAATTCATTTTCTAATTGATCAATCTGTTTCTCTAATTCAAGACTCTCGGTCAAATAGTTCTTTTTAACCTTAGAAGTATAACTAATTATTTGACCTCTCAAATAAGCTTTCATAGCATCCCACAATATAAATTTACTCTGAACAGAATTAACATTTTCTTCCAATGAAAGATTAATTTGTTTCTTAACAAATTCAATAAATTCCACTTTTTTAAACAACATCGTATTAAATCTTCAACAATAAGCTACACAAACTTTTTCAGAACTCTCATAAGTAAAAAACAACAAAGAATGATCTGAAATTACTCTACTTTTATATTCTGCTTGCAATACCTGTAATGTGCCGATACCAAAAAAAAATCAATTCTGGAAAAAGATTCATGTCTAAATGAATAAAAAGAAAACTCCTTCTCTGCTGGGTTAAGACGTCGTCAGATGTCCACTAAATTCAAATCTTTCATCAAAGATTGCCATTTTAGATTTTTTAACATTTTTTTGGAAATTTCTCTAGTAAAGGTTCCAAAACACAATTAAAATCTCCTCCAACCAAAACATTTTCATTAGCTTGTCCCAAAAGCAGAAATGCATCCGAAATAAATACTTCTTCATCCATATTCGGTGCATAAATATTGTAAAGTCCAAATTTCATTAAAAATCTTACAATTCAACTTAAGAATACATCTTGCATTCATTTCCATTGATTGTAATTCAAAAGATAAGTTTTTATGTATCAAAATTGCTACTCCCTTAGCTTTAGAATTAAATGAAAAAAAACATGTCCAACCCAATAACTCTTCAATGTTACACTTTCTTTTTCATTCAAATGCGTCTCCTGTATAAAAGCAATATCAATCTTCATCTTTTTAATGTAAGCCAAAACTCGCTAACGCTTGATCGCATTACTTAATCCTTGAACATTAAAGGTGACAAATTTCAAATTTGACATATCTAATACAATTATTAAATAGCAAAAATAGTCACAAAATTAATAATAACAAAAAAAAAGAAAAAAATTCTCAAATAAAATATATAGGCCCTCAAAATAGAAATAGTATTAGTTAATTAAAAAAAAACAACAAAAAAACCCCCAAAAAACTTCCAAAATGTAGTAACTCCCTAAAAAAAAACTGGGAGTGGATAACCCACTAGTGACTGATGACTAACAAATAAGTTAGTGCAATCCTCTCCTCCCCAGCCAGCCAGTCAGAAATATTAACATATTACAAAAAAATTAAAAAAAAATTTCAGCCTTAAGATTCCAGTCCAGATGGTGAACTAATTTCAAGAGTAGATGAACTCTTTCCATTCCGATCCTTCCCATTCCCACCCTTTCCATTTCTGCCATTTTGTTCATTTCGAAGTCCATCAGGTTTTCTTTTAGGAGATAATGGTGGACTCTTTCTTTGTCCTCTGACATCCGGTAATGAATTAGCAAAAACCATTGCCTCATGCTCACTCTCAAAGAATTGAAACTGACAGTTTCCATAAAACACTTTCAACACAGCAGGAAAATGAAAAGCAAATTTGTAACCTTTATGCCATAAAACATCTTTAACTGAATTAAATTCACGTTAGTGTCTGATGATATCTTGACTCAAATCAGGATAGAATAAAACTCTACTTTTACATTTGAAGGAATGTTTAATACAATATGGATCTTTGTCTGGATATAAAGTTAATTGGGAAAAAAGTGAAATTTTACCGATAGGTGAAGGTGATTATTCAGTTTATAAGAATATTATTAATTTGAAGTGGACTGATTGAATTAAATATTTGGGTATAAATGTGGATGTTGATGATCAATCTTTATATAAATTAAATTATGTACCGTTAATGAAAAAGATTAAAGCTGATTTGATTAAGTGGAAGGATCTTCCTATAATACAATTAAAATGAATATTTTTCCGCGAATACAATATTTGTTTCAATCAATTCCATGCTTACTTAATAAGAATTTTTTTCGAGATTTAAATAAAATGGTTAGGAAATTTTTATGGAAGGGTAAATTTCTGAGAGTAGCTTTGAATAAGTTAACCTGGAAATATGCATTAGGGGGATTATGCTTAGCACATTTTCAAAATTATTATGAGGCAGCTCAATTTAAATGTATTAGTTTATTAATGGACTTGGAACAATCCCCCAATTGGGCTAAAATTGAGATGGAAAATATTTCTGAATTTGAAACACGTCAATTTTTGTTTCAGTGGAATTTAAATTAATTACAACAATATAATGTGCCTATACTAAAACATTTAATGAAGTTATGGATGAGGAAAAATAGAATGATAGGTTCTAAGGGTAAATTACTGACTTTAACACCATTATATAATAACCAACATTCCTTTTTCAATGTATAATCAATGCTTATTACATTGGAAATCTAAAGGTATAAAAAACTTGGGGGATTGTTTTAAGGAAGGTCAATTTTTATCTTTTAATCAAATGAGGGAAGATTTAGGTATTAATGAGAATTCTTTATTTGTTTATTATCAACTTCGATCTCTAGTAAAACAAATATTTAGTAGAAACATGATTTTACCTGTTTTGACTAAATTTGAATCTTTTCTTGTGACTGCACCAAAGAAGGGATACATTTCATTGATGTACCAAATATTACAGGGAAGTATGGAACAAAAGGGATGGGATAGATCTAAGATTAAATGGGAAAAGGATATTAACTTTACTTTTTATGAAGATGCTTGGTTAGATATTTGTCATAATAGTGTTACTAGATTGATGCATTGGTTATGCATTAGTTAATTATAATTTTTTACATCAATTGTATTTAACACCTGAAAAATTAAAAAAAATATATGGTTTTAGTGAATCAGATTCTTGTTTTAGGTACAGTAATTCGGTTGGAACTTTTTTTCATGCTGTTTGAAAAATGTATCGTTCATAATATGTATTTTTCTTATTGTATGTAATAACTTTGATGAACGAATAAATAAAGTTATAAAAAAATTAAAAAAAGAAAGACATCATTGAAGGATACATTGGAGCGTAGAAGGTTATGGGGGGATTTGATAGAGATATTTAAATTTATGAGGGGGATAGATAGAGTAGCTGTGTATAGGCTCTTCCCCTTGAGGGTAGGTGAGATTGGAATGAGGGGTCATAAGTTAAGGGTTAGGGGGCAAAAGTTTAGAAGTAACATGAGAAGTAGCTTCTTCACTCGGAGAGTGGTGGCTGAGTGAATGACTTTCCGGAAAAGATGGTTGCGGCATGGTTGGATGTGAGGGGATTGGAGGGTTACGGGCAGGGTGCAGGCAAGTGGGACTGGAAGAGATCACTTAAATCAGTGCGGACTAGAGGGGCCGAGATGGCCTGTTTCCATGCTGGAGTTGTTATATGGTTATATGGAAAAGTAAGTGCCAATGGACTCGGACTCAAGGTGGATATTCCAAGGACATTTTTCCAAACTCGATCTGCATTTACAATATGGCCTCCTCTACATTGTTGACATCTGAGGGACATCCCCTAAGTTACCAGTTGTTGCCACTTTAATTCACCATCCCAATCCCACTCTGACATATTTGACTATAGCCTCCTGAACTATTGCAGTATGGCCCAACTACAAGCTCAACGAACAAAATCTCACATTCCATAAGGGCAATTGTTGGATTCAATATTGATTTCTCCAACTTTATAAAACTCACTCTTTTTGTCTGAATCACAAATTACCTTTTCTGCCTGCCATAATTTTGGCCATATTTACTCAAGCCCATATTTTTGGCCATATTTAGTCAGACCCACTGTTCAATCCTTCAGCCTCATTCTTAAAGGATGAGCAAATTTAAAGGAAATTTAAATTCCTAGCTTGGAGAACGTATCCTGGTCCCAATACATGAATGTTATTGTGAAGAAAGCTCATCAGTGCCTCTACTTCCTCAGGAGTTTGTGGAGGTTCACTACGACATCAGAAACCTTGGCAAACTTCAACAGAGGTGTAATGGAAAGTGTGTTACCAGCTGTATCATGGGATGGTATGGGGGCACCAATACCTCTGAGTGGAAAGCCTTGGAAAAGGCAGTGGACATAGCTTAGGACATCACAGGCAAAATCCTTCCCACTATTGAGAACATCAACAGGGATGTTGCCTTCGGAGTGCAGTAGCAATTATCAAGGATCCACACCACTCAGGACATGCCTTATTCTGGCTGTTGCCATCAGGAAAAAGGTATAGGTGCCATGAGACTCGCACGACCTGGTTCAGGAAGAGCTCCTACCCCCTCCACCATCAAACTTAACAAATGCAATCAGAAATTAATTTAAAGACCCTTAATTTGCAAATATTTATTTCTGAATATTTATTTTCTGTATTCCACAGCCACTGTTCACATTTCTTTCTTTGTTGACATTTCTTTCATTTGTGTACGTATCCAGCACCCAGCAGCACAAGGACTGCTTCTTCTCCCCTCGCCCATCAGATTTCTGGATGGTCCATGAATCACTCATTTTCTTGTATTATTTATTTATTTTTGAAATGTAATTTATAGAAACATTTGCCCTATGAGGGCTGCTGCAAAACAACACATTTTGAGACATGTTCATGGAAATAAATTCTGATTCTTTACTTGAGTACAGATCTTTGCACCACTGTTAAGTAGAAATTCTGCCTGACACCCAGGAAAAGGATCTCAGGGTTGTATATGATGGTATGGGGGCACCAATCCTGTGTACTCTGACAATAAATCTGAACTTTGAACATGTCAATGATACATAATGTGATTGTAACTGCTAGGCTATTTCCTTCCATCAATCCATTTGATCTCATCATATCAGAGGTCTTTCCTTTGTTCTACCCATCCCTCCCCACTTTCTCTGCTACTGAAAAGTAACTTATTTTCTCTTTTTCTGTGGAAAAAAAAACACACATATGCTGGAGAAATTCAGCAGGTCAAACAGCACCTTTATGTAGCGAAAGTGAAGATACATGACCAGCATTTTGGGCTTGAGTCTTTCTTCAAGGTGTGAGGGAACATGAGAGATATCTGAAGAAAAGAGGGGAGGAGGGGGGAGAGGGGTGGTGAGAGTGGGAGACGATGTGTGGGGGGGGGAGCACTGAAGGGGAGGAGTCTAGGCTGGGTGGAGAGAGAAAGGAAATAAGAACTGGAATAACACTGGTGATGTATCTTCACCTTTGCTTTGCAAATACTAGAGCGCATCGGATGTCCCCCAAAGTTCCTCAACATGATTATCCAACTGCACGAAAACCAACAAGGTCGGGTCAGATACAGCAATGAGCTCTCTGAACCCTTCTCCATTAACAATGGCGTGAAGCAAGGCTGTGTTCTCGCACCAACCCTCTTTACAATCTTCTTCAGCATGATGCTGAACCAAGCCATGAAAGACCCCAACAATGAAGACGCTGTTTACATCCGGTACCGCACGGATGGCAGTCTCTTCAATCTGAGGCGCCTGCAAGCTCACACCAAGACACAAGAGAAACTTGTCCGTGAACTACTCTTTGCAGACGATGCCGCTTTAGTTGCCCATTCAGAGCCAGCTCTTCAGCGCTTGACGTCCTGCTTTGCGGAAACTGCCAAAATGTTTGGCCTGGAAGTCAGCCTGAAGAAAACTGAGGTCGTCCATCAGCCAGCTCCCCACCATGACTACCAGTCCCCCCACATCTCCATCGGGCACACAAAACTCAAAACGGTCAACCAGTTTACCTATCTCGGCTGCACCATTTCATCAGATGCAAGGATCGACAATGAGATAGACAACAGACTCGCCAAGGCAAATAGCGCCTTTGGAAGACTACACAAAAGAGTCTGGAAAAACAACCAACTGAAAAACCTCACAAAGATAAGCGTATACAGAGCCGTTGTCATACCCACACTCCTGTTCGGCTCCGAATCATGGGTCCTCTACCGGCATCACCTACGGCTCCTAGAACGCTTCCACCAGCGTTGTCTCCACTCCATCCTCAACATCCATTGGAGCGCTTTCATCCCTAACGTCGAAGTACTCGAGATGGCAGAGGTCGACAGCATCGAGTCCACGCTGCTGAAGATCCAGCTGCGCTGGGTGGGTCACGTCTCCAGAATGGAGGACCATCGCCTTCCCAAGATCGTGTTATATGGCGAGCTCTCCACTGGCCACCATGACAGAGGTGCACCAAAGAAAAGGTACAAGGACTGCCTAAAGAAATCTCTTGGTGCCTGCCACATTGACCACCGCCAGTGGGCTGATATCGCCTCAAACCGTGCATCTTCGCGCCTCACAGTTTGGCGGGCAGCAACCTCCTTTGAAGAAGACCGCAGAGCCCACCTCACTGACAAAAGGCAAAGGAGGAAAAACCCAACACCCAACCCCAACCAACCAATTTTCCCCTGCAGCCGCTGCAACCGTGTCTGCCTGTCCCGCATCGGACTTGTCAGCCACAAACGAGCCTGCAGCTGACGTGGACTTTTACCCCCTCCATAAATCTTCGTCCGCGAAGCCAAGCCAAAGAAGAAGACATAAAGGTACTGTTTGACCTGCTGAGTTTCTCCAGCATTTGTGTGATTTTATTTCACTTAACCACAATGTCAACAGTATCCTGTGTTTTACCTCTGATAAATCCGGACCTCACTGGCTGTGTCCTGCAGCGAACCTCTCCTGTACTACATCTGGCACCGAATCCACGCGTTCAACTACCTGTTCCACACTCACCTGGCATCCATCAAAGATCGTAAGCTCGTCTCCCTGGATTGACCCTCCACTGGATCCCCATATTGGCCCCAGTCACCTGCCCTCCAGAGCTCCCACCACCACGGCTGCCGACCTGGACTCAGATCCCGGCGGCTGCATCTATGGAGCTCCCACTGCCATGGCCACCCGTACCACTACCCTACTAACTTGAGCCACAGACACCATCTCCTACTGGTATCCGGGCCCCAAGTCACTCACCTGACGGAACTCCCCACATTACTACCACCCACCCCAATCCAAGCTCCAACACCCCCCCACTCCCCGCAGCTCTTGACGCCACCACTGCTGACTCCAGAACTGGACCTGCAGAAGATGCTGGAGCCTTCCTCACTGCTGACACTGATTACACTTTACTAACCCCCCCACTCCTCCTTCCCCAACCTCCCACTACTCAATCCCCATCTACCCCTCGCTGTCCCCCCCTCCCCAACCCTCTAACCACCTATCCTCTTTCTCCCCCCTCCCTTGGGCTACCCCTCCTATCCTTCTTTCTCCCCTCTCTCTCTCCCTCCCCATCCATCCCCACACACTTTCCTACCCCCTCCCCCCAAACCCCACAAACTTTCTCCCCCTGCCAATCCCCCCAAACCTCCTGCCCCCTCCAACCTCCGCCACCTCCCTCCTTCATCCTCAGACCTCTCCAACCCTCCCCCCAATACCCTCCACCACACTGACTCCCACTCTGTCTCTTGTCTAGTTTTTACTATCTCCTCTGACCTTCTGCTCTTGGAGGGAGAGCACTCTCTCCTCAGCAGAGGCCTCATCTTCGTCCCCCTTTATCCACACCTCAGTGAGTTCAGTGCACACCACAATGCTGAACTCTTCTTCCATTGCCTCCGTCTCCAGGGCACTACTTTGGCCGCAACTCTCCCACACTCCCCCAAGACCCTTTCTCTTGCGTCAAGACCTCTTCCTCCTCCTGGACACCTCATCCAGGCCACCTGCCAGCTCTAGACCTTTTTATCTCTAACTGCTGCTGGGACATCAACCATCTCCTACTCCAACTACCCCCTCCTCCTACTCCAACCTCACGTCCTCCGAACACTCTGCTTTCCACCCTAACCGCAACAACCCTAACCTCACTATAAAACCCACAGACAAGGGTGATGTTGTTGTAGACTGGCACACTGACCTCTATCTTACTGAGGCCAGTCGACAGCGCTTAGACACCTCCTTCTACCTACCCCTCTGACAGGATCACACCATCATCCATTAAGCCACAGTCATCACATCTGGTCACCTCCCCTCCATGGCCACCAACCTCATTGTCTCCCATCCTCGCAACACCTGTTTCTACCTTCGACCAAGGTATATAAACCTAACCATCCTATCTTGACTCCATCTTTTCTCCCTAGTTCAATCCATCCCGACCTACATCCGCGACACCTCACACACCCTCCACCTCCTCCAAGACTTCAGATTCCCCAAACCAGACCGCCTCATCTTCACAATGGATGTCCAATCCCTTCACACCTCCATTCCCCACACAGAAGGCCTTAAAGCACTTTGCTTTTCCCTGGACCTCGGACCTGAGCAGTCACATTCCACCATCACCCTTCTTCACCTGACAGAATTCATCCTCTCCCTTAACAATTTTTCCTTTAATTTATCCCACGACCTCCAGATTAAAGGAGTAGCCATGGGTACCCACATGGGTCCCAGCTATGCCTCTCTGTTTGTGGGTTTTATGGCACAAAACATGCTCCAAGCCTACACAAGCAAGACCCCCCCCAACTCTTCCTCCAGTACATCAATGACTACATTGGGGCAGCCTCATGCACCCGCGATGAGCTTGTCAATTTCATCAATTCAGTGGCAAATTTCCACCCCAACCTCAAACTCACCTGGTCCATCTCTGATGACACTCCCTTTTCTGGATCTCTCTGTCTCCATCTCAGGAGACAGACTCTCCACTGACATTTATTACAAACCCTCTAACTCCTACAACTACCTGGACTACTCGTCCTCACACCCTGGCCCCTGCAAGGATTCCATCCCCTTCTCTCAATTTCTCTGTCTCTGCCGTATCTGCTCCCAAGACGAGGTCGTCCAGTCCAGAGCCTCTGAAATATCTGCCTTCTTCCACAAACATCGTTTCCCCTCCACCGCTCGGCCCTCACCCGCATCTCCTCCATTCCGCACTCATTTGCCCTAGCCCCCTCTGCTCCTAGAAACAATAAGCACAGAATCTCCCTCGTCCGGACCTACCACCCGATCAGCCTCCACATTCAACATATTATCCACCAGAATTTCTGGTACTTACTACAGGACCCCACCACCAGACACATTTTTCCTTCTCCTCCCCTCTCAGCCTTCCGTAGGGACTGCTCCCTCTGTGACTCCCTTGTACACTCTTCCCTCCACACCTATTGCCCCCTGACACCTTTCACTGTAGTCGTAGGAGGTGTAATACCTACACCAACACTTTCTCCCTCACCACGGTCCGAGGTCCCAAACAGATCTTTCAGGTGAAGCAACACTTCACCTGTATCTCCAAAGAACTCACTCACTGCATCCAGTGCATCCTCTGTGGCCTTCTCTACATTGGAGAGACCGGTCACAGATTAGGAGATCGCTTTGCCCAGCACCTCCTCTCTGTCCGCAACAAAAGTGACCTCTCCATAGCCAACCATTTTAATTCTGCATCACACTCTCAAACTCATGTCTGTCCATTGCCTTTGACACTGCCCCATCCTGACCACACGCATATTGGAGGAACAACACCTCATTTTTCCACTGGGCACCCTCCAACATAAGGGCAAGAACATTGAGTTCACTGCATTCCATTAATAAACTTGCTTTTTCCCCCTCCCCCCCCCCCCCCCCACTTTAACTAGTTATTCCAGTTCCTACTTCCTTTCTCTCTTCACCCAGCCTAGACTCCTTCACCCCCTGTGGTGTTTCTCCCCCCAACTCCACCTATCATCTCCCAACCTCAGCACCCCTCCTCTCCCCTTCTGTTCGGATATCTCTCATGTCCCCCCACACCTTGATGAAGGGCTCAAGCCCGAAACGTTGGTGATGCATCTTCACCTTTGCGACATGAAGGCACCTGCTGAGTTTCTACAGCAATTGTGTGCTTTTTCACTTAACCACAGTCAACAAAATCCTATGTTTTTCCTTCTCCTTTTCTGTGCTCCAACAAGGAAGTCCAGGCAGCAAATGTTGCGCATTCCACAGTTACTATACGCGTGTTTCCCTGCTTTCACTGATTGGAAAAGATAATCTTCAAAAAACATAGTGAAGTAAACAAAACTATAAGCTAGCACTAAGACAACACAGCATGATGTACTAAGGAATAATGTCTAAATTTAAGTACAACAGCACTCAAATTTGCTGGGCTAAGATATCTTGGCATTTCTTAATTGCAACTACCAGTAAAGCCATCACTGAAATAATATTGATATGCAGGGATAATCATTTGTGAATCCATGAGCCAGGGCTAAGAATGCAACTGTGGCGTCGTTATCCACACTCTTTCCAGGGTTAGACCAACTTACTCCATCCTTCAAATTCAGAAAGATAGAATGCCCCATTTGCACCTACCAAGCCCTCTCTTGTGGGTTGTGCATCAGAACTTGAACTCCTTGCCATTGGAGTACAGTGGGTTTCCAGTTATCCAAAAAGCTTTGTACCAGATGTTTTTTGGTTAACTAGATTTTTCAGATAACTGAATAATGGCTTTAAGCAGCCTAGTACTAACAGTAGAATACTTGTATCAGTGGTTAAACAACAACAAAAAAAAAAACAATGGAAGGATTTTCAAATATGAAATAAGGTTTAATTCTTACCAAATAAAAAATCATGATCTCTGGTTACAAGATAAATGCAGAACCCAGACACCTCCATACCGCCATCACCGATCCCTGTCATCTCTCCACTGCCATCACCGATCCCCAACACTTCCCCACCGCTGCCGCCAATCCCTGACACCACCCCACCACTGCCACCGATCCCCGACACTTCACCTTCTCTGAGCCGACATCCAGCCATTCAGCATCTGTCCTCCTGACTGGTTCTGAGCTCTGTTGGTACCAAACTGCTGCCAACAGGGCATCAGAGCCACTACACATGAGCAACTTGTGACGTCATGTCGCCGCCAAATAAAAGTTTGGATAACTGAGTTTCTCAGTTAAACTATTTTCAGATAATCAGAAATGGACTGTTATAACCTTCACAACAGACCGAAATGCTTCAAGGCTGCAACTGCAAGGGCAAATGGTGATGGGAATTACACACTCAACTTGCCAACATCACCCATCTCCCATCTATAACATTTAAAAATGAATGTTAAAAATTCTGAATTGTTTTACTGTGGATTAGTCTTAAAAATAAAAAAAATTAAGCATCTTTAGAAATTGCCCAAGGGTTTGCAAGCAGCTCCCTCTTGTGGGGACACACAACTTTCTCTAGGGTATGAGAAACATCCCTTGTCTAGTAACCATGGTAACAGTCAAACAACTTCAGCAAAACATTAACATTAGAAGTTTTTACATTCAGTGTAAATACTTGGTTTGAAATGCAGCCTCTAACAGACATTTCCTATTTGTTGAAGTCTGAGTTTGATTCTAAACTATTTAAGGGCAGATATTTATCTTTTATGATATGTTTTTTGAACTCTTAATGGCATAAAATGTTAAGTGTTGTTTAGGAGATTAAAATCATGCCAATTATCTCATTACTTTGGAGAACTATCAATGTACGGAAAAAAAAAACATGCACACACAAGGAATCAATGTATCAGATGTATCAGAGGTTTTCAAATATTCAATTTGCTCTTCAAAGAAATTTGTAATTTTGTAACCCTCTATTATTACCCACTCTAATTAGTAATATTAAACATAACCATTTATTCATAGAATGAATAATGGGCTTTGTACAAGATCAGATGTAGGCCAATGTGTTCATCTGTGTGTCTGTCCATGTTTGGTCAAAAGGAGTCTGTGCTGGGATTAGAAGTGTGTCTGCAAATGTGTGACTCTGTTTTGCCAGTGCGGCTTTGGCTAATCTCTAATCATCTTGGAGTCCAAAGCCACTGGACCATGACATCTTTTGTAAGTCTGTGCAGAAATTGACCCCTTCCACCATCACCATGTTAAAACAATTCTCATATAGACATGTTCCAATGCTCAGAACTGAAGTGGAAACGAGCCATCCTTGTCCTCCGGAGACGACTAAAACAAGACTGCCTTGTGTCCTTCATTGATTGGAACTGCTCCAACAGTCCATTACTGAACCCTACTCAGCACTCAGTCCTGCTTTCTATTTGCTCTGGCTTCACAATTTACATTGGCATCCTGGTCTTCAATGTTTGATTTCAAAAACCTCATTCCTGTTTTCAATCTTTATTTCCCACATAATCTGAAACCATGTCCCAATGTTCATCCCTCAAACAGTGGCCTGTAAATTTTCATCACTAAGCCATTGTGCGTGTTTCTACTGGGACACCTCATATCACCCTGCATCACCTCGCATCACCGCAAATTTTTCTCCCCCGCATCACCGCGTATTTTACGACTACGCGAACTGTTTCTACTGAGCGATATATACGCGGTGATGTGGGGTGATGCGGGGCGATGCGAGGTGATGCAAGGCAATGCGAGGTGACCAGGAAGTCATGTATTTTAAGGTCACATATCAGATCATTTTGTTTTCCCATCCAAAATGACCTTCACCATCATTTCCTGCCATTTTGTGATCAAGAATTGCTGAAGATCAAATGTCCAGTTGATACTGTCCAACATATTCCAACGAAGAAACAAAAAAGTTATTATAATGACAGACAAGCTTGATATTTGTCCAGGGAAATGACTCTAATTTAACGATACACAAAGGAATAGGAGAGGCGATATGAACGCAGTATAGCGAGCTGGTAGGTAGCTTGTGCAGTATACGCAATAAGATAATGCGCTGTGCCGGTGCTTGCATGCGATGATCAATTGAAAAGCGCGGGCAAAAAATCGAGACTTCCGGTACACTGTGAATTCGTTACTCGCTGTGTTTCTACTGAAAAATCGTCCCTCGCATCACCACGCATCGACCACCTCAAAAGGTGGACGACGGAGCACCTCGCATCACCGTGCATCGGCCACTACCCGATGTGTTTCTAATGAGGAAAAATTCGAGGTGTTGCCTCGCATCACCGCGCATCACCTCGCATTGCCCCGAATTTTCATCGCTCAGTAGAAACACAGCCATTAATGACCATCCTTTCAGGTATTTAGACTTTGAACTCCACAGTCCCCCTCTAAAATGTGGCGGGTAAAACTCTCTTCTCTGCCAAAGATTTTGGTCAGTTATTGATAGCCAAATGTATTTCCTTATTAGGATAAAGCCTTTGAGTTCTATTATTTCTACCAAGTGTATCAATTAGATAAAGCAAAATATTATTGAACATTTTCTGAAATAAATGATTTCTTAATATTATTTAGTTAAGACAAAGTTCAGAGGAACATATTCAAAATGCTCTCATCATTGAATTGAAGTTTGTTTCATGTGTCGATCATAAACAATGAGGTAAATATTAATTTATAGAGTCTTCCATTAATTGAGGCTGAAGAAAAAGGCTCTGCATGGAATTTTTGTCAGACTTCACTGCTGGCTGGCAGCTTGTGCTGGTGATCAGCATCCACCCTGCACAAGATATTCTGTCATCTAGAAAAGGAGGAACATAAAATATACACATGCTCCTTGTCAGTTGTCTGTCTTGGTTTAACTGCAGGATCAGACTCGGCATCATGGGGCGGGGGCATTTGCAGGCCACCTTTCCCAAATTATTCATTGTGCCCCCCCACCCACCCACAGCACTAACATCACTAGGGGGTTGTGGACTACACCGGGTGACACCATCAGAGGTGGCATCACCAAAGTGAATCATGTCGCCATGTGCTATAAGCACGTGCACTTGTTTGAAACACTGGAGGGAGAGGGGAAGTGTGATGGCATGGCAGATGAAGGAGATCCACGGCAGATATGGTACTCGGTTCCCCTCTACCCCCTGCTGTGTGAGTTCTCAAACAACAGTTTGTGCCCCCCCCCATAGTTACCCTAATGTCCTCCAATTAGATCTCTTCTGACGCCAACTCTATCCTTTGTGAACGAGGTAGTTGAATGCATGGAGTAAAACCTTGTGAGTGGGCTGCATAGGCAACTCCACCTTTGCAGGCAGAAACAATATTTTCAACTTCATAAAAAGCAAAGCACAGATTTAAAAATGCTGGACTCCTCATAGAGATAAGAGATTAGATGCTCAATCCAGGATCTTTCTTATGAACAACAAAATAGAACCCTTAAAATAAAGCGTCTAGGAGGCCAGGACACAAAACAAATCAAAACCAAACCGATAAATCTTGTAAACCTGTTGAGCCACCATTCTCAGACTGTGCTTAGATGATTAGACTAACAGCCTGCGCTGGTGGAATATAACCTGCTGACCAGAAACAATGTTCCAAAAAAATCATCAAGGATCAAGATGTGAAGACATTAGTTCAAATGAGCTGTGGGCAGCATCGTGACATGTAACTTCATTCAGAGGTTGGTCCTTGAACTTCCCTTGCCCAGATAAATAGAGCAGGAAGAGTGTGGTGTTGGAGTGAGGTGGTGGTGGAGTGTTGGGGGAAGATGTAAGAGAAGAAGGTGATGAACATTTCCTCAAGGAGAAAATGTTGTATTGGTCTCAAATAATTACCAGACAGGAGTCACATCCTGGTTGGTGTTTTCTCTTTAAGTGATGTTGAGGCACTCTTTATCCACGTTGGCACTAGCTCAATGAATGTTTTATGGAATGGATTATGTCGCCATGACTTCTGCAAATATTATGCAATAATAGATTCATTTTGCAAGTGCTAATGATATATTCAATCTGAATCATTAACCAGCCCTCAAGATATTTCCTAAACCTGCAGTGAGATTTACCTTTATCTTAATGACATCGAGTCCACGCTGCTGAAGATCCAGCTGCGCTGGGTGGGTCACATCTCCAGAATGGAGGACCATCGCCTTCCCAAGATTGTGTTATATGGCGAGCTCTCCACTGGCCACCGTGACAGAGGTGCACCAAAGAAAAGGTACAAGGACTGCCTAAAGAAATCTCTTGGTGCCTGCCACATTGACCCCCGCCAGTGGGCTGACATCACCTCAAACCGTGCATCTTGGCGCCTCACAGTTTGTCGGGCAGCAACCTCCTTTGAAGAAGACCGCAGAGCCCACCTCACTGACAAAAGGCAAAGGAGGAAAAACCCAACACCCAACCCCAACCAACCAATTTTCCCCTGCAACCGCTGCAACCGTGTCTGCCTGTCCCGCATCGGACTTGTCAGCCACAAACGAGCCTGCAGCTGACGTGGACATTTACCCCCTCCATAAATCTTGGTCCGCGAAGCCAAGCCAAAGAATGACAATTTAGTTTTGAATCTTTGTCTACATTAAACATTACATTAATATTGATTTAGATTGTTGTTACGTACACTGAGATCAGTGAAAAGCTTTCTTTTACGGGTTTTTTCAAGGCCAGGAAATATTTGCACCTTCCTGCACAATATTGAACAAAAAGGAGAAAAAGAAAGGAAAGAAAGAAAGAATCAATTTAGAGACAGCAAAAGGATCACTTTACCTCCTCCAATGTAGTCCTCTAGTCCTGGTGTAACCTTCCCTCATTATAAAGCTTTCCACTGTAAGAGTACAAGATAAATGCAATGGACCAAAATGTACTCAGCACATGGAGACACACAGGGGAGGGGAGATACCGGGGTCAGCCTTGATGAAGGGCTTCAGCCCAAAACGTCAACCATTCCATTTCATCAACTGATGCAGCTGGACTCAGGGAGTTCCTCCAGCAGACTGTGTTTAGGCAAGTGGCTGATGTTTCCATGAAGAATGGCCAACGTCACCCCCTCATTAATTAGCCTGTTACTGTTTCTGGATTTCAATGCACAGATGCAGAGATCAGAGACAAGCTGATGTCCAGATGCCTATTGTCCTGACATTTCCCATTTGCCTTCCAGCTTCAGACTGGGGATGGCTGGTATTAGCAACATGTAACCATATAACAATTCCAGTATGGAAACAGGTCATCACGGCCCCTCGAGATCATTTAAATGATCTCCTCTAGTTCCACCTACCTGCTCCCTGTTCCATAACCCTCCAATCCTCTCACATCCATGTACTCATCCAACCTTCTCTTAAATGACAAAATTGACTCTGCTGCAATCACCTCTTCCAGAAGGTCATTCCACTCAGCCACCACTCCTCTGAGTGAAGAAGCTTTCTCTTATGTTACCTCTAAACGTTTGCCCACTAACCCTTAACTTATGACCCCTCATTCCAATCTCACCTATCGTCTAGGGGAAGAGCCTATTGACATCTACTTTATCTATCCCCTCATAATTTTATCTACCTCTATGAAATCCCCCCTTAACCTTCTATGCTCCAATGAATAAAGACGCAGTCTTCCATCACGTTTGATGATTTTAATGGGAAACATGTTTGCAGATAAATGTACCTTCCTTTATTATAATTTTAATGATTTTAATTAATTTTATTTTTTTACATTTTAATTTTTAATTTAGAAATACAGCATGGCAACAGGTTCTTCCAGCCTATGAGTCTGTGATGCCCAAATACCCCAATTAACCCTAATGTTCACAATCAGCACATTTATTTTTCTAACATTGAGTGCAAGGTTGTTGTGGCACCATTCTACTCACTGATCTATCTCTCTCCTGCACTCTACCTCATTGCCATTTGTGATCTGCTGATTACCATGATATCATCGACAAATTTGTAGATGTCATTTGCATTGTACCCGGCCACGCAGTCATGGGCGTGTAGCGAATAGAGCAGTGGGCTAAGCACTCATCCTTGAGATGCACCTGAGTTGATAATCAGTGAGGAGGAGACATTTCCAATTTGTACTGATTGTGGTCTTCCAATAATGATATACCATTGACCTGACTACAATCTTATGAGAAAACTGCACAGTTGCTGTGCTACCCCATTACCGTCATTGATCAAAATAATGAAAGGAACCTAAGACCATCAGATATAAGGGCAGATATAAGCCCCTTTTACACTTGCATCAACTAAATCGGCTGTTCAGTGTACTAGGACAGGAATGGGGATTTGGCTTTTCACACTTGACCACTCCTAACTGGGACACTGAATGCTTTTGCACTTGCAAGGAGCCATCCCTGGGGTTAGGACTGTTTTACCTTCTACCCATGATGTTGTGACACATCGAGTAATAGTGGACATGCCCTAAATCCTGATCAATATATTATGATCTTATATTTGAACAAATTTACCATAAATATTTGAGTATAATGCAAAGAAATTTCCACCCCTTTCCCCCCTCAAAAATAGGGGTGGGGGGTTGCATTATACATGGGAGTAAAATGTAAACAAATTTTTTTGCAACTCGCGATTCGGGCCGGAGAGACACCAGCACGACTCATGCCAGTGAGGGGAGGGGCGGTCGTGAGAGATGACATCGTGAATTGGGCAGCCAGGCAGGTGGGCAAGTGGGTGAGCAGGTGGAGAGACGCCAGTGTGACTCAGGCTGATGAAGGGAGGGAGGGTTGTAAGAGATGGCAGCATGACTCGGGCGGGTAAGGGAAGGGGGATGTCGTGAGAGATGCCAATGCAACTCAGGCAGGTGAAGGGAGGGGGGGTTCGTATTATACATGGGGGTAAAATTTTCCCCTTTTTCCCCTCAAAAATGGAGGGGTCGCATTATACACGGAATGCATTATACACAAATATTTACAGTAATTATAACATAATTAAACTTTATGTACAGCACAGTATGAGCCCTTCAGCCCCTGTTGTTGTTGTGACAACCTATATAAATCTTTATAAGGGACCGTGGAAAAGTGCTAGCAATAAATAGCAATAGTGGATCATTTTTATGCAGGATTGGGAGGATGGTAGCCCTTTAGCACTCAATTTATATAGCATGAAAACGTTTATTTAAACAGTGGTGGAAAGTTGGTAGCACTATTACATATTTATAAATTGTACCATGGGAAAAAGTGATGGCAGACCTATCCTCCCAGAATCCCATGTGACAGAGAAAGGGCTGTATGCCTGGCTGCATGCACGGTGCATTCATAGATAGGTTTCTCTGCTGTATGGCATTCTGGGAAGTCTGGCCCGCCATCGCTTTTCCCCCACAGTCTTTATAAATTATGCAATATAGTGCTACCAACTTTCCCACGCTGTTTAAAAATTGTCCGCTATTGCTATTTACTTCCTCTCTCTCCCTCTGCGACTTTCCTATGGCAAAGTTTATACCTTCATTTTAATCTTTTTTTCCTTCACATTCCTGCACTCACTCAAAAGTTTGGGTCATTTTAATCCCACAATGGAATTATCCATTTCACACCTGATAGCAATGCCGACATCTGCAGATGCCGGGGATTGTACTAGCAGTCAAGGCTGTCAATCTCCGACGTGAGATGACGTCATCTGACGCTGACGATGAACTGATTTTGCTTTCACGTGAGACACCTTAAAAGCTGATGGGTGGTTAATTCCTGGGATCACTTGCAAGTGTGAAAGGGGCTATAGATTACTCAGCCCATCAAGACTTCTCTGCCATTCAATCATGGGTTGATCCATTTTCTACCTCAGCCCCACTGCCTGGCCTTCTCCCCATGTGGCCTGGCTATTCTATCAATCTCTGCCTTAAGTGCACCCAATGACCCACAACCACCTGTAGCAACAAATGCCATAGATTCAGCACCCTCTGGCCAAATAAATTCCTATGCACCTAAGTGGACATCTTTCAATCCTGAAGTTGTGCCCTCTTTTGCTAAATTTCCTCACCATAGGAATGAACCTTTCAACATTCGAAATGTTTCAATGAGATCCCCCCTCATTCTCCAAATTTCCGATGAGTGCAGGCCAAGAGCCGTCAAATGTCCTCAAATTATAACCCTTTTAATTTGGATTATTCTTGTGAATGTCCTCTGTAATGTCAGCCCATCCTTTCTTAAACAAGGAGCCCAAAACTGATCACAACACTCCAAGTGAGGTCTCACCAGTGCCTTATAAAATCTCCACATCACATCCCTGCTCTGACATTCTATTCCTCCTGAAATGAATGCCAACTTTGCATTTGCCTTCTCCACTCTGACTCTACATACAAGTTAACCTTCAGGGTCTCCTGCATGAGAACTCCCAGGTCCCTTTGCATCCGGGAATTTTAATTTTTCTCCCCATTTAGAAAACAATCGGCTTGTTTATGCTTTCTACTGAAGTGCATGATCGTACACTTTCCGACATTGTATTTCAATTGCCACTTCTCTGCCTATTCTCCCTGGTTTTTCAATTCTACCTGCTCCTCCACCTACAATCTGAAAACTCAGCCACAAAGCCATTCGTTCCATAATCTAAATCACTGATATACACCATAAAAAGAAGCAACCCCAACACCGACCCATGAGGAATACCAATAGCAACTGGCAACCAACCTGAACTTGACCCTGCATTCCAATTCTGCTCTTTGCCAATGATCTGCCCATGCTGCTAAGTATTTTCATGTGCACCAACTTGCTTTTCCATATTTTACTTAAGAATTTTAAAACCACATTTATGTGAAAGATTATGCTGGGTTTGTATTGTATATAGATATGCATTTGGAGAAAAATTGGGGCAGGTTTTTTTTAAGAGTAGGTCACATACAAACACTTTAAATCAGACCTTATTTATAATACTAGAGCTCTGCTAATGCAAGACATATCAGTGCCAAGAGCCTTTGCAAAAGCTATGGAGCGTGTCCAAGAGAGTTCACTAATGGACTGTTGTTTACAAAAAGACAACAGATGAAAGAACATGTCAGAGACAAAGAGTGCCTGGAGTGGAACTTGATGTTCTAAGAGCGTCATGTGGTTTTTCAAGCAGAGAAAGACAAACAGACTTTTTTCTCTGAGAGAGAGAGAGAGAAAATTCAGTTTTTCAGTTTAACATTCAGCAGCAACAGCTGGGACTGGAACAGGACAAGCTGGCAAGCTTGTAGAAACCCCCATTTGGAAGATGGGTTGTGAGTGCTTAGTTGAGCCTGGTCAAAGCCCTTGTAGTTCATGCACGAGGAGAGGACTGGCTGCCTAATGTTTCATTTGAAATAAGAGAAACAAAAAGGAATTCTGTGGTGACCTGAAAGAAAGAAGTTATCATCTGGAGAACCCTGAGGGGTAAAGATTCTTCGGCAAGACACTGAAGTGGCTGATTAAAAAGGAATCAGTTGTGGGTGTCCAGTGAACGACAAATCTCTGTTGGGCTTAGAATTAGAAGGGGGTTAAGTTAGGTTAGTTAAGTCAATAGTGATAAGTTAAAGTGTGATTCTGTTTCCATGTTTAGAGATAATTAAAAGCCACTTTTGTTTAAATAACCATTTGCATTGGTGGATATCTATTGCTGCTGTATTTTGGGGTCCTCTGGGCTTGTAACTATATATATAGTGTATCTATCTATCTATCTATTATATATATATATATATATATACTATATATATAGTGTATATGTATGTATATATATATATATATATATATATATGTGTGTGTACTATATAAAAACACTCCCTCTATCCCTCACTCCACCCACCCTCTCCCTCAGAATATATCAAAGAAAGAAAAAAAAGTAAAGAAAAAAGAAAGAGTTGGGAGAACATAAAAAAAGTATAAAGTCTCAAAACTAATAATAATGAAACTGGGGTTACCATCAGGATGGGCTTCCAGAGAGTTCTTCAAATTTTCAAACCAACGTGTTGTGAGTATGGGCTCCACATTTTAAAAAAAATGATACTTATTTCACAAATTATAAGTTATTTTCTCAAGTACACAATTTAGCCTGCCATCTCTCCATCCCTAAATGTGTATCTGATTTCCACGTAATGGCTATTCAGTGCCTAGAAACAGCTAAAGCTAGTCGTAGAAATTTAATTGATACATAGCACCAAACTTGTCAAAGGTCTTCTGGAAATACAAGCACACAACATCCACACACAACATCCAGAATATCTCCTTTATCAAGCCTGCCTAATTTTAAGGTAAGATTTTCCTTTAAGGAAGCCATGCTGGCTTTGGCCTATTTTGTCTTGTGCCTTCAAGTACTACATAACCTTATCTTTGATTATTTTCTTAACTACTGATGTCAGACTAACCGGTCTATAATTTCCTTGCTGTGGCCACTGTCCCTTCTTGAACAGTGGGGTGAGATTTGCAATTTTCCAGTCCTCTAGGGCCATGTCAGAATCTAATGATTCCTAAAAGATCATTAACCAATGCCTGCACATCCTCTACAGCTACTTCTTTCTGAACCCGAGGATGCAATCTGTCTGGTCCGGGAGACTTATCAAACTTAGACCATTCAGCTTTCTGAACACCTTCTCCCTTGAACTAGTAACTGCACTCATTTCCCTTCCCTGCTGCATTTAGACATCTGGCAAATGGTGAATGTCTTCCACAGTGAAGACTGATGCAAAATACTCATTTAGTTCCTCTGCCATCTCCTTGTCGCCCGTTATTATTTCTACAGTGTCCTTTTATCTGCTCTCACCTCTCTTTTTCTCTTTATATACTTGAAGAAACTCTTTAAATCCTCGGATATAATTTGCTAGCCTACTTTCATACGGGTATTCCCCGACTTGCGCCTTATGTCCATCTGCACATATGACCAAATTTTTTTTTAAATAAAGAAAAAATATGAAACGCATGATAACAGTGAAAAATCAGGCCTATCTATAGTGGCTGCCATGTTGGCTGGTGGCCAACCTCTTGCAAGAGCTGGTCTTGGTGGCCCCAACATTGCGATATTTCACCACATTTTAACTCCCTGTGTCCTGATTTTTTTAAATTCTGTTGGCAACATTGTGATGGTCAGACAGATTTTAGAGGCTAGAGAGTCATCAGGGTGCTCAGGGATGGCAGCAACAGAGAGAATGAGAAGGATTCAGAGATAGAAACGGAAGGAAATAAATTGTTTAACGCTTCAGTATCACAGGTAGGGCAATTCAATGAAAAACGTCTATTCCGAGATATGACCCGTCATTCAGAACGGAGCATGGACATGTGTTGGGATGTACCTGTACTCCATATTCTTCCTCCTTCTGAGTTTTTCAGTGGCCTCTACCTTCCTATTATTTTTTTTTGGTTTCTTGCATGCCCTTTATTTTGTTTTTACCATGGCTTGAATTTCCCTTGTCAGTCACAGTTGTCAAATTTTTCTAAGTGAAAATTTCTCTTTTTTTGGTGTCTTTTTATCCTGCATCTTCCCTATTTCTTGCAGAAACTCCATCCATTGCTGCTCTGCTGTCTTCCCTACTAGAGTCCCCTTCCAATCGACTTTGTCCAGTTTCTCTCTCATGTTACTGTAATTCCCTTTACTCCACTGAAATATCAATACATCTGACTTTAGATTCTCCTTGTTAAATCTCAAATTGAATTCAATTATACTGTGATCACTGCCCCCCTCCCCCATAATTCTTTTACTCTACACTCCTTTATCACCTCTGGTGCATTGCGCAAATCCCAATCCAGAACTGTCGATCCCCTAATGGGCTCATCAACAACCTGCTCTAAAAAGCCACCTCGTAGACATTCTACAAATTCTCTGCCTTGAGATCCAGCCCCAACCTAGTTTTCACAATCTACTTGAACGTTCAGCTTCTACATGATTACAATCACATTGTCCTTCTGACAGACCTGTCCTATTTGCTGTTGTAATTTATTGTCCACATCCTGGCCACTGTTTGGAGGTTTGCACATGACTGCCAAAAGTGCCCTTGCCATCTCTGAACTAAACCGAGAATGTTCCGATATCTTCTGATCTGCTGTTTCCTCTTTCTAATAGTTTAATTTTATTCCTTAACAACCTAACCTTTTGATACACTGCATCCTTGAACATCCAGCTCCCAATGACGTCCATCCTTTAGCCCTGACTCCATGTCAACCACAACATCATACTTGCCAATGTGTAGGCGTACTACAAGATCATCCACTTTATTTCAAATGCCGTGTGCCTTTAAATACAAAACCTTAACCCTGTATTTGTTATTTTTTTGGACTCTGTGACTGCTGCATTGCAACTCATCCCACTGGCTGAATTTCACCTTATCTGCCTGTTCTTCCACACAAACGCACTTCCAGCTCTCTTTACTTGTATGCCACCTGCCTCTTCCTCTGCCCCTTTGGTTCCCCCCCCACCCCTTGAATCTAGTTTAAATCCTGGCCTCCATACTCCCAACGATATTAGCAAACTTCCCTGACTGATTTTCCCCCCAACCCCAGTTCAGGTGCAACTATCCCCACTTGTACAAGCCACCCTTCTCCAGAAAAGTTTTCAATGATCTAAGAACTTGAAACCCTGCACCCCCCCACCCCACCACCAAATCATCTCTGCAGCCAGTCCTTTGTCTTCACTTCCTTCTTGTTCTGACCTTTTGTGTCTCGTGGCACCAGGAGCAGTCCAGGGATTACCATCTTGGAGAACCTTTAACGTATCATTTCCAAGAAGTGTTGCTTTCTGGGTATTGAAGTTGTTGATGTGCCGTCATTCCCTTCCAGGCATCCAGTTTCTACCTGATTCTTCAGGGTTATTGAAATTAGAACCATGTTCAAAATGCATTTGACCTTCCAACTTAACTACCAGGTAATCAGTCATTCACACAACAGTCTTGTAGATCTTTTCCAATATTTCCCCATTACCAAGAGTCAACATACATCTGTCTTTATACCCATGATCTTTTCTATCACAAAGTGAACAGATGCAATCATCGCACTTGATGGTCTGACCAATTTCTCATTAAAATTAATTTGCACTTCATTGAACTCAGACAAAACTATGTGGTCCAAACTGTAACCCTTGTCCTGCCCTGATGATGTACACATACCATAGTCAATTTCATGGCAAATGCCAGAACTGCTCCTCTTCTAAGAGTGGATTTCTTTTTTAAAAATTGACGTCATAATTTCCCTTCCAGAATTTCAACATGTTTTCCGAGCCCCGGTGGTTCTACATTCACAATATTCTTTCTCTGTTCCTAATTGGTATCATTTATTTTTGATTATTTTGTGCTTAAATAATTGAATGGCTGGATGGGCTGAAGAACCTTTTTCTGCTCCCATGTCTCATGTTCATAACCAGCATTATACCATATCAGCCACGTCTTTCCTGCTGGTGCTTTCTTATTGAAACTGTACATCTAATGGACCAAATATGACTCAAATTACAGAGGAGAATTCTTTCTCTTTTGAACAGTTTGAAATTTAAAAATGGTAGCTTTTTTATTTGTAAAACACAGTCATTATGCACAGCCTCTGAACAGAAAAATACCCACACAATATGAAGGAAATAAAATACTGACTCAGCTAGAAATTTCCAGATTATTTTTTTTGGAACAAGCGTTTAAAATATTAATGTTGGCTGAAATAAATCATTAACCTGCACGTTTTATGCTGGCAATACCTGGTACTTTGTACTTTTTAAAATCAAAACACCATAATTCATTGCAAACAGGAATAATAATTGCTGATCTTGCTACATCCACTCACTGCCTCCGGACTGCCCTTTAGGCCATGAACAGAAATTGTTGAATTATGCATAGAGTAACATTCCAATTGAAAAACTACCTGAATCCATTAACACCTGATTACACCAATCAGTTTTATGTTCAACATTTAAAACAAAAATCAACAATGTATCCAATTAGGTAATAATAGACCTCAGTTCTTTTGCGGATTCAAGAGTTTATGGTTCATGCTCCACAGTTTCAGAAAATATTAATAATGATCACCATTTATAGACTTTAATCTTGCAAAAATCAGCTACCGAAATTATATGAAGTCCCTATTGATGGTCAATATTTGGTTCTAACCATAGTTGCTTTTCTAGTTTGTTTACCATCATTGCCTCTTTACCTCCCATAAAAATCATTTGTTCAGTCACTTTATCCCAAACCACAAATTTTGAAATGTTATTTCAAGCAATGTGGAAGCAATTTTGTATTTATCTTATCCATCACCATTACTATTAGTCACTGGTATATGGTTACGTGTATAAAAATTACTACCATACTTCCAGAAGTAAATGGTTGCATACTAATTGTAGCTAATTAAACACAGAAAAGATGGATGCATAAATTTTCTTTTTCAATCATAGCATTTTTAAAAGATACAATATTTACCAAGTCTTATATTACTCTTTGAAACTCAATGGTATTGACTGCAAATGTGTATCTTTTCTAGTCTATTACTGTTTAAATGTCAATGGCAATGAGTTTTCAGGTTCCAACATGCATTTACCATTTAGATTTATGTAAATATTTGCATCTTTGTCAAATAGCATAGATGGTAAACTTTCATAATATCATATCTGGACTTCCCTGTGATAAAATATAGCTGTATATTTAAAATTCAGTCCAGCAGCTGATAGAAAGAAAATTACTCATTAGATTTATCCAATCTGCACATTAGGATCCTTTGCAGTTTGTTACAAAGATTAATGAGAAAAAAAAGGTGATTTGCCTGCTTCTTGTGATAGAGATGGTATTCCAAAATTTAATACTTAATCATAATGTATTAACCAAATAACTATTCTTCACCAGCTAAACATATATTCTATTTTGATTCATATATGTTGGGGTTTCAAGTACTTGTTCAGTAAATCCTAAATGATTGACAACAGAAGCACTTAGTGTTTAAACTTGGTTATGGTAGATAGAAAGATGGATTTATGAATTGTTCCATTCTTGAATTAATATCCGGGGGCTTGATGATGTAGATCAGGCAAGGCAGAATTTGTGATAAGATTGTCATCACAGTAAAACCCTATTTATATTTGTCAATCTCCAATTAGGTACCACAGTCTTTAACTTCTGTAGTCAACTCTTCATACAAAGCTCTGTGACAGATAACATAAACATGAAGCATTACAAATCAGCTGCTTGAAAATGAAGGATCTCTGTGCTGGCTATTTAACTAAATTTATGAACACATCATCCTTCTAATCAGCCTTCAATTAACCATGAATTTTCATTTGATAATTTCCAAAGTTGTGCAGGAAATTTAAGATTTAATGTTTTCCTTCTTAAAGGTATCTGGTTTGGTTCAGAATTGTACCAGGTTGCTCATGTGATATTGTATTTCAGATTTCTCAGCTGTCATTTTCAGGATAAATAACATCCATAAATAACAAGAAAAGGTCTAGCATTGAATGCTCAGAGGCATTAAAGTTCTGACAAATGATTTTACTTCCCATATAGAGCAATCTCTGGCTTGATACTGTTGGTGCTGAGTGCTTGATAGGCATGGTTAACGTTGCATTTAATGCAGCACAGTTACTGCACCAGCGATCGGGACAGGGGTTTGAATCCCGCACTGTCTGTAAGGAGTTTATACATTCTCCCTATGTCTGCATGGGTTTCCTTTCGGTGCTCCGGTTTCCTCCCGCCCTTTGAAACGTATGGGGGATGTAGGTTAATTTGGCAGCAATGGGGTTGTTGGCCAAAGTGGCCCGTTACCATGCAGTATGTTTAAATTATGAAATTATTATTATTATTATTACATGCAGCCTGGTTTTACTTATTTGCCATTTGGGTCAGGAAAGGGAACAATGGTCAGACTTCTTGCTCCCGATGGTTACTCAGTGTATCAAAAGAACATTCGCATTCATGTTGCCACATAACTGTATAACCAGGAACCAATCCACCATTAATTATAATTCTGAAAAATAAACCTTTGCGAATAATTCTCTGAACAGTTCATCTGGCATGGAGAAAGAAAGAGGACTTAAACACTAAAGAGTGTAGCCCGTCAGGGAAAAGAGAGACGTAACATTCAGACTTCAAGAGAATCAAGCCTTTAAAACTGTGAGGGCAGATTGATAAAACTGTGAGGGCAGATTGATAAAACTGCGGGAAAAATTGCATACGAGCCGTGAAATTCTTCAGCACCCAGAAAAGCAAGTTAAACCCTAGTTAATAGAAGGGCAACTCATGCCTTTTATTGAGGTTTCTGTGGCTGCAAAGGTTTGTGAACAACACAAATGCTTTTCTTCATCTTGGTCTCTTCAAGATTCTTTTTATTGTCATGTCATAGCACTGAACAGGTAATAATTCACAAAATTGCCTTCCGCCTGCCACAAGGCAGACAAAGAGTCACCATTAGTGTTGCCCGGTGTCCTTTACAGCAAGGAAGAGAGAGAAGCAAACGAGAGTCCCTTCAGAGTCACTGAGTGTCCATGGATCAGCATCCAACACTCCTGCAGCCTCTGCAGCCGGTTCATTCCATCAGCAACCCAAACAATCAGGAAGCCTGCAGGGCCCAAGGCCCTTCTTGCCCTTCTTGCCCTCTTGAATCTTGGTTCTAATGGCTGGCCTAGCACCCCACAAGCCACGTGGGTCCCTCAGGCGCTGGAGCTCTTTTGCTGGTCTCCTGCAGTGGTCACTGTCCTGTAGGGGTCATCTCCTCTGCTTCTCCTTCTCCACGAGGGGTGTTTCTCTGCAACTGCAACCCCTCAAGCCCGGGTACATGCACTGCCATCTTGGGCACAGACCTCGCGTTGGCAAGATTTTACCAACGAACACTATTGACTCCTTTAAACAGCCAGTTTTAAGCCTGAATGGAGCTGCTGGCAGTAGGATCGGGGGGGGGGGGGGGAGGGGGGGGAAACCCTTCAGAGCAGTGCTTTGTCTCTGCTCTCCCAGTTCTGCACCAGCGCTGCCATTACAGCTGCTCCAGCAGTGACACCAATTAAAAAAAAATGAAACAGCTGGGTTGCTGAATTGGCTTAGTAGGGCATGTTGGAGAATGTGGAAAGCAAGGGGTTGGGAGGAGGATGGGCAGGTTAAATAGGAGAGAGGAGTGTGAATGAGTTCCTTGAACTTCAAGCTAATCCACAGTGGTCGTGGTTCAATTATATATATTATGTTTGGCAACTGAGGTGGGTGATACATGATTGATCATGTGGTGATCCATTTCAACTTTTGAGCAAATTGGCCATGGAGGTCTGCATCATCCTAATGGCCTGCACTGTCTGTAGGTCTCACTAACTCAGATAAAGATCACAAAAGGTACAACATAATCATTAGCTAGTTAGACTCTTAGAGGATCAAGATGGAAAATTATGGATTTAACTGCTTGCGCAGAAAGTTCCTGATTATATTTTAATTATTCATGTCAGTTTTAATAGTTTTAATGTCTCTGAATGTCAGAGACATTTAAAAAAATTATTAAAGTGTCTCACAGCTTTGATAGCAGCTGGAAGCCTTCTCCCATGTTCCCCTTCAGTCAAAGTTTGACAGGAATGTTCCAAGCTCGAGCCTTTGCATTGTAATTAACGAGAGCTTGGACCCAATCTGCATGGAAGGCCAGTGAAATAGGTCTCTGCATCTGACCCAGTTATTGAGAGAAAATGCCAGAAGCAGTGATTTTAGGCAACAGGTAAGTCAAGATGCCCTTTTCAGGTCTGGAGTACCATCTTAGATCTGGTCACCAGGTGAAAAAAAAATGTAAATTTATCAACCTTGTCATTTTTGCACCTTGCAATGTTTTCCAAAGAAATTCTAATTGAAAGGAAATGTTCAAATAATGGAAAAAATGTTTGGCATTTTCATTTAATGTTAATAATAACTCTTCCCATCTCACCTATTTCTTGGCCAAGGGTATTGGCGGGAGACAACATTCAGTGTTGTCCTTTAAATAGCCACTGGGAGGTGTGAACACGTTAAGTCTTCCTGTCACAAACTGCCACTCTTCCAATCCGTAGTTTGATTCATTGATATTATAGTATGTGCATACAGCGTGTGAACATGCACCCAGAGTCTGCTGTCTGTGGCAGAGGAGAATGGAGTATCAGCGCAAGGCATCACCGGCTTTTTAATGTTGATGTCAATACGCTGAAAATCTCAAGCCCCAAACATAAATTTGGATTTGATTCTTAAATTAGTTAACACTTCCTCACTTCTTAAATGCCCTTCAATTATTCCTTGACTTCTGATATTGGGGTAGATCTTTGCCATAAATAAACGTTATCGAAATCAGTTACGGATAATAAGTTATTCAATTTTCTTTCACTTATTCCATGGATTTAATGACCTAAAGAACACATGTCAAACTCTGGCCCGCGGGCCAAATTTGGCCCATGATATAATTATATTTGGCCCGCAAGATCATTTCAAAAATGATTTAGAGGTGGCACGCCCTGCAGCGAGAGCCGATGCTGTTTTTTGGTAATGTCACCCCCACCATCCTCCCCCTTCATTGCACATCCTTCCCCATTGTAACACGAGAAATTGTAACACAAGAAGTCTGTCGATGTCATCAGCTGGCAAGCCAGATGGAAGGCTCCCCGCACAACCAGTCACTTCTCCCACCTGTCGAGCGGTGCGGCGGATGGGCGAGCGCCTGTGATTTCCTGTCAGCGCGACGGGCATGACAGGCTGCGCACGGCCCCCAGGCAGCGCGAGCCCCGCGCGACTGGCACCGGACGGCCCTTCCACAGTGCGAGCGCACTTCTCCCAGTCGCCACGGCCTTCAGCGCTTGCACCCGCATGGACCCCAGGGATGGCTGGTTCGGCCCTGCACGTGAAGAGAGAGATGGTGGCTGTCCACAAAGGCTGATCGGCAGCGCGCTGGGCCTGAGTGGTTTGGTAAGCAGTGGTAGGCAGAGGGTGTAGGTGTGGAGTAATGGGCAGGGGAAGTTATGGTGGTGCGAGGGGCAGTTAGAGGGAGGGATGAGTAGAAGGAGGGGTGGATAGGGAAGAGGTAAAAGGGGAGGGGCAGGGTGAGTAGGGGAGGGGTGATTAGAGGGTGAGAGACAGGTAGGGGGAGGAACAGGTTGAGGGGAGAGGCAGTAGAGGGGCGTGTATAGGATGGGGTGGGTAGAGGCAGAGTGAGTGGAGTGAGGGGTGAGTAGAGGTTGGGTAAAGGACTGGTCAGGTAGAGGGATGGTGGGTCGAGGGTGAATAGAGGTCTAGAGCCTGAGGAGTGAGCAGGAAATGCTGAGTCCTGATGCAGGCCAAAATAGACACAGCCTGTGAATGCTGACTACATCTCCACAGGGACCAAATATGTTTCCCTCAGGTCAAGCAAAGGGTGAACTTAAGCTACCTACTCCTGACCTGTAACATTATGCTCCTAAAGTTATATCCTAAAGTTTAACATTACATATGTTGAAAGAAGAGAAAACATGCAGATGTTGTTGAAAATTTTCAATAAATATTTAGTTCGGCCCTCAACTTAGTCCAAGTTTTTAATTTTGGCCCTCCGTGAATTTGAGTTTGACACCCCTGACCTAAAGCAATGGACGATGTGATTCTTCCTTTTCTTCTATCTCCTTGGTGGTGTGATTTTAATAAAGATGCATAATGTGCTGAATCTGCATTGATGAAGATTTCCCCATGAGAGGAGATGGTTGGAGTTAGTTTCCAAAAAGAATGCTCACTTCTTAACTACTCCATTTTAAAAACAAAATTATATTGGTCAACTTGCCAAAAAAGTTGGGCTTACACTTCTTTCTTGAGATAATTTAGGGTTATCCAATTGGGAAAGATGTTTTCCCCATCTGATTCAACTCTCAATGAAGTTGAACGACAGGCTTCCAGCAAGATTCACCATGTCAAAACCCAGCTTTTGACCTGAGACAGATGATGCTCATCAGAGCAACCTGGATATGACTGAGTAACACATTAGCTGTGAGCAAGCATATGAGGACCTCTTGGTTACTCCCTCCCTGATTTTTCCTTTTTTAAAAGGATTTAAAAAAAACAACCAGGAACTACAAGACTGTGGTTGCTTGAATCTGGGGCAAAACACAACCTGCAGGAGAATCTCAGTTGGTCTGTCACCATCAGTGGGAGAAAAGGAATTGTCAGAGTTTCGGATCATTACCCTTCATCAAGAGTGCAGAGGGGAGCGAGCTAGCTAATGTTGACAGGGTGGGAGGAGTTGGACAGGGGCCTATGGGGGATTGGTGAGCCAGGGAGGGGTGAAAGATGATGGACAGAGACAGTCAATTCGCAGGTGTCAGACAAAAGGAGGGAGAGACAAAAGAGAACAAAAATGAGTCAAGATGGGTGGATGATTAATGGTGACAAAGGCAGCCAGAATCTGATAAGAAGAGAAGGTGACAATAGTTGTACAAAATGGTAGTATTTGCCCAATGATATAGTTTTACCTCTGTTTAGTTTTGCCTTTTAAATGACCACTGGGAGGAGCAAATAAACAGCTTTGTCTAGTTTTAACCTCCTCTGTTTCACACATTCTGTTATGAACGGTAGTCCATTCTATTTTATTACCTATCACGTGATAGTACCTGAACATTCGCTTCACTTTTCTCTTTCAATCTTTTTATTGAGTTTTAGAGAACAAGCACTCAAGGTCACCAAATATGAAGAATATATGTGCATTTCCAAAAATAAGACAATTCTCCTTCCCTGTACAATGTTGTCAGAATTACAAAAAAGAAAAGAACCAAAGGAAAGAACTCTTAACCCCCTACCAAAAAAAAAAACCGTAAGTTAAAGGTAGCACAGTTCTGCTGAATCTATAAATTATCACTAACTGAAGGAAAAACCATGTACATAAATAAATGCACTCAATGATCAGGACAAACAAGCATGAAAATAGTCATGGAAATCAGTGTCCACATATAATACGGAACACCTGATCTTTTCTAAATTAAGGCAAAACATAACATAACCAACTGAGTACTAGTGAGTGGAAGAGGATTTTTCCATCTAAGTAGGATAGCTCTTCATGCCACACGAGTTGTAAATAATGACTTGATTATCAGAAGAAGAAAATAGCTCGTTTATATCATTTAACATTCCAAGCAAAACTGTTGAAGGATTAGGTTCAAGATTAGCACGTAATATTATTGAAAAAACATGAAAAATCTCCCTCCAATAAGATTCAAGAGCTTGACAAGACCAGAACATATGCATCAAGGTTGTTTCCCTGTTGTTACATCTGTCAGATCAGGGATTTAAATCAGGAAATACACGGGATAATTTGTCTTTAGACACGTAAGTCTGATGTATAACCTTGAACTGAATAAGAGAATGTTGAGCACATACTGAAGAAGTGTTAACTAATTTAAGAATCAAATCCACATTTTTGTCTGAGATAGAAAACTGCAGATCATCTTCCCATGCTCTTCTAATCTTATCGAGGGAGACCTGATGCAATTTTGAAAGCATATAATTAATAAAAGTTAATAAACCCTCTTGGGAGGGTTGTAATTTGAAAATTACATCCAGCATGTTTGATTCACAAGCCATGGGAAAAACTGGTAATTGAACTTGTAAAAAAATTCTTTTTTGAATATTTTATTGAAACAACATATATAAGATAATAATAACTAACAATGATAAGTAATCTTAATACAATGCTAACAAATATATGCTGAAAATATATATAAAAAAACTAAAAACTAAAATTAAATAAAAACTAAAAAAAACCCTCCAGACCGTTCCACCCCCCCCAAACCTAATCTAACCCCCAGCTAAAATACATGATGTCATAACTGCATAATAATTAATTCTGATTGCATCAGTTGACACTCAAGGAACCCAACTAGCATAAAATTGTTATTTATTCATTCAGGGAAAACTTCACTGGACAGGAGAATTCAAAAATAAAATTAAGCAAATTATAATTTTAACTGCATAATTCTAGCATATGGGCTCCAAATTTGCAGGAATAAAGAATATTTATCCCTCAAATTGTAAGTAATTTTTTTTTAAAGGAATACAACTTTAAAGGAATCTCAGCATGCATCTATCTAATGTTAATGAAACATGTTACAGTGATACATTTCCTTGCTATTACTAAAACTAACTTAACAAATTTTAATTGAGAATTTGACAACAATAATTTAGGAGTAACACTTTTAAAATTTCCTAAGAACAATAATTCAGGAATTAATGGAAAAATCACTCCAGTAATTTGTTGCAAAAAATTTGCCAAGAGAGACCCAAAAAGAATTAACCTTTGAACAAGACCATGTAGAATGAAAAAAAGTTTCAATTTTTGCTCCACATCTAAAACATTGATTCAATAAATTCAGCCTCCATCTATTCAGTTTTTGAGGGGTAATATATAATTAATATAAGAAATTATAGTGGTGTAATCTATATCTTACATTGACAGTATTAGACATAACTTCTTTACATAGATTTTGCCAATCCAACTGATCGATTATTGTGTCTTGATCTTGTTCCCTCCTTTCTTTGGAATTAAGCAAATCTACCTTAGGTGTTTGTTCTTGTAGTAAAATATACACAATTGAAATAAATTTTTCAGTTATTCCATCAATTAGAATTTGCTCCAAATTTGAAAGATCTTTCAAAACCATTTCTGATCTTAATTTCTCTCTTAAATAAGCTCTCAACTGAAAATAACAAAATAGCATATTATGAGGTATATCATATTTAATTATTAATTGATCAAAAGACATCAATCTACTGTTATCATAACAATCACCCAGTTTTGAAATTCCTTTATTATTCCATATATTTTAAAAAGTTATCTTTTGAAAAAAAAAGGATTAATTAATGGCATTTTTAATGAAAGAAGATTTCCATCAATTTCTAATTTGTTTATTCCAAACACTAAGCAAGTGTTTTAAAATCAGAGCAGCTTTTATAGATTTTGATTTCCATTTATAAATAAACTCTTCAGGTATAATTTCTCCTATCTTATTTCATTAATTATCCACCCAAGATGATTTTGTTTTAATAAACATGAATATTAAAAATCTTAATTGTACTGCCGTATAATAAATTTTAAAATTAGAAAGTTGTAAACCCCTTTGTTCATATTTCCATGTTAACCTTTCTAGTGACTTTCTTACCATTTTTCCTTTCCAGAGAAATTTACTAACTTATTTTGTATTCCAGATTCATAACTCTTGATTGATTTTGAGCTGAAAGAAAATAATTCTAGAATATGTAACAAATCTTCTGGAGTAAAAAGAATAATCCCTATCCTTGGGATGGATCCTTCTCTATATATCAATTAGATTAAAATCTTTCATTGAGGATAACAATATTTTAGCTTCCTTTGATTTAAATATAGTTCTCGATGATCTATCCAGTATAGGTTCCAAACAAAAATTAAAATCACCACCTACTGAAATATTTTCATGTATATCTACTAAATTTAGAAGAATGCCTTGTATGAAGAGTGCCTTGCATGAATTTTTGACCATCTATATTAGGTGCATAAAGATTTAATAAAGTCCAATTCTCAGAAAATATCTGACAATTTACCTTCCTGCCGGGTCTGTAGTCACGCTTGATATTTTAACTGATAATCTTATCTTAAATAAAATTTCCACTCCTCTAGCTTTAGAATTGAATGTAGAGAAAACTATCTGACCTACCTAATCTCTTTTCAATTTCAAATGTTCATTCTCAGTTAAACGAGTCTCTTGTCAAAAAGCAATATCTACTCCTAATTTCTTAATATAAGATAAAATTAATTCTTTTTAATGGGTCTGTTAATTCCACTAATATTAAAACTCAAAATCTTAACTGCTTTACTCATTATTTTTTATCTATATATTTAAATAAAACCCTATCACTCAACCCTATCCTGCAAGAATTTTTACAAAATAATCTGTTCCCAGGTGTCATCATCCACAATCCAAAAATATTAAATTCATTCAAACTAAAAACATTATAAAGGGATTAACATACAAAAAGAAAAATGAAAATACTAATAAAGCCTCCCCCTGACTAAATGCCAGAAATACTAGCATTACCACTCTCAATTTTACGGGTCAACCCACAAAAACACATGTAGTTGTCAGAAGTCAACAAACACAACCCCCAACCCCTGGGGGGGGGAGGGGGAAACCATTCCATTGGAACAAGAACACTTTGCCACACAAAGTCCCTTCTTCAATAAGAGGAAAGAAAAGAAAGGGAGAATACACTCCCTTATACTTCAGAAATTCATTACAGCAAGTCCTCTTGTACAGATGTTTGAACGTTGGGTAAGTCATGTTCTTCAGCCTCAAGATAATTGATGAAACAGACATTCTGTTGATCTGGAAGAAATGTTTTCAATGTGGCTGGATATTGGAGAACAAATCCATAACCTTTATCATACAAAGCCTTCTTAACCAGGTTGAACTCTCTTCTTCAAAAGACCTTGACCCAAATCAGGATGAAAAAACCTTAACTCCTTCATAATTCAAATGTCCATGTTCTCTGGCCCTTTTCATCTCTCAACTAAGTATCTTCTGTCTTTCTTGATAATTCAGAAATCTAATAAAAATGGAATGAGATCTCTGATTCGGACCCGGTTTCGGTCAAAGACCCCTGTGACTTCTCTCAATCAAGATCTTATCTTCAAAATTATTCTCTCCAAATATTTGTGGTATCCATTCTTGAAAGAATCGAATTACATCTTGACATTCTTTACCTTCAGACATCCTGACAATTTTAGGATTATTCCTTCTACTGTAATTTTCCAAAATATTAATTTTCTCAAGCAATTTTTCATCCATGGAAAATAAAGCAGTAACTGAGTCTTCATTAACATTAACTTTCTGCGATGCATTGCATTTATTCACGGTCATCTTGAATTTTTCTTCCAAATTATCAACCCTTTTTGAAACATTATTTATTAATTTAGTCATATCATTTCTAACTTGCTTTAATTCTACAGTTAGAAATTTAAAATTATTTTCCAATGCATCTGAAAGTTTTTAATTTTAGTCTCAACTTTATCCATTTTTTTGTTAAAAGCCTTTTCCTTGCCTTTAAATCCTTCTGCTTCTGTACTTGTCTCTTCTTCTTCACTTGCCGAGCTGTTGGAGTCCTCCACCACGTTAAAAACTTCTCCCTCTTGTTAAGCAACTGGAACACTGGAGTGACCCTTTAAGGACCATGGAGATTTTTTTCCAACCTTTTTCCTTCTACATCGCGCATGCACAATGCAGTTGTAGGTTCCTGATGGCGACATCTTTGTGGAGAGCCACAGGGATGGCTCCAGAGGACAATTGCTCACCAGGGCTGTCTCCAGCACCTCCAGGACAGACTTTGGTGGCCTGCTTTGAGGAAAAGGTAAGCCTGAATTCTTTCAGTCTTCTCATTTTGCTTTTGGCATGGTTTTTGAAGTTTTTTTATTTTTTTGGAGACATCTTTTTTTCTTGATGCTAAACACTAAACACTTTTCTTAATATATACTTTTTAAAATAAATCCCTCGGGAGTAGGCAGGGTATGTGGTGTTCCTTCACACTCCCCCCTGTAAAAAAAATTGATCTGCAAAGTGCATTTGGTAAATTGAACTTCACTGATAACTGTTCAAAAGACATGAGGCAACTGTCGATAAACAAGTCTCGAAAACACTGAATACCAATTGGCAAATGTCGAATCATATAAAGAAGGAGGAAATATATAATTGGATGATATAAAACTTGATAAGGAAGATCCTTTTAAATCAAAAACAATTCCCAAATTGTAACCAGATACACAATGAAGGTTTTACAACAAGGCTGTATATCATTCTGTTAAATTTAGCTAAGGAAAAAGGAAGAGATACTCCTATTTGGATAAAACGGAAAACTTCTCAGCTGACCTCAATTCCAAAGAGACTCAAACTGGGTGGACAAGTCTATTAAAATATTGAATCCAAAACAAGATAAAACATATATTGATTGCTCAGTAATAGTATCTAAAATTAGGCAATGCCAAGCTTCCATTCTTTTAAGATCTCTGCAAACGAAGCTCATTTGTTTTGCCAAATATAGGAAGATAAAATAGTCAATGGAATCAAAAAATGACTTGGGGTTGAAGATTGGAATTGTATAAAAAAAGGTATAAAAGTTTGGTAAAATAATTATTTTAATAGAGTTAATATAACCAACTAATGAAATAGAGAAAGGTGACCATCTGGATAATGTCTGAATAAATTGTTTTAATAAATTAAGATTTTCCTTAAATAAATGTTTGTTGTTTTTAGTGACTATAATTCCTTGGTAAGTAAACTGATTCTTAATAACCTTGAAAGGGATATTGGTATAGATAGGGATCATAGTATTCAGGGGAAAAGGGCACTCTGGTGTAAGTTTAGTTTATACCCTGAAAAGTGACTGAATTGTGATAGTAATGACAGCATAAAAGGAAAAGATAATTTTGGATTTGAGATAAATGACAAAAGGTCATCTGGATATAAGGAGACCTTGTGAACTGTGTCCCCTCTAGAAATCCTGGAGACATCCTTGGAATCACAAAAAGCAATAGCTAGTGGTTCTAATGCTAAATCAAACAAAAGTGGACTGAGAGGGCATGTCTGTCTAGTTTCACGATGTATGTTAAATAAAGTAGATTGTTGATTATTTGTAACAACAGATGCAGAAGGTGAATGGTATAATAATTTAATCTATGAAATTAAAGCAGGACCAAAATTGAATCTTAGGATTTCAAAAATGGTATTGCCATTCAACCCCTTCTCCACATCCAGAGAGATAACACACTCTGGAATTTTAAGAAAAGGTCAATATATTATATTTAATAATCTATGAATGTTAAAATGTGAGTGACTTTTTTAAATGAAACCGGTTTGATCTTGCAAAAAAAAAAGAAAGGTAAAATATCCTCTAGTCTGTTAGCTAACACCTTAGCAAGAATCTGAACATCTGCATTCAATAATGAAATATTGTAGGAGGCACATTCAGTTGGACCTTTGTTCTTTAAAAAAAAGGGATATTGAAGCCTCATAAAAGTTTTGGGCAGAGTTTCCCTTGCAAAGGATTCAGAAAAAGACAGTACTTAATCAGGAGGACAATAAGTGAGTAAAGGATTTCAAAACTCTCCAGGACCAGGTATCTTCCCAGATTGGATAGATGAAATGGCTTTAGAGATTTCATCCTTAGAGAAGGGTTCCTTCAATCTTATACAATGCTCTAAGGATAATGCAGGAAAATGAAGGTGATCAAGAAAATTTATCATTGAACCATCATGATTTGGAAACTCTGGTATGTAGCTTGGGTTGCCAATGGTTTGAACTGGACTCTGGGTGGCTGTGGAAGTGCTAGAGGAGAATCTATGGACACATGGTGACTCTGGGGAGGAAACCCTTTTGCTTCTCTCTCTCTGACTGTAAGAAATGTAAGGGGTGCTTAGGGAATTTCTATTGGTGGTAAATCTGTGACTTGCAGCAGGCAAAAGGGAATTTCACGTAATAGGACACTACTTTATTATTATGACAATAAATCAAATCTTGAAACATATAATCCAGAGAAAAACCTTTAAAAGAATTATTAATTTCTATATGATCAGTTGTGAGGATCCCATTCTTTTTACACACTTCTGTTATCTGTCTCCTGATGGAAACTACTTTTAATTGATTAGCCAGAAGTTTTCCAGATTTATCACTGTGCATATAAAATTGACTTTTAGTTCTTAAGAGTAGAGTTTCAATCTGGTAGGTTAAAAGGTCATACCTTGTTTGTAATTTAACTCTTTCCTTATATACATCTGGACTAGATTAGCTTCACTTTTAACCCTCTAACCCAAGGATGAGGTGGTCAAAGGCACTATTAATGAGTGGAGTGGCACACCAACCAGCATCAATTAAATGAAGAGTTAATATAAGTCAGGAGATTTAGAAGAGTCAGCAGTGCATCCACACAGAAGGATTTGACCACTAGTGTGTGCAATTATGGAGGAAGATTTGTTGAGTCAGAATACAGGCTTGTCATGTTCATGTTATTTTATTTTAAATGCCCCTACATTAAGATACGCATTGCATCATACAACTCAGCACCTTTATCTTCAGGATTTCAAACAGGCAACATTTTTGGTGTTGGTGAATTTTGTGTGGAACTCTTTTATTACTGTAAAGAATGGGTGGACAATGCAAAAGGTGGGGTACACATTTCAAACATAAGTTAACACATTGTTACTGTTTGTGATACCAAAATGTGAAAGTTTTAAGAAAACCTAGATGGCAATATGGGAATTTGATTTTTGCCAAAGAAAAATCAAGGTCTACTTGTTTTAAACAGCAATCATTGCTGTTTATGAAACTATTCCCTGGAAATTTAATCATAGTTCATAGCAATAAATATAATTTCAACCAAATGAATTTTAAAGGCAGAAGACAGCACACTGCATGAGGGTCCATTTCTGGGTGTTCATCTCTTATTGGTGTAAAAATTAGAAGCAATGTGTACATGGATGTTCTTGTACATAGATGCTACGACAAACATATAAAACCCTGATTGGTCAGAGCTGCGGTATTGTTTCCAGTTCTGGATGCTGCACCTCAGGAAAGAAGTGAAAAGGCTTTGAAAAGTGTACAGAAGAGATTTACCAAAATGATTCTAGGGAAGTGTGTGTCAGTTATGTGGATAGACTGGAGAGACTGTTCTTAGCTGAGAGATGGTCTGTCAGAAGTACTTAAAAGCAGGAAGGATATAGACAGAGAGCATAGAGAGATATTGCTCCTGTTTGTGGAAAGGTTAAGAACGATGGGGCAGAAAATTAAAGTGATCAGCAAATGAATCAAAGTGACATGAAGAAAATTGTTTCACAGAGCATGCAGGAGCTAGAATGCACTGCCAGAGGTAGTGGAGAAGACAGATTAAGTTGCACTCTGTAAAAGGAAGCTGGATAAATATCTGAATGGAATGCACTTGAAATAAAGTCACCTTTATTTGTCAGTCATACCATGCATTGCAAGGTAAAGATGAGATAGTGTTTCTCCAGGTCCATGGAGCAGATTTACATAAATATAACCTAAAACAGAAGTTAAAATATTAAGACATATGCTATAAAAGTCCACGGTACACTTACGCATATGTTCTGGGAATTCAGGAGCCTGATGGCTTGGAGTAAAAAAAAACTGTTGCCCAATCTGGACATAAGGGTGCAGTGTTTTACTCCCCTCTCCTCATAAGACAATCCTTTCATTCTCAGACTCATCCTTGTGAACCTCCTCTGCACCTTCTCCAATGTCTGTGCATCCTTTTTTAATGAGGAGCCCAAAACTGCTCACAATACTCGGTGAGGTCTCACGATCACCTGATAAAGCTTCAACATTACATCCCTCCTGCTATATTCTATTTCCCTTGAAATGAATGCCAGCATTTCACTTGCCTTCTTCCCCATGACTCAATATGCAGAATAATGGCTGACAGAGTATAATCCAGACAAGTGAGAAGTCTCTTCTCCTTGAGAATTCAAATTTAAGAGGAAAGTGGCGGGATCCTTCCTATAGAACGAGTTTGGGGATGCAAGTCCATAGCTGACTGAAATGGCAACACGAGTAGATAGAGTGGAAAGAAGTCATACAGGATACTTCATTGCTTGGGGTGTTGAGATTAAAAACTGGCAAGTTATGCTTCACCTCTTTAAAACTTTTCTCTGGCCATGTATGGAGTATTGGACACATTACAGAGAAATTTTTAAAAAAGTAATCTGCTCAGCAGGTCGAGCAGCATCAGAGGGAGAAAAGGAAGGGCTGATGCATTGGGTTGGAGTCCTTCATCAAGGCTGGAGAAACTCTTATTCAAACTCAGCAGGTTTTGAAGAGACTTCTCAGTGGCGTCATAAACTAATGGCACAAGAGACTGCAGATGTTGGAAAATATAGGAAGGATGTTGAGGGTTTGAAGAGGTGCAGAAGAGTTCTCGTGTGTTGACTAGATTATTAGGGTTAGGGTTAAGAGGAGGTTGGGTATACTTGTTGGAGCATTAGAAACTGAGGGGAAACCTGACAGAAGTATATTAAGTGCTGAGATGGATAAGGAAGTTAATCAGAGTCAAATACTCTATGGCAGTGATTCTCAAGCTCTTCCTTTCCACTCACATACCACATTAAGTATTCCCTATGGCAGGGGTGCTCTGTAATTTGGCATGGAAGGTGGTCTGTGGGTGGAAGGAAAAAGTTTGAAAACCACTGTTTTAATCGTCCTTAATTGATTCATTTTGTGCACGGTTTCAGAACTCCAAAGGAAATGGGCCAATGACAATTTTTCTCAAGCAAAATATTTCAGTAACAAATGGGTCTAGAGCAGTGATTCTCAACATTATCTCACCTTAAGCAATCCCTTACTAATCACAGAGCACCAATGCGATAGGGAATCCTTAAAGAGGTGTGTGAGTGGAAAGAAAAAGGTTGGTGGCTTCTCCGTGGCTTCAAGGCGAGAGGGGCAAAGTTTAAATGGGATGTGAAAGGGAAGCTATTTTACAGAGAGTGGAAGATGTCTGGAGAAGTGGTGAAAACAGATGCAAATGCCATGTTGAGCAGGCATATGGAACAGACAAGGGATGGAGGGAGAAAGACCAGGTTGCGATCATACATCATAGAACAGTACAGCACAGTGACAACATTTCCTGTCTGTTCAGTGCATGATGCCAAAATCAAACTAAAAATCTGCTGCTTGCATCTGATTGCTAGCCCTTCAGCCCTTTTATATCCATGTGTCCATCCAGAAGCCTCTTAAGTGCTACTTAAATTAAATTAGACATACAGGTCAATTCAGCCCCTATGAGTCTTTGCCTGCTTAAATTACACTCCACTTTACTACACCCCAGTACATTTTTTTGAAGGGTGGAATGAACCGGAGCCCCCGGAGAAAACCCACACAGTCACGGGGAGAACATACCAACTCCTTTCAGACAGCATGGGATTTGAACCCAAGTTTTGATCGCTGGTGCTGTAAAGGCATTGCATTAACCACTACGCCAACTGTGTTGCCCCATACTGCTGTACTGTCAGATGCAATGAGTTACAATTAGCATTAAGGTCGACAAAGAAAATATAGCCAGTTCCTGCGCTATATTGTTCTACAATATGTTCTATATTCCCTGTTAATTGTGTTCATCTGCTCTTGGTCCACATCCTTCTAATCTATGCCAGTTCAAGTGCTCATTAATATACAACAAATATATGACAGTACCTTCCTCCACCACTCACTTTGGTAGTGCTTTCCATGTTCCAACCATCCACTGGGTGAAAATGTTCTTCCTCAGAGCCTCTCTAAAACTCCTAATCCTGTGCAGTCAGCACCTCAGTCATTACCACATCAGCCTCCTCTGCAAATCCAATATTGTCTCAGGCAGGAAGCAAAAATCTCTTGATCATGTTATGATTTAAATTTAATGTTGCACATTTAAGTTCTTGGGAGTCATTATTTCAGAGGATCTTTTCTAAACCAAACACACTAATGACATAGTGAGGAAAGCACGTCAGCTCCTCTACTTCCTCAGGAGTTTGCGGAGGTTTGGTATGACACCAGAAACCCTATCAAATTTCTACAGAGGTATGGAGGAAATTATTCTTATCAGCTGCCTCACAGTCTGGTTTGGGAACACCAATACCCCTGGGTGTAAAGTCCTCCAAAAGGTAGTGAACCCTCCCCACTATCGATAACCACCTATAAGGGACGCTGCTGTTGGAGAGCAGCAGCAATCATCAAGGATCCACACCACCCAGCACATGCTCTATTTTCGCTGCTGTCGTCAGGAAAGAGGTATCGGTGTCACAAGACTCGCACCACCAGGTTCAGGAACAGCTGCTTCCACCATCATACTCCTCAACAACAAACTCAATCAGGGACTCATTTAAGGACTCTTCTGCACTTAATTGAATTTCTTTTATTCTCTATGTATTGCACTGTTTTTTTTTTAACATTCATTATCTGTTTACAGTTCTTTATTTGTTTGCTGTGTACAGTTTATTTTTTCACTACCAATAAGTGGTAGTTTTGCCTCGCTCGCAGAAAAGAATTTCAGGTGTGTATGTGTTATCATGTATGTACTCTGAAAATGAATCAGAAATTTGTGTACAGCAGAAGAGGAAGAAAATGGCCCTGAGGGTGGTCGTGGAGGAAGTCCAGATTGGATATTGCTGTTATCTGGAATTCAAGCAACTGGCTATTAAAAAAATCGTGGAAAATAAATAGGTTAAAAAAAGTTTACATTTGGTGCACCTTGTTGTTAGTTCAGTAATCACTCAACATTCAGTCCCAAGCTACCGGAAAATTAACTTATCCGGCCTCTACCATTCCCCATAGGTGCCGGATACCGGGCGATATTCTGCAGCTGGCTTAGCATTGAGAACATAGTCTGTGTGCTTTAGTCTTTCAAAGATTCAATGCTCATAGTACAATCTAATGTCATGAAAATCACATGGATTTATTGTTCCTCTAAATTACTGCTATCTCCCCTGTTTTTGCTGGTGTAATATTCTAAGCTTGTCCACTAAATGCTGAGTTCCAATATGCATAAAATTATGGAATAATCCTGTTAATGACTTTGCATATTTTGTAATAGAATTGAGTGTAAATTAAATTATAAAGGAATACAACAATGCTGATTTCCGTATTTTCATTCTTTCTTCCAAGAAAGGATTCTAGTTGACCCATTGAGACAACCCATGCCCATGGAACAAATTTCTTTACCTTACTGTATTCTCTTTAAGTTATTTTCCCTTTGTTCCTATCAATTGGGTTCAGATTCTACTTTTTAGCTGTATATTAAGAACAGTTTAGTGTGGCCTGTTAACCTACCTGGAATCAATGCACACAGTCACATGGAGAAAGGGCAAACTCCATATTGACAGTATTGAAGATCTGGAATTACTGGCATTATGAAGAAGTACGTCTACTGGCTATGCTGTTGTGCCACCCTTTAGATTATAGCAGTGGTTATCAACCTTTCTCTTTCAACTCACATACCACTTTAAATAATCCTTGTGCCATCTGTGATTGGTAAGGGATTGCTGAAGGTGGTATGTGAGTGGGAAGTCATTATTTCAGAGGATCTAGACCCAATTGTTAGTGAAATATTTTGCTTGAGAAAAATTGTCATTGTCCAATTTCCTTTGGAGTTATGAAACTGCACATAACAAGTCAATTAGGTACGATTAAAACATTGTTTTCAACCTTTTCCTTTCCATCCACATACCACCTTAAGCAATCCCTTACTAATTACAGAACACCTATGGCATGTGAGTGGAAAGAAAAAGGTTGAGAGCCACTGATCTAATGTTTTCCCAGCCTTGTAGTTTCTCTCCCTATTGTTAATCCTGACGTCTTAAGATTATTGTGAGATTATATGTGATAATTAATGACTAAAATGGGTCTAGAGCAGTGATTCTCAACATTATCCCACCTGTGACATTCTCCTGAAAGAACAGGACACAACATTCCAGCTGATCCAAACCATTGATTATGAATGAGGATTAAACAGAACTTCTGTGCTGTTCTAGTCTATGCATATAAAAAAAATATTTTCACAACTTATTATCTTCCTCACTCCTTTGCACCACTTTCAAATGTTTGTGTATGTGAATCCCCAGGTGTCTATAACTGAATGTCTCCCCTCCTCTCCCCATACAAAAATCCTACTTGATGAAAATATTAAACTTAAGCATTCACGTTAGAATATTCCCAGCAGGTAGGAGTGAAAATGAATTGTATCTACAGAATGTGACATCTTGGAGCCTTTGATAAATCATAGTGATTCCAGAGATTGAGCACAAATTAATACAGTACAGATTAATCACAAGTGGTAGAGTGATTTTTATTAGTTGTCTAAAACCTTAGTGGTTTATTTCATCTGAATTTCAGCTTCAGAACTTATTTTCATGTTATAATTTGGGCTCCTACTTCCATGTCCTACCCCTGCCTTAGCTCATCAGCTGCTGAAATATCATCCAGGTCTTTATTATGCCGAGAATTAATTATTCTAATACACTACTGTCTTACCTCCCTCGTTCTACTGTCCATAAACTTAAGGTCAACTGAATTTCTGCTGCCCGTGTAAGGATTTATATTGAGCCTTTTCAGCCTGTGCTTGATTCTTACATTGGTTCCTGATAAGCAATGCTTCAATTTTAAACTTCCCCTCGTTTTTTTCAATCCCTCTCTGTCACTGTAATCTCCTTCACCTCTCAACATGTGCATCCCCCCATGCATCACGCACCTCTTCTATCCCCCAAGTTATCAGCTCATCTCCAATACTGGCCATGGCCATCCCTTAGACTTAATCAGTGACTCCACCATTCCAAAATCTACAGAATTTATTCTTATTTTCCCTCCATTGACAAGACCTTCAGCTGCCAAGATATTTTCTGAATTTCCCCTCAAAAATCGGTCATATTATTTTCTTTCTCTCGTTCTCTTTCACACACAATCCCCTTCTCTTTCTCACACACACCACCCCTCTCACCTTCTCTCATGGAGACACAATTCACAATCCATCTCATTCTCTCTCACACAATCCCTATCTCCCTATCTCTCTCTGTCTCTGTCTCTCTCTCTCACATACACACAGGCACACTCTATCTCCCTTTCCCTCTCACCCATACAATTCTATAATCCTTGCCTACCTCCAGCAATACATCTCTCACAAAATCTCTCTCACTCTCTGTGCTGGTACACCACTGGCCTACTGCAGGGGGCATCCTCTGTACCTGCAGGAGTGTAAGGGGACAGGACAACACCTGGCCAGCTGTCAATCAGTCAGTCTGAATGGATCAAGCCCCACCCTGTTGGGTGTCAATCACCCTCCGGGATATCAGCCTACACCAGCCTCCCGAGGCCTCACTCAGAGTTGCTGCAGCTACAGCCAGCCTGGCTCTGTGGGTGTCTTTGTGTATTAAAGCCTGTTGTACAGTCTTTACTTTGTGCGTGTCCGATTCTGGCTAACAGCGCACCACATTCTCTTAACTCTCTTTATTTTCCTCAATTCCTCCTTCAAGTCATTGAAAACTCTCCCCACCATTCAAAATATCTACAGGGAACTCTGCCATCAGAAAGCGGCAGGAATCATCAAGGATCCACACCATCCTGGACATGCTCTGTTTTCACTGCTGCCATCAGGAAAGAGGTCTGGGTCCCACGAGACTCGCACCACCAGGTTCAGGAACAGCTGCTACCCCTCCATCATCGGAATCCTCAACAACAAACTCAATCAGGGACTCATTTAAGGACTCTTACTTGTGCACTTTATTTATTAACTTTTTAAAATATATATTTTATTTATTAATTTTAAACCATGATGCATACCTTAAAAAAAACAATGAATCCCAAAAAAACACGGTATTTATGTAACAAGCTACTCCCCCTACTACCCAATCTCCTCCCATGTAACCACTCCCACCCACCCCCTCCCCCCAATACCAACTAACCTAATCCCCAAACAGAAAAAGAAAAAAGAAAATAAGGGAGATGTAAACCACAATAACATATTTGATTAATTAATTACCACGGATTAGAGTAACACCACCACTATGTGGCAGGAGAATTCAAAATTTTAAATCCATGTAATCCAAATAGGGGCTCCAAGTTTTATAATAAAAAATATCATATAAATTATGTTCTTTTTCCAATGGAATACAAGATCTCAATTCCATATGCCATCTATATTTACTCAAATCAGTCTAATTTTTCTAAGTAATTGTTAGACATTTTCTAGCTACAGCCAGTGCTAATTTCAAAAATGCAATTTGAAATCTAGTTAATCTCAATTCCAAACTCACCTTCTTAATATTACCTAACAAAAATACTGATGGATCTAATATAAATTTTGCTTTAAGAATAACTTCTAAAATCCTTATTTATTACTGAGTATATATTTTTTTGATATTTCACAGCCAGTTTGTTGACATATCTTTCTTTGTTTAAATTTCTCTCTTTTATGTATGCATCTTTTCTTGAGTAGTCTTGTTGCACTACCAAAAACTAGAAAGTCTGCCTGGCCCACAGGATAAAGAATATTATGGTTGTATATGATGTTGTTTCTGTTCTCTGACAATAAATCTGAACTTTGACATCTAAGGCCAATAATTTAGCATTTGCTCTCAACTCTATTTATTTAACTCAATATTATGCTCGATAACTTATCTTGGAACATTTTTGCTATTTGAAAAGTACATTAAAAATCTTTTTGTGGGGGGCCGTGGCAAGATGGCATAGAAAAAAGATGTGTATTCCACCTTTCCCCAGCGGGATTACTAAATACCCGGATTTAAAAAGTATAAAAGTTGCTTAAAAACAATATCTACAGTTGTTTAAATAACAGTGATTTATTATGGCAACTAATGTAATGTGAAAAAATCTAAAACTCAACTTCAGAAAGAATTACCATACAAAAGTGTGGAAGAACTGAGGCCTACCTGCATGGCTGAATCCATGGAATCGTCATTGGGAGCCTCCAAGCCTCAGAGGACTCCAGCCCGTTCGAGTCTGACCTTGGCGCCGATCCTGCCTCTGCAAGATGGCATTGACACTTTGGTGAGTTCAGCCGTTGCTGACCCACGTTCACGTGCAGCTGTGCGCATGGGCGGCATGGCCGACAAGGGGACCCTCGAAACTGCAACCATGCTGGGCGGCCCAGGGACATGCAGTGTAGTGTAGGAGGATGCTCCTGCACATCCGGCAGCTTTGCCTGGCTTGCATGGGGCATCCCGGATCGAAGAGTTGCTGGACAAATTGTGGGCTGTGGGGGAGCCCAAACACCGGCGTCCCAAAGAGGTCAGGGTGCTGGCATCAGGTGTCCAGACCCACATCTGTTCAGCTAAAGGATTTACGATGACTGAGGAAGAGGAGGAACTTACCTTGTTGGAACTTGCTCAGGAGGAGGAGCCTGTAGTTAAAGAACATAGACCTCAAAAAGTGGTGGTAGAATCTGGAATGGATTCGGTGTTCACTGTTTTGGAAGGGATTGCTTGTCAAATGGATAATATGTCAAAACAAATATGAATTCAGATGAACCAAAGATTTATGGAGATGAAAATAAAAATGAATACTTTGTGTGATGAAATGTCAACTATGAAACAGGAAATTACTGTAGTTAAGAGTGATATTAATAGATGTATAAAATCAGTTGATACTGTGCAAGATCATTTTAAGAAAATTGTAACAGCCTTTTCTGAGTGTCAAAATCAGATGGAACATAATAGAGAAAAAATCGAAAAAGTGGAAGGTTCTTTTGTAGATTGGGGGATTCAAAGAAGAGACTTATTGAAGAAGATTGATTCATTGGAAAATCAAAATCGAAGGAATAATGTGAAAATAGTTGGTCTTCCATGTTCCAATTCTATAAAATTTTTTAAGCATTGGATCCCAGAGGTGCTGGGTAAAGAGCTTTTTCTTGAAGGCTTGGAATTGGATCGGGCTCATAGAGCTTTGAGGAGAAAACCACTTCCAGGACAAACACTGAGGGCAATTTTGGTTCTTTGTTTAAAGTACCAAGACAGAGAAATGATTTTACATATGGTGGTACAGAAAGCATGGCAGAGTCAGTCTCCATTAATGGTTCAAAATAACAGTGTTTTTTTTAATGCTGATTTGAGCCAAGAGGTTATTAGAAGACAACGAGAATCTAATACGGCTAAAGATGTTTTGTGGCGAAAGTTCTACAAGTTTGCTTTTCGTTATTCTGCAATTTTGAAGGTTTTTTATGGAAACTTTCAATCTCAATTCTTTGAGAATGATCATGATGCTTTGGTTTTTGCTAATTCTTTACTGGAACTGTGAAGAAATGGGCATTCTCCTCCGTTGTCTCCTAAGAGGAGGGTAAATGGAAATGGAAATGGGTATGGAAAGAATGGAAAGTATGGAAAGAATGGAAAGAAAGAAGAGTTGACACAAAATCTACTTGATATTGAAGACTCGGTGCAGTCGTTGGGTTTGGAATCATTGGGTTGAATATATGGACTATATTTGATAGTGCTTAATTAAATAATAAATATGTATCTGGCTGGGGGGGGGGTGGATGACACAGAAAACTTTGATAGACATCTGCCGCTAGTGGGTTCACAACACCCAGAATTTTAGGGTATTACTACCTTTGGGTAGTTTTATTTTGTTATTTTTTATTGTTTCTTTGTTTTTAAATTTTTCACACTATGAACCATACTAACCAAAATACACACAAACATTTCCCTCTTGAATATACACAGTCATTTTCTCCCCTTTCCCCCCCTCCCTTCCCTCCCTCCTTCACCCCACCTCCCCACCCATGCAACGTTCAACCTATATGATACATTAAACCCATTAAACAATCTCATCACACAATGAAAATAAACAAGAAATTTGTGTCTTCTACTTTTACATACTGGGTCAGTTCATTTCATCTTCTTCTTCTTCTGTAATTTTAGGTGGTGGAGGTCCACGGTAGGACTTCTCTGTTGTGTTCCATGTATGGTTCCTAAATTTCTTCGAATACTGTGATGTTATTTCTTAAATTATATGATATTTTTCCAATGGAATACAGTTATTCATTTCCATGTACCATTGCTGTATTCTCAGGCTATCTTCTAATTTTCAGGATGACATAATACATTTTTTTGCTAGAGCTAAGGTATTCATAATAAACCTTTTTTGTGCTCCATCCAAATCGAGTTCAACTTCTTTACTTCTTATATTACTTAGAAGAAAGATCTCTGGATTTTTTGGTATGTTGCTTTTTGTGATTTTATTTAATACTTGATTTAGATCTTCCCAAAACTTTTCCACTTTCTCACATGTCCAAATTGCATGTACTGTTGTTCCCGTTTCCTTCTTACAGTGAAAATATCTATCTGATACTGTTGGATCCCATTTATTTAACTTTTGGGGTGTGATATATAGCCTGTGTAACCAATTATATTGTATCATGTGTAACCTTTCTTTTTCTCATTTTAAAGAATTATAAAGGGGAGCATTATTTTATAGTGTGTAAATATATTAGTAGTTAAAAAGATGTCTAAATTGAATTTTGCAAATTTTAAGGTTCAGGGATTACATAATCAAATTAAGTGAAAGAAAATATTGGCTTATATAAAGAAAATGAAAATTGACATCGCTTTTTTACAAGAAACACATCTGACTGAAAAAGAACATTTGAAATTGAAAAGAAATTGAGTAAGTCATGTTTTTTCTTCTTTTAATTCTAAGGCAAGAGGAGTAGTGATTTTGATTTCTGAAAACTTACCATTTGAATTGGAATCTTCAGAGGGGTATGCTGGCAGAGTTTTAAGAGTGAACTGTAAAATTTTTGCTGAATCTTTATGCCCCTAATATAGATGATGAGCGGTTTATTTCAGAAGCTTTTTTACTGTTAACTCAAGCAAATGAAAATGTTTTAGTTGGTGGTGACTTTAATTGTGTTCAGGACCTCTTATTGGATAGAAATCCAAAAAGTATAAGGAAATCAAAGATGGCAACACACATTAATGCATTAATGAAAGATTTAAATTTGGTGAATATTTGGAGAAAAGTTAATCCTACAGAGAAAGATTTTTATTTTTACTCTTCATGACATGATTCGTTTTCTAGAATTGATTTATTTTTGGTATCAGCATATTTATAAGGTAGATTATTACAAGCTGAATATCAAAGTAGAGTTATATCAGATCATTCATTATTACTTTTTTCTTGTGAAAGTTTGGAGGTAGTACATCCGTCGTATAGATGGAAGTTTAATGCAATGTTATTGAAAAAAACAGAGTTTGTTACTTTTGTTAAAGAGCATATCTCTTTAATTTTGACTGAGAATGTTAATTCTGTGGATAGTCATTTTGTAATATGGGATGCTTTAAAAGCTTATTTGAGGGGGAAGAGTATTAGTTATTTTATGAAAGTTAAGAAACAATATATGGCAGAAAGTTTAGAGTTAGAAAATTAGATTGCTGAGTTAGAGAAAGATTTTCAGAAAGATGTAACAGAAGATAAAAAAGCCACATTAGCGAGGTTGAAATTATGTTATAATACTTTACAAACGTATCAGTTTGACTGCTTAATTAATCGATCTAAACAACGTTATTATGAGCTGGGGGAAAGAGCTCATGAGGCATTTGCTTGGCAATTGAAAGCTGAACAGGCATCTCGGACTATTAATGCTGCTAAGAAGAATTTAAAAATTACTTATAAGCCTTAGGAAATTAATGACGGTTTTATTCATTTTATCTAAAATTATATACTTCTGAGGGTTAACAGGATAATGGTTCTATTGAATCTTACTTATCTAAATTAAAGTTACCAGTATTAGATGGGAATGATGTTCAGGATTTTGATTCTCCATTTGCGGATTTTAAAATTAAGGAAGCTATTCAGGAAAAGCCTAATGGAAAGTCCCCAGGGGATGATGGATTCCCTGTTTAATTTTATAAACATTTTATGATGATTTCTCGAATGTATTTGGAGAAGTGTTGAATCAAGTTACTGAAGGTCAGAAGTTATCAGATTCATGTTCAAGTGCTTTAATAACTGTTATTCCAAAAAGATGGAGTTCCATTAAAAGTGTCTTCATATAGACCTATTTCTTTATTAAATGTAGATTATAAAATTATACCAAAAAATATTAGCTAATAGACTTGCTAAATATTTATCCAAATTGATACATATTGATCAAATAGGTTTTATTAAGAATAGAAATGGATCAGACAATATATTTCAATTAATTACCTTGGTCAACGCATACCGAAAGCAACCTAACCATTAGATGCAGAAAAAGCTTTTGATAGGGTTCAGTGGGATTTTTTATTTAAAGTGTTAGAGAAATTTAAATTCAGCCCTTTTTTATTGGTTGGGTTAAGGCTTTATATACGAACCCAATTGCTAGGGTGGTGACAAATGGACAAATTTCTTTACCATTTAAATTGATTCGTTCAATTCGGCAGGGCTGCCCATTGTCACCAGCCTTATTTTCATTGGCTATTGAACCATTAGCTCAGGCTATTAGACTGAGGAGACAGTGAGTCAGTGCCTGGTGTCGGGTGAGAGGAGGAGGAGCCAAGAGACAGCATCAGAGGGTGAGTAGAATAAATAGCTGGACTTACTAATTTGGCTGGTCCAATCTACATGTAAATTCGAGCTGGGAGTCGAAGGAGGAGAAGCTCGGAGAGAGTGACGTGGAGGTAAGCAGTTAAATACAAGGGCTTACTGGGGCTTTGGCCTACTCAAATCGGGCTGGGAGTCTGAGGAGGCAGCAGCTGGAGTTTGAGCTGTGAGTCAGAGGAGTGGGAGCTTGGAGAGAGTGACTGGGTTAATTGGTCAAAGGTTAATTGGTCAAGGTTAATTGGTCAAGGGGCCAGTAAAAGAAGTAAAAGGGGAGGGAGCGGCCAGCGAGGAGCAGCACACTGAGTGAGTGGGGCACTGAAGGAGTGGCACTTCCAGCCTTTGGCTCAACAGGCTTAGGCAAAAGCAGGTGAGGAGAAAGGTAAGTGGCATTATTTTACCTCAGTCATGCCTATGGGGTTGAGGATGGAGATCTTGTCGCTGAGAAGGACTTTGCAGTCTGAGCTGCGCAGCGGGCTTTGGACTTGGGGTGAGGGGCCGTACACAGCCTTTAGAGCCTCGTAGAAACCCCTGAAGTCGCCAATGTCCGCGCTGAGCTGGGTTCGCTTGGCGAGGCTAGTCCACCACTCATTTTGGATCTCCCGGAGTTTGCGCTGAAGATGGCTGCATGCGTGACGGAAGGCTTGTTTCTTCTCTGGACAGGACGGCTTTGTAAGGTGAGCCTGGTGGGCAGCTCGCTTCTTTGCCAGCAGCTCCTGGATTTCCTGGCTGTTTTCGTTGAACCAGTCCTTGTTTTTCCTGGAGGAGAAGCCCAGTACCTCTTCAGTGGATTGCAGTATGGTAGTCTTCAACTGATCCCAGAGGGTTTCAGGGGATGGGTCCGTGAGGCGGATTGCATCGTCGAGCTTTGCTTTGAGGTTTGCCTGGAAGTTTCCTCTCGCTTCGTCTGACTGCAGGTTTCTAACATCGAACCTCTTTCTGGGGGCTTTACTGTTCCTGGGCTTTGGCTTGAAGTGAAGGTTGAGCTTGCAGCGAACCAGCCGGTGGTCAGTGTGGCATTCCATGCTGGGCATGACCCTGGTGTGGAGCACATCTCGTTTGTCACTTTCTCGCACCAGGATGTAGTCCAGGAGGTGCCAGTGTTTGGATCGGGGATGCATCCAGGTAGTCTTAAGGCTGTCCCTCTGCTGAAAAAGGGTGTTGTAATGACAAGCCGCTGTTCTGCGCAGAGCTCCAACAGGAGGCGCCCATTGTCGTTGCACTTGCCGACACCATGCTTGCCCAGGATTCCTGGCCAGGTTTCTGAGTCTTTGCCGACGCGAGCGTTGAAGTCGCCAAGGATGACAACCTTGTCGGCTGTAGGGGTGCGTTGGATGAGGTTGCGCAGGTCAGTGTAGAACTTGTCCTTTTCTGCTGGTTCCGCCTGGAGGGTTGGAGCATAGACACTGATGAGGGTGATGCAACGCTTGTTTTGAGGGGGGAGTCGCATGGACATGATTCAGTACGAGTGGCCTGTCGGAAGGTTTTCGAGTTTGGAGGCAATGAAGTTCTTGACCATGATAGGCGTCGTTCATCCAAAGGCTTGCCAGATAGGCGTCGTTCATCCAAAGGCTTGCCAGACCAGTAGAGTGTGTAGACCACGTCGCGTTCTTGGAGGCTGCCTACATCTGCCAGGCAGACTTCACTGAGAGCGGCTATGTCGATGTCAAGTCTGAGGAGTTCATGTGCAATGAGGGCAGACCAACATTCAGGTCGGAGGGAGTCAGCCTTGTCTAGCATGGTTCTGATGTTCCAGCATGCTAGCTTGAGTATGTGAGCATCTTTTGAGGGGGAGGACGTGGAGGGGGAGGACGTGGAGGGGGAGCATGTGGAGGGGGAGGACGCTCAGTCCAAGATTCCGCCCTGCTCCAGCTCCCTCAACAGCCCCTAAGGCTAGAGCTGGATGAGGTCCTCACCCAGGATGAGACATATAAGGCAATTGAACAACTGAAAAGTGGCAAAGCAGCAGGTATAGATGGAATCCTCCCAGAGGTCTGGAAGGCTGGCGGCAAAACTCTGCATCTCAAACTGCATGAGTTTTTCAAGATTTGTTGGGACCAAGGAAAACTGCCTCAGGACCTTCGTGATGCCACCATCATCACCCTGTACAAAAACAAAGGCGAGAAATCAGACTGCTCAAACTACAGGGGAATCACGCTGCTCTCCATTGCAGGCAAAATCTTCGCTAGGATTCTCCTAAATAGAATAAAACCTAGTGTCGCCGAGAATATTCTCCCAGAATCACAGTGCGGCTTTCGCGCAAACAGAGGAACTACTGACATGGTCTTTGCCCTCAGACACCTCAAAGAAAAGTGCAGATAACAAAACAAAGGACTCTACATCACCTTTGTTGACCTCACCAAAGCCTTCGACATTGTGAGCAGGAAAGGGCTTTGGCAAATACTAGAGCGCATCGGATGCCCCCCAAAGTTCCTCAACATGATTATCCAACTGCCCGAAAACCAACAAGGCCGGGTCATATGCAGCAATGAGCTCTCTGAACCCTTCTCCATTAACAATGGCGTGAAGCAAGGCTGTGTTCTCGCACCAACCCTCTTTTCAATCTTCTTCAGCATGATGCTGAACCAAGCCATGAAAGACCTCAACAATGAAGACGCTGTTTACATCCGGTACCGCACGGATGGCAGTCTCTTCAATCTGAGGCACCTGCAGACTCACACCAAGACATAAGAGAAACTTGTCCGTGAACTACTCTTTGCAGACGATGCCGCTTTAGTTGTCCATTCAGAGCCAGCTCTTCAGCGCCTGACGTCCTGTTTTGCGGAAACTGCCAAAATGTTTGGCCTGGAAGTCAGCCTGAAGAAAACTGAGGTCCTCCATCAGCCAGCTCCCCACCATGATTACCAGCCCCCCCACATCTCCATCGGGCACACAAAACTCAAAACGGTCAACCAGTTTACCTATCTCGGCTGCACCATTTCATCAGATGCAAGGATCGACAACGAGATAGACAACAGACTCGCCAAGGCAAATAGCGCCTTTGGAAGACTACACAAAAGAGTCTGGATAAACAACCAACTGAAAAACCTCACAAAGATAAGCATAAACAGAGCCGTTGTCATACCCACACTCCTGTTCGGCTCCGAATCATGGGTCCTCTACCGGCATCACCTACGGCTCCTAGAACGCTTCCACCAGCGTTGTCTCCGCTCCATCCTCAACATTCATTGGAGCGCTTTCATCCCTAACGTCGAAGTACTCGAGATGGCAGAGGTCGACAGCATCGAGTCCACGCTGCTGAAGATCCAGCTGTGCTGGGTGGGTCACGTCTCTAGAATGGAGGACCATCGCCTTCCCATGATCGTGTTATATGGCGAGCTCTCCACTGGCCACCGTGACAGAGAAAAGGTACAAGGACTGCCTAAAGAAATCTCTTGGTGCCTGCCACATTGACCACCGCCAGTGGGCTGATATCGCCTCAAACCGTGCATCTTGGCGCCTCACAGTTTGGCGGGCATCAACCTCCTTTGAAGAAGACCGCAGAGCCCACCTCACTGACAAAAGGCAAAGGAGGAAAAACCCAACACCCAACCCCAACCAACCAATTTTCCCCTGCAACCGTGTCTGCCTGTCCCACATCAGACTTGTCAGCCACAAACGAGCCTGCAGCTGACGTGGACATTTACCCCCTCCATAAATCTTCGTCCGCGAAGCCAAGCCTATGGGGTTAGTGCTTTGTACTGGATGTCAGATGTGGGAACCATGGGTGAGTCCCACCCTCCCAAATAGCCACATCTGCGTCAGGTGCACTGAGATGCAGTTCCTTAAGGACCGAGTTGGGGAATTTAAGCTGCAACTTGAGGACCTACGGCTGGTAAGGGAGAGTGAGGAGTTGATAGATTCAACTTTCAAGGACATAGTTACCCCAAGACCAGATGTGTCAGGTAAGTGGATAACTGTCAGGGGAGGGAAGAAAAATACCAGGAAAATGGAGAGGACACCTGTGAATTTCCCTCTCAGTAACAGGTATATTTTGTTGGATGCTGTTGAGGGAGATGACCTGACAGAAGCTGGCAGCAGTGACCAGGTCGCTGGCACTGAGCCTGGCATGGTGGACCAAAAGGTAAAGAGGGATGCAGTGGTCATTGGGGACTCCATTGTCAGAAATACAGACAGGAGATTCTGTGAGCCAGATGGTTATGCCCGCATGGTGTGCTGCCTCCCTGGTGCAAGGGTGCAGGATATCTCAAATCGGGTCCAGTGTATTCTAAATGGGGAAGGCGAACAGCCTGATGTCTTGGTACATGTGGGTACCAATGACATAGATAAAAAGAAGGAGGAAGTACTGAAAAAGGATTCCAGAGAGCTAGGACAGAAACTAAGAAATAGGACAGCCAGGGTGGTGATCTCTGGTTTGCTACCTGTGCCAAGTGCAAATGAGGACAAAAATGGAAGGTTAAGAAAAATGAATGTGTGGCTGAGGGGCTGGTGTAAAGGACAGGGCTTTGGCTTCTTGGATCACTGGGATCTCTTTTGGGGAAGGCATGACCTCTACAAGAAGGATGGGTTACACCTAAACCCAAAAGGGGTCAATATATTGGCAGCTAGGTTTGGTACAGCCGTCGGGTGCGGTTTAAACTAATTTGGCAGGGGGGTGGGAACCTGTATGATAGGGCAAAGGACAGAAAAGATAAAACAGGAAAAGTTAGGTTAGGCAGCGAAAGTAAAATATCAGAAAGAACAAGGAGGGTGAAAAAAGCAAATCTGAAGGCTTTATATCTTCTTGCAAGAAGCATTTGGAACAAGGTAGATGAATTGGCTGTGGAAATTGAGATAAACAAATATGATTTGATTGGGATTACAGAAACATGGCTGCAGGGTGGGCAAGCCTGGGAACTTAACATCCGGGGTATACGATATTTAGGAGGGATCGGCAAGAAAGAAAAGGGGGTGGAGTAGTATTGATGGTGAGAGAAGGGACCGACACGATTGACAGAAAGGATATCAAATCGGAAGATGCGGAATCTATATGGGTAGAACTGAGGAATAGCAAGGGGCAGAAAACGTTAGTGGGGGTGGTATATAGGCCTCCAAATAGTAGTGTAGAGGTGAGGGAAGGCATTAAAAGAGAAATTAGAAAAGCGTGCAATAAGGGAACAGCTGTCATCATGGGAGACTTTAATTTGCATATAGATTGGACTAGTCAAATTGGTAAAAGTACTGAGGAGGAGGAATTCCTTGAATGTTTACAGGACGGTTATCTAGACCAATATGTCGAGGAACCAACTCGGGAGCAGGCCATTTTAGATTGGGTATTAGGCAATAATAAGGGGCTAATCAACAATCTTGTTGTACGAGGCCCTTTGGGTAGGAGCGATCACAATATGATCGAATTCTCACTCGACATGGAGAGTGATGAAATTAAAACGGAGACTAAGGTCCTGAATTTAAAGAAAGGGAATTATGATGGTATGAGACGGGAGTTGAGTAAGATTGATTGGGTGGTGTTTATGGGGGAGTTGACTGTGGATAGACAATGGAAAGCATTCACAGATCTAATGGAGAAATTGCAAAAATCGTTTATACCGGTTTGGCATAAAAATAAACCAAAAAAGGTGACTCAACCGTGGATAAAAAGGGAAATTAGAGACAGCATTAGGTCCAAAGAGAGAGCATATCAATTGGCCAAAAAAGTACCACAACCGAAGACTGGGAGCAGTTCAAGATGCACCAATGGAGGACAAAGGGATTAATCAAGAGAGCAAAAATAAATTACGAAAGTAAGCTTGCGGCAAATATAAAAACCGACTGCAAAAGCTTTTATAAATATGTCAAGAGGAAAAGATTGGTGGAATCCAGAGTAGGTCCCTTGCAGTCGGAATCAGGGGAATATATAATGGGGAATAAGGAAATGGCAGACCAATTAAATTCTTACTTTAGTTCTGTTTTTACAAGAGAGGATACAAATAACCTCCCAAGGATGTTGGGAAACATAGAGACTAATGCAAGGGAGGAACTGAAAGAAATCAATATCTCTAAGGACATGGTCTTGGGGAAATTGATGGGATTGAAGGCAGATAAATCCCAAGGGCCTGATAATCTACATCCTCGGGTACTTAAGGAAGTGGCCATTCAGATAGCAGATGCTTTAAGAATTATTTTCCAGAACTTGATAGACTCAGAATCAGTACCCATGGATTGGAGGGTAGCTAATGTTACCCCACTATTTAAAAAGGGGGTTAGAGAAAAAGCGGGGAATTATAGGCCGGTGAGCCTTACACCAGTAGAGGGCAAAATGATGGAATCCATTATTAAGGATGTAATAGTGGAGCATATGACTAGCAGAGAAGGGATCGGATGGAGTCAACATGGATTTACAAAAGATAAATTGTGCTTGACAAATCTATTGGTATTCTTTGAGATGGTGACAGGTAAAATAGATGGGGGAGAGCCAGTGGATGTGGTGTACCTGGACTTCCAAAAGGCCTTCAATAAGGTCCCGCATAAACGACTGGCTTCCAAAATCAAGGCTCATGGGATTGGGGGAAAAGTATTGATGTGGATTGAGAACTCGCTGGCAGGTAGAAGACAGAGAGTTGGATAAATGGCTCGTTTTTTGAGTGGCAGGCGGTGACCAGTGGGGTACCACAGGGATCTGTACTGAGACCCCAGCTGTTCACAATTTGCATTAATGATCTGGATGAGGGGATTGGATGTAATAGCTCCAAATTTGCAGATGACACTAAGTTAGGAGGGGTTGTGTGCACAGAAGAGGGGGTTATGAAGCTCCAGTGTGAGTTGGATAAATTGAGGGACTGGGCAGATACATGGCAAATGCATTACAATGTCGATAAATGTGAGGTTATCCACTTTGGTAATACAAACTGGAGGGCAGATTACTATTTGAATGGCAATAGATTAAGAGATGGGGAAGTGCAGAGAGACCTAGGGGTACTTGTACACCAGTCTCTGAAGGCGAGCATCCAGGTACAGCAGGCGGTTAAAAAGGCAAATGGTATGTTGGCCTTCATATCAAGAGGGTTTGAGTATAGGAACAAGGATACCTTACGACAGCTGTACAGGGCCTTGGTGAGACCACACTTGGAGTACCCCTAACGTCGAGGTACTCGAGATGGCAGAGGTCGACAGCATCGAGTCCACGCTGCTGAAGATCCAGCTGCGCTGGATGGGTCACGTCTCCAGAATGGAGGACCATCGCCTTCCCAAGATCGTATTATATGGCGAGCTCTCCACTGGCCACCGTGACAGAGGTGCACCAAAGAAAAGGTACAAGGACTGCCTAAAGAAATCTCTTGGTGCCTGCCACATTGACCACCGCCAGTGGGCTGATAACGCCTCAAACCGTGCATCTTGGCGCCTCACAGTTTGGCGGGCAGCAGCCTCCTTTGAAGAAGACCGCAGAGCCCACCTCACTGACAAAAGGCAAAGGAGGAAAAACCCAACACCCAACCCCAACCAACCAATTTTCCCTTGCAACCGCTGCAATCGTGTCTGCCTGTCCCGCATCGGACTGGTCAGCCACAAACGAGCCTGCAGCTGACGTGGACTTTTTACCCCCTCCATAAATCTTCGTCCGCGAAGCCAAGCCAAAAGAAAAAAGAATCTAAGGAAGGATGTTCTTGCAATGGAGGGAGTGCAGAGGCGATTCACCAGACTGTTACCTGGAATGGCAGGAATGACTTATGAGGAAAGATTGCGCAAATTGGGATTGTACTCGCTGGAGTTTAGAAGATTGAGACGGGATCTTATAGAGACATATAAAATTCTGGCAGGACTGGACAGAATGGATGCAGATGGAATGTTTCCAATGATGGGAAAATCCCAAACCCGGGGCCATGGTTTGAGGATAATAGGCAAACTATTTAGGACCGAGATGAGGAGGAATTTCTTTACCCAGAGGGTGGTGAATCTGTGGAATTCATTGCCTCAGACGGCAGTAGAGGCAGGATCATTAAATATATTTAAGAGGGAATTAGATATATTTCTTCAGTATAAGGGTATTAAAGGTTACGGAGAGAAGGCGGGGACGGGGTACTGAACTTTAAGATCAGCCATGATCTCGTTGAATGGCGGAACAGGCTCGAAGGGTCAAATGACCTACTCCTGTTCCTATCTTCAATGTTTCTATGTTTTTATGACAAAATGAAGAAATTAGAAGGATGAGGGTTAAGAATGAAGAATATAAAATTAACTTATTTGTGGATGATGTGTTGATATACTTGACTGAACAGGAACAACAGTTGAAACAATTGCAAGAACGTGTGTTGAAATTTGGAGAATTATCGGGATATAAAGTTAATTGGGATAAAAGTGAAATTTTATCAGTTGGAGTAGGAGATTATTCTGAATTTAAAACTATTACAAAATTAAGGTGGACAAGTAAAATTATATATTTAGGTGTGTTTATGGATACTAATTATCAATCATTATATCAATTAAATTATGTGCCTATATTAAGATGGATTAAAGCAGATTTGATTAAGTGGAAAGATCTTCCATTAACTTTGATTGGTCAGATTAATTGTATTAAAATGAATATTTTTCCTTGAATTCAATATTTATTTCAGTCAATACCTTGTTTACTTCCAAAGGATTTCTTTCAAGATTTGAATAAAGCAGTGCAAGAGTTTTTATGGAAAGGTAAATAAGCTCGAGTGGCATTGCATAGACTTACATGGAAGTATGCATTGGGTGGACTACAGTTACCACATTTTCAAAATTATTATGAAGCGGCCCAGTTAAAGTTTGTTAGTAGATTGATGGATTTAGAACAACCTCCTAGCTGGGCTAAAGTGGAGGTGGCGTGTACTTCTAGGGTTGAGATATATGAATTTATATTTCATTGGAATTTGATTTTATTACAGCAATATGATATGCTGATATTGAAACATTTGTTAAAGATTTGGATTTAAAAAAAACAGGGTGTTAGGGTTGAAAGATAAATTATCAATTCTAACTCCATTGTATAATAATCAGCTTATTCCTTTTTCAATGTTTAATAATCATTTAAAGATTTGGGATATAAAGACAATACAGGATTGTTTTGAAAAGGGGAAATTTCTTTCTTTTAATCAATTGAGAGAAAGATTTGATATACCTGTAAATTCTTTATTTGTTGATTATCAAATTAGAGCTTTGATAAAAGATAATTATGGTAGAGAGATGACTTTACCTACTTTGTCGAGATTTGAATCTTTGATTTTCTCTATATCAAAATAGGGTTATATTTCAGTTATGTATAATTTGTTACAAGATAGTATGGATAAACCAGATTGGGAGAAATCTAAACTTAAATGGAAGAGTGATTTAGTATTTACTTTTCCTAAAGATGATTGGAAGACTATGTGTCAGGATAATGTAATTAAATTGACTAATGTAAGATATGGAATGATTAATTATAATTTTTTAGATCAATTATATTTGACCCCAGAAAAGCTAAAAAAAACATGGGTTTAGTAATTCGGATTCTTGTTTTAGATGTGGCTCATGTATTGGAACTTTTTTACATGCCGTTTGGACTTGTGTTAAAGTTCAATCATTTTGCAAGGAATTAAAGTAGTTTTGGAAAAATTATATAAATTTTATATTACCATTAGATCCAATGATTTTTTTGTTGGGAAATTTGTATTCATTAAGGGAAATGGGATTGGATAAAATTCAAATAGCTTTTGTACGTTTGGTGTTATCAGTAGCGTGTAAATGTGTTGCTAGTACTTGGAAAGATGATACTGAGATTAATATATTACACTGGCACAATGAATTGAAAGTATTTATTGTCATGGAAAAAAATTACCTATAATTTTCATGATAATTCTTCTTTTGTTACTAAGTGGTCTTCGTATTTGATATATATGCATTTAGATATACTTTGAAATGTTATTAACATTTGTAATATTTTCTTTTTATATATATTTTTAATCTATATATTTTTTTGCTCGCCTCAAGGGAGGTGGCTGAAGGGGTGGGGTTATTTTTGGATTTTTTAAATTACTTTTTTAAATATAAATATCTTTGCAAATCCATTTTTTGGTTATTATTATACTGTATGTTAATTTTTTTCTATCTTTTAAATAAAGTTTGAAAAATATTTTTTTTTTACCTGAGGTTCTCACAAACTTACAAGTCATCATGTTGTAACTTCTGAAGCATAATACAGAAAAGCCAAAATAATTCTATGACTATGCACAGATTTTTGGGTAGCGTAAAGTTTATGAAGTTTATACTTTGAAATGACTCAAAGCCAGACTTCTTTTCAAAATTATAATTTCTATCAGTTCATAAGAATTTCTTCAATGATTGATACATGAAAGTTGGATTTTAAAGCCAGACTAGCTTGTAATGAGGGCTCTGTGTTTGAAGGACAATGCTATATTTTCGTCCTGAAATTGCAGTAAGTTTGAACACACTAATGAGAAAAAAAATAAAGGTGAAGTTTTTAAAATTTCACAATAAATACTCATCACCTGGTGATCTTATGACTGCTGTTTAAGATAAAAAATCTGAGGTGAAATATTCCATTTTTTAAAACTCATTTGCTTTGAAGAGAACTACTATGAATAACACTTCTTCTCTATAAGCTACAATACCTGTATATTCAAGTATAAATGATTACTGTTCAGAAATTATAATATTCAACTATACCTAACATTGGAGAAGTTTGAAGTATCCAATTATTCTATGCCACATCTAAGTGATGTTTTGAACTCAATATTTTCAAGAATTATACATAAACCAAAACAGGGTTAATCACAGATAACTTAAACTGTTCATTACTAATTTTCTTGCTCTTGGCAAATGAAAATAGAATCAAATTATACTGAATCAAAATGTTATGCTTACTTCAGAGAATTTTCTCTGGAAGGAAATTTTAACAGTATACATTCTCATGGTGAAATATTTGGGGACAAAGGAATTGATTTTTCACAGCTGTTGATATCTTTCACATAAATCTATTGTGTTTTATCACCTTCATATGAAATATGATCCAGGATCTGGCGATAAAGAAAATACTGATCAAAGAATTGTTGAGAAGAACACAGTCAGGGTTTAACCATATCTGTTCATTTGGCATGTATATTTGAAACACTTCAGAATCTGAAGCTTTATTGACTTGAACTATTGACTCTGTTCATCTCTCCACAGATACTCCATAACATGCTGAGTGTTCTCAGCATTTACAATTCTTTATTTTTAATTACATTCAACATGGGGAAACCTGACATCATTGTGGCAGGCTGCACCAAAGGAAAACACAGGCACAATACTGTTTGGGGCAACACAGCTTTATTCCACTCACAAAAATATCTAGTTGGCTGTTAGCTGCGCTTACAGATTCTGGGGAGAAAAGAGAGAGCACAGGTAGGGACTTCGGCTTTATGCCATGGGCCCTCTGGGCCCACTTGGTGGTCGGATGTCATTAGGCCGGGTGCCGTGTCTCTAGGCCACCTGTTGGCCAAGTGATGTACTACAGCGTATCATCACAATCATAAATGCTTGTGATGCTTCACTCCCTTATGAGCCGAACACCTTTTAAGCTCGCTTGGAAAAGGAGAATTCAACTGTAACAGTGAGAGTCACACAGAAGCTGGTGACCCTATGTTATCTGTTTCAGATTCCAACATCACAACATCTATCAAGAGGGTGAACCCTCGCAAGGCGTCAGGCCCTGGTGGTGAACCTGGCAGGGTACTGTAAATCTGTGCCAATCATCTAACTGGAGTGTTCATGGACATTTTCATTCTCTCAATGCTGCAATCAAAGTTTCCCACCTGGTTCAAAAGGGCATCAATCATACTGGTGCCCAAGAAGAGCTGGGTTACCTGCCTCAACAAATATTACCCAATAGCACTCATATACACTGTAATAAAATGATTTGAGAGGCCAGAATGAACTCATATCTAAGCAAAATCCTACACCCTCTGCAATTTACTTATTGTCACAATCAGTCCACAACAGATGCAATATCACCGGCCCACCACTCAGCCCTGATCACCTGGACAACTGCAATACCTACAACAATCTGCTTTTCATCGATAATAGTTCAGACTTCAACACCATCATCCCTTCAGTACTGGTCAGCAAGCTTTGAAACCTGGGCCTCTTCACCTCCCTCTGCTCTGGATTCTTGACCTCCTCATTTGTAGACCACAGCCAGTGAGGATCAGTAACATCTCCTCACTGACAATCAGTACAAAAACAATCAAGGATACATGCCCACTGTTCTACTCTCTCTATATCCATGACCGTATGTCCAGGCACAACTTAAATGCTATCTATAAATTTGCTACTGACACCACAGTTGTCGCCAAAATCACAAGATAGCAATGAGGAAGCCTACAGGAGTGAGACAGATCAGCTAATTGAATGGTGTTACAACAACAACCTTGCACTCAATGTTAACAAAGCAAAAGAATTGATTGTGGACTTCAGGAAGGGGAATCTAGGAGAACACAAACCAGTCTTCATCAAGTTGTTAGCAGTGGAGAGGGTAAGAAACTTCAAACTCCTGGGAGCCAACATTTCTGAAGACTTATCTTGCAGGCATCATGTTGATGCAATCATAAAAAAGGCATGGCAGAAGCTTTATTTTGGTAGGAGTTTGAGGAGATTTGATAAGACTCTTGAACATTTTGACAGGTTTATCGTGGAGAGCATTCTGACTGGTTGGATGATTATCTGGTATGGAGATGCCAATGCACAGGACAGGGACAGGAATAGGATACAAAGGGTTGTAATCTTGGCCAACAGCATCATGGGAATTAGTCTTCATTCCATTACGAACATATTTAAGAGGTGGTGTCTCAAGAAAGCAGCTTCTGTCATCAAGGTCCCTCCCCACCCAGGCCATGCCCTCTTCTCACTGCTACCATCAGGAACGAAGTACAGGAGCCTGAAGACACACACTGAATGTTACAAAAACAGCTTCTTCCCCTCTGCCATCAGATTTCAGAATGGACAATAAAACTTTGGAAATAACCTCACTTTTTGCTCTAGTTTGCATTAATTATTTAATTTTTAAAATCTTGCATTTACCGAATTGTAGTTTGTAGTAATTTTCCACCTTGTGCTGCACAATGCTGCCGCTCCAAAAGAAGCAAATTTAATGATAATAAACCTGATTCTAATTCTGATTTCCATTATCTGTTGGTTTGTGTCTGTAGTGACCACCATTCACTAACATTTGTAAAGCATTCTGACTTTTTCAGTCAATCATGGTTCACAGTACAGCCAATGTTGAAATCTATTTGCAGATGATTTTATTTTTATGCTCTTTATATATAAAAAATTCTTAATTTAATACTCCATCTGCATTTTTTATATTGCAGTCAATCCCAAAATCATCATGGTTTCCTTTACCATCACATAAATTATAGAGTCAAAGTATCATAGTGTTGTATAGCATAGAAGCAGGTCATTTGGCCTACCATATCCATGCCAACCTTATTTCTTCTCTGTGGTGATTGGAAGTTAGTGATCTTCCTGTCCACTAGAGAGGATTGGAGATTAAATGTCCCACCCTGGGTTAGATGCACAAAATGAATGTGTCCTATGAGTCATGAGTTGATAATAAAATATAAGTATTACAAAAGAACCCAAGTTTCTTTATTAAATTGAAGAAATATCACATGATGCCAGGAGTCGGGTATCAGTAGGAGACATGGAAAGTGTGAAGCTGCCTAATGCTGTGAATTGGACTGGGAATTAAGGTAGAGCTGTAGCCACAATGTCTGGATGAACATATATACAAAGAACGAGTCATGGGAAACAACAAAAAGATGGAGAGACATTCAATTGTAAACAATGTGGCACTCGACATGCACCAAAACAATGCCCAGCCTATGCAAACATCTGTAATAAGTGCAAAGAACAGAATCACTATGCAAAACAATGCTTTTTCAAAAGGAAACAGAACATAAATGAATGTATGAACACTATAAAGGAAACTGCCCTCAGTGATACATTCTTTGTGGGCATGGCAATGCAGGAAGTTTCCAAACTAACAGGCACTGAATAGCCAAATGTAAGCAGAGTTAAGCAGGACAATGCAGTCAATGTGAAGGAAAATCCTAAGGTTTCTACAGATATATTAAGAGCAAAAGAATAGTAAAGGACAACAATTATCCCCTTGAAAATCAGAATGGTATACTTTGAATGGAGCCACAAGAGTTGGGGGGTGATCATAAATATCATTTTTCCTCAGTATTTACTAAGGAAATGGGTACAGGGTTGTGGGAAATAAGTAAAACAAGCAGTGAGGTCATGGAACCCGTACAAATTAAAGAGGGGGAAGTGCTTGTTGTCTTAAAGTGAATAATGGTGGATAAATCCACAGGGACTGACAAGATATTCCCTCAGGCCTTCAGAAAGGCCAGTGTAGAAATCGCAGGGCTCTGACAGAAATATTTAAAATGTCCTCTGCCATGGGTGTGGTGCTGGAGGGTAGCTCATATTGTTACATTGTTTAAAAGTCTCCAAAATTAACCCTGGAAATTATAGGCCGGTGAGCCTGACGTCACTAGTAGGTAAATTATTGGAAGGTGTTCTAAGAGATTAGAAATACAATTATTTGGATTGCCATGGACTAATTATAGATAGACAACATAGCTTTATGTATGGTAGAATGTGCTTAACCAATCTTATAGAGTTTTATGAGGAGGTTACCAGGAAAGATGACAAAGGATATTGCCCACATGAACTTTTATAAGGGATTTGACAAGGTCCCACATGAGGTGTTAATCAGGAATGTTCAAACACTAGGTATTCATGGTGAAGTAGTGAACTGGATTCGACAATTATTTTGGATGGGAGAGGTTAGAGAGTAGTGGTGGATGATTGCTTCTCAGACTGGAGGCCTGTGTTCCTCAGGAATCTGTGCTGGGACCTTTGTTGCTTTCATCTATATAAATGATCTGCATGATAATATGGCAAATTGGATTAGCAAATTTGCAGATGACACTAAGATTGGAGTTGTTGTGGACAGCAAAAAGGTTTTCAAAACTTGCAGAGGGATCTGGACCAGCTGATAAGTGGGCTGAAAAAATGGCAGATAGAATTTAATGCAGACAAGTGTGAGGTATTACATTTTGGAAGGATAAACCAAGAAAGGACATACACAGTAAATAGTAGGGCACTGAGGTGTGAGGTAAAACAGAGGGATCTGGCAATACAGATACATAAATCCCTGAAAGTGGTGTCACATGTGGAAAGGGGTGTAAAGCAAGCTTTTGACATATTGGGCTTCATATCAGAGTTGAGGTGTTATATTATAGTTGTATAAGACATTGCTGAAGCCAATTTTGGAGTATTTTGTGCAGTTTTGTTCACCTAACTACAGGAAGGATATCAATAAGATTGAGAGAAATGCAGAGAAGATATACTTGGATGTTACACAGAGTTCTGGGAAAGGTTCAGCAGGTTAGGACTTTATTCCCTGGAATGTAGAAGAATGAGAGTGGTATGATAAAGGTATTTAAAATTATGAGGGGGAAATGTATTTAGGCTTTTTTTCCATTGAGAGTGGTGAGATTCAAACAAGAGGACATGGGTTAAGAGTGAAAGGGGAAAGGTTTAGGGGGAACCTATTCACTCAGAGAGTAGTGGAAGTGTGGAACGAGCTTCCAGCTGAAGTGGTAGATGCAGGCTCAATTTTAACATTTAAGGGATATTTGGACAGGTATATGATGGGATGGGTTTGGAAGGCTATGGATTGAGTGCAGGTCAGTGGGAATAGGCAAGGAAAAGTAGTTCAGCGCAGACTAGAGTGGTCAAAGTGTTCTATTTCTATGTTGTAATTTTTCTATGGTTCTAAGTGGACTGGGTCATTGCATGCAAATGAAGCAAATATTCCTTTCAGCTGAACACTGGGCAATGAAGATAAAGCCACACATCCATCCAAATTCTGTTCAGCTCAAGACCTACAATAGATACAAAAGCACCTGTAGACTCAAGGTAAAAGTGAAAGGTAAAGAGCACCACCTCATGTTTACAATAGTCCAGATGGACATGACTTACTGCTTGGTGACAAAGAATGTGAAAACTTGGCCTAGTCAAGAGGGTGTACTGCATAACAGTGCCAATGCATAGAACAGCATAGAGGAAATATTTGATCAATATCTAGACCTCTTCAAGGGGGTTGGTGTTCCACCATTCACCTATAAGATACAGTTAAAGGAGGACATGCACCCAGTAGTGCATACCACCCCCCCCCCCCCCCCCCCCAAGAACCTCCAAGCAGGAACTTGACCAAAAGATGTCACTAGGGGTCATAAAGAAAGTGGAGGAGCCCATGGATTGGGTGAATTCAATGGTGTGTGTCAAAAAAAAGAATGGTGATCCACACGTGTGCATGGACCCAAAAGACTTGAATGTCGATATAAAGAGGGAACATTATAAGATTCCAAACAGGAATGGCTGGTGCGAAGTATTTCACTAAATACTGGCAAATAAAACTGCATGAATATAGCACAAAATACTATACATTCAATATACAGTTTGGTCGAATCTCCTGTTTAAAAGATGCATTTGGAATTTCCTCAGCTCCTGAAGTGTTTCACTGGACAATGAAGCACATTATAGAAGGCATAAATGGAGTATGTGTGATCCTTTGGGGATTCAATGTATCCAGAAGTATGGATTAAAGTTAAACAGAGAAAATGTCAGTTTGGTGTGAAGCAAGTCACCTTTATGGGAGATAAACTGTCAGAGGCAGATGTAGAGTTAGACAAGAGCAATGTGAAAGCAATTCTAGAAGTCCCCAGACCCAATGACAAAAAAGGCAATATTGAGAGTACTGGAAATGATCAATTTCCTTGCTAAATTCATACCAAATCTGGCTTCCAAAACAATGTTCTTGAGGAAGTTACATCACAAATCTGAATACAAATCAACGGCCAATCATGAGGATGAATGGGGATGACTGAAGACCATTTAACTATAGACTTTCTTTGACCCATCCAGAAGGATGAAATTATCTGCAGACACTCCAAAAGATGGAATAGGTGTTGTACTACCTCAGGTCAAGGGAGAAGATTGGAAGCCAGTTGCATATGCATCAAGGACGATGACAACATCTGAATGTAGATATGCGCAGATTGAGAAAGAGTGTCCTGGTCTGGTCTATGTATGGACTTGAGAAATTCCACAGTTATGTGTATGGTCTACCAACATTCATGGCAGAGACAGACCACAAGCCATTAATAGCCATGATCAAGAAAAACCTCAGTGAGATGCTGCCACAAATCCAAAGACTGATGATGAAGCTATAACAAAATGACTTAGTATTGGTGTCACACTGGGAAATATTGTGCTGGCTGATGCATTGTCCATGGGAATGACATGGAGTGAAGCATATGATGAGGGTTCATGAGACAGATATGAATCTCCATGTGAACCTGATCTCTGAATCTCTTCCCATATCTGACATGAAATCCAACCAGATTGCAGCTGACACAGAAAAGGACACAGTTCTACAGAAGGTGATCAAGAATCTGAATGAAGATGGAAAGATTTACCAATAACTTTTACATGTCCTACTAAAGATGAAGATTGTATTAAGATGAACATTTTTCCAAGAATGCAATATTTGTTTCAATCATTACCCATTTCTATACCAGAAATGTTTTTACAAAATTTAAATAAAAATTTATTTGTAAAGGTAAAATGTCAAGAATTGCTTTGGAAAAACTAACTTGGAAATTTGAACAATGAGGATGAAGATTACCAAATTTTAAAAATTATTATAATTATTATTATTATTATTGGTCGTCGGTACAGTAAAGGTATGCAGAAGATAAAAGATTTATTTTTACGATTTTTTTTCTGACTTTTGTACAATTCAAATTATATGACATTTATATGACATAATTATGCAATTATATGACATAACACAATTTTTGCATATTGTCAATTTAAATCATGTTTAAAAAGGAACTTAGGTTTGAATTTAAGACTTCCAGAACAAAGTCAATTTGAATATTTAATTACAGATGTATTTATTGAAAAATTTATTATTAATACGTTTATTAAATTACAAGAAACTATGGGGAAAAAGGATTCAAATAAATCTAAACAAAGGTGGAAAAAGATTTAAATATACAAATTCAAGAAGTAATATGGTCAAGATTGTGTCAAGAGAGAGTAACAAATATGATTAATGCCAGATATCAAATGGTTCAATACAATTTTCTACATCAACATACTATACTCCATATAAATTAAATGGACTTAACTCCTAGTATTCTGATAAATTTTTTTGATGTAATAAGGTAATAGGGACTTTCTTTTTTACATTCGGTTTGGTCCTGTGTAAAAATGGAAGAATTTTGGAAGGATTTGAGTATATCGTTAGGACAAATTATAAAGATAAGAATACAAAAGATCCAAGAATATTTATGCTTGGTAATATATATGAAGCAGATACAAAACTGAAGTTGGATAAAAATCAAACAAAATTTCTGAGTAGAGCAATAGTGGTAATGAAAAAATGTATAGCAATAACGTGTAAAACGGAGAATTTTGTAACAATAGATAGATGGAACATTGAAATGCAAAACTGTAGACCATAAGAAAAAACATACTTATAGTTTTTATAAGATATGGAAACCGTATATTGATTTCGTGAATAGAAGTCCATCCACATCCTCCATGTCACTTGCTCCTCTCAGTTAACAGTTAATAATTAATAGTTAGAAAATAAAATAACTATGGTAGTAATAGCAAATATATAGATTTATGTATTTCTTTCTTCTCTTCTGGGGGGATAGGAGGGATGGGTAATAGATAACATTCTAGTATCATTTTGTTATATGTTGTTATAAGATATTATCTTTATTGAGTTAATGTTTAGTTTCATGCAAATGATAAATAAAATTTTCAGAAAAAATAACCTGAGTGAAGGATGGCCGAGAGGTGAATATCAGCCATATTACAACATCAGAGCAGAGCTGAGTGTTGTCAATGAGCTTCTACTCAGACAGAGCAGAATTATCATTCCTAAATCACTGAGACAAGAGATGCTGGAAAGGGTCACCTTAGAATGGAAAAATGCAAGAGGGGGGCTAGAACTTCTGTTTATTGGCCAGGGATACATCCTGACATAGACAGGGTGGTTTCAAGCTGTGACACGTCTTTCAAACATCATGCAAGCCAGGCAAAGGAACCCATGATCATAATTTACTTATCAGCAGAACCATGGCAAAAAGAAGGGACTGATTTGTTCCTCATGGATGGAAAGAATGACTTACTGGTTATTGACTATTTATCGGACTGTCCAGAGATTGTGCTGCTTCTCAACATGTCTCCTGCCTGTGTGATCAAATATATACAATCGATCTTTGCAAGACATGGAATTCCTCAAATCATTTACAGTAACAATGGACCATGCTACAGTTGTAAAGAATTCTAGAACTTTGCAGAAGAATATGATTTTAGACATGTAACTTCAAGTCCTCTGCATCCCCAGTCAAAAGGTAAACCAGAGAAAGGAGTTCACATAGTTAAACAGCTGCTCGAGAAAGCACAGGACAGTGGCTCAGATCCATATCTAGTTCTATTGAGTGACAGAGGTTTGCCACTTGAACATGGCATGTCACTCGCAGAGCTCCTGATGGGACATAGACAATGTACATCCCCACTCTGCAGAATCAAACAGATATCAAAAGGAAGCAAAAGCACCTAAATGGAGACAAAAATCAAACTATGACAAGTCAGCAAGAAGGTTAGGGCCACTGGCACAACATGACAGTGAGACTCAGAGATTCCAACACCTGGGATAAGAAGGCCAGTCTTCTGGAGGAAGTAAATCCAAGATCCTACACCATCAGAACAGAGAAGGGACAAATACTGAGGAGGAATTAGAAAGAGCCTGCTGAAAATACAAGTGGTGCTGCAAGAAGAGACAAATTCAGAAAATCCAGTCATCACAGCATCAAAGGAAACACCATCAGAGCTCGACAGTAGGGGAGCAGCAGATCTGACACATGCACTTGTGTTGAGAAGATCCACACGCATTATCAAACCACCCGACAGGCCGAATCTTTAAAAGAAAAAGGACTGCACACTTAAAAAAGTTTGTGTTATTGATGTTTGTGTTGAACTTTCAATGAAAATGAATACTGTATTACAATGTAATGTTGCTGGATTGAACATCATAAAGAAAGAGGATGTGGTGATTGGGAGTTGCTGATCCTCCTGAACACTAGAGGGGATCAAACATGGAATGCCCAACTCAGGTTAGATGCACAAAATGAATGTGTCTCAGGAGGTCAGGAGTTGATAACAAAATATAAGTAATACCAAAGAGTCCCTATTTCTTTATCACAATAGAAAAAAACATCACACTGTCCACACAGATAGCGTTTGCCTCCATTAGATTCTCCCCATGTTTGCATGTGTTTTCTGGGTCCTCCCACCTTTCAAAAATGTACAGGGGGGTGTAGGTTAATTGGGCAGATTTTTGATTATGATTTTTAATTTTTTAAAATAAATTTAGAGATATCAGCACATTTATAGGGCTTTCTGGCCCACAAGCCCATGCTGTCCAAATACACTCATAAAATATCAGCCACTGTGTAAAAAAACATTTGGGTTCAAATCTTCTTTAAAATTCTGTCCTCTCATCTTAAAGTTATGCCCCATCATTGAAAAAAAAATCAAACTATCATCCCAACCTCTGTAACTTTTATTTTTATACAGTACAGTATCCAGCATATCTGAGGATTGGTAGAGGTGAGATAAGTGTATTTTCTGATTGCTGCAGACTGCGTGTTGCGTGATTGGTGAACTGACCACCAATTTTAAACTCTCGTATTTATTTATTTATTTATTTTCCACAATTATTTTTCCCGGTAGCTTGAGGCTGCAAGCTGTTTGAATTCTGGATAACAGGAATTGTTCTGCAGCTCCATCAGGACTCCACTCACCCTCCTATACTCCAGGTTGAGCAAGTGCTGCCAATCCACTTTTCCCATAACTTAAAGTCCACCAATCCAGACAACATCTGGTGAGTCTCCTTTGCATTCTCTTCAGCTCAATGACATCTTTACTCTAGTGTGGTGATTGGAACTGCACACAATACTCGAAGTGCTATCTAAAAATGTAACATACATCCTACCTTTTTAATCTATGCCCCAACCTATGAAGGCAAGCACATCATATACCTTGAACTGCTGGAGGAACTCATAGTATTACGCAGCACCCATGGGTTGAAATTGTCTATCAATATTTCTGGTCATGACTCTTTATTGAGATGGAAGTACAAAGGGGATGATATTACACATATGAAGGGGTAAAAGAAGCAGGGGATTGGCCCAGAGGAGATAGAGAATTGAATAGAAGGTATGAGAGGCAAAGTGACAGGTAGAGGGAAAGACCATTGGGAATGGCTGGTGTAATGGATTATACCATATTTTATATTGTAAGGAGATAGATTGTGGGGGTAGTGTGGGTCACAAACAAACACAAACACTTCACAAAACAGATCTCATTTAAAATGCAAGAGCTTTGCTCAAACCAGACATTTTGGGCCCAGGGCCTTTGTAGGGACAATGGAAACTACTTTACCAGAGGTTTTCATAAGGAGGTGTTAATTGGACAAGTAGGTGTTAATTGGGCCTGCTGTGGAGTAATGCTTCATGGTTTTAAAAGCACAGATGAATAGACCCAGAAATTTGGGTCCGATGCTACATTCTGTCTGGTTGCATTTTGCTGTTCTAAGAAGGTCATGTGGTTTGGCAAGCAGAGTGACAGAGGAGGCAAAACAGGCTTTCTCTGAGAGAGAGAAAGAGAGAGAGAGAGAGAGAGAGAGAGAGAGAGAGAGAGAGAGAGAGAGAGAGAGAGAACTGGTTTCTGCAGTCATGACAAGCTGGCAGCTTATTTAAAATCCCATTTTGAAGACGGGTTGTGAGTACTGTGTTCAGCCCATTGAAAACCCTTGTGGTCCATGCAAGAGGAAATGGCTGGCTAGAGTGTTTCACCCAAAATAAGGGAAACAAAAGGAACTCTGTGGTGGCCTGTAGAAGAAAAGGTTATCATTTGGAAATCCTGATGAGGCAAGTTTCTTCGGCAAGACACTGAAGTGGCTAATTGGAGGTAATCAGTTTGTGTGTATTCAATAAGCAACAAATCTCTCTCTGAAGCCAACAAGAACCTTCCTGAGCAGTAACCAATTACCTTTAGGCACCAGAGCTTGGTGAAAGTTCATAAATATTAAATTCTGTGCACAGTATAAGAATGGCCTGATACCAGTGAACTTGGAGAAGTAAGAAATGAGTTTGGACCATGAATCAAATAACTTTTTGAACTTATAGCCACATTACATACAAGTGCACTTAGAATTAGAAGGGGGTTAAGTTAAATTAATAGTAATAAGTTAAAGTTTGATCCTTTTTTATGCTTTAGGAAAATTAAAAATGACTTTTATTTAAGTAACTAGTTGACTTGGTGAATTTCTATTGCTGCTGGGTTTTGTGATCTTCTGGGCCCATAACACTGCCTACAAGAACCTCAAGATTCAACCCACACACATTGAAAGTGACCGTGCCACCAAACACTTTCACTCTGTTTGTGGGCCCAAGCCTGAGCTTCTAGTCACCAATCATCCCCCAACCATCCTAAACAGATATGTCTGTCCTTGTCTTCATGCAATGTGTCACTGAGCCTAAACATAAACTTTAAGGAACAACATCTCATTTCCTCCTTGTCAGCCTTAAGCATCACTTTGTTTTAAACATTTTAGTTAATCCCCACCCCCATATGATTCCAATCTTTCCATCTCTCCTTTACCCTCTCCTGTACTTACCTTTCTTTCAAATTGCCTCTCCCCAACCCAGTTCTTTTCTCTCTCTCTCTCTCTCTCTTTCTCATACCTTCTCACCTCCTAGACCCTCCCCAGCTTATTTTTCCCTTAATATATGTAATATCACCCCTTTTTACTTTTGCCTTAATAAATGTGTCGTAACCTGTAATGTTTAAATTTATCAATTTTTAATTTAAAATGAAATCATACAGCACAGTAACAGGTCATGAGTCTGTGCCATCCAATTATACCTCAACAACCTACAACCCCTGGTGCATTTTGAATGGTGGGAGGAGAGCGGAGCCCCCATGGAAAACCCACGCAGACACGGGGAGATGGTACAAACTCCTTACAGAAGTGTGGGATTCAAACCCAGGTCCTGATCACTGGCACTGTAAAGGCGTTGCACTAACCATGCCACCCTAACTGTTGACTGACCATTTATACCCATGGCTGCTGCCTGACCCATTGAGTTTCTCTAACTGCTCTTTGGTTTGCTCACGGTTCCAGCATCTGCAACTTTTGTGTTTCTCTATGTCATAAACCTTCATCATCCTATCTATGCATGTTGCCACTTGCATTAACACTTCTTCGTGTCCTACTATTTAATGTAGGTCCTATCCTTTTTTTATCTCCCAATATGCATAATCTCACACGCATCAGGAATTATTTCCATCTGCCAATGCTCTTCCCAGCATTCAAGCTGATCTCTCTCCTGCGGTAGCCTGAGGCAACCTTCTGCCAACATTCATGTCATCTGCAAACACACTAACAATTAATTAGTTTGAATCCTATCTTCTACCTCGTCATATGTACGCTGCATTCCAACAGGGCCTTCTTGCAGATTGCCCCCGGAACATTTTACATTGTTACAATACAGAAAGTAGTTAGATGTAGAACAGAATCCTTAAAATGCTGTCATAATTAAATCAACAGTACTTGAACATTGCTTCACATTACATATGACATAGGTAATAACTAGCTTTACTGTTAGTTTGAATTGCCATTGGTTTCTTATATCTTGAAGAGTGATTGAAGCAAATAATGTGACTCTTCCAATATGGCAAATATCACATGACATTATCACAAAGTTGTTTGTGTGATGCAATGGGGTATTTTGCTCCTTGCATTCTGAGATATGTATGTTGGATTTTGCTTGATAAAGAATATAGCATGACAACAGATGGTGACGTCTTTGAAGTCATTTCAATTCCAGTCAGGCTGAAAAAACATTTATTTTTAAAAAAAGTTTATTTGATCAATATAATCTGTTGATCACACATCACTGAGGTAAAGCTCCAGAACTGGTAAGAGAAGATGACAGTACATTAAAAACAGATGGAATGTTTCAGTAACTTCAGAGCACAGACATCCTTTTAACAAATGCTGTGTTTGTGCTTGAATTGCTTGGTACAAATGCATCTCTTGAGAGAATGCTTTCAGTCATGAATGATGACTGGATCATAAATGAGTGTAAAGTAAGAGTGGAGACAATGAAAGTAGCTGTGGAAACAGATATGCATCAGAACTATGTTTTTTTATATAGATGTGCTAAAACAAGAAACTATTATAGCAGGTATATTTATCTGAAACGATATACCCCAAGGATGTTTAAAAGCTGGAACCATTTGCAGTGGGATTGTAAAATAACATCATTATTTTTCATAGAATTAAAATTTGAAAAAATTTTTTGGCAATTTTAGAGTCTTTATTTTTACCCTTTTTCATTTTATAAATTGACTGACAATCCGATAAGAAGACAAAGAATGAAAATGTGGGCACAATTTAGAAAGTTTTCCTCTTGCCAGCCCTATAATATCTCACCATCTTTTTCAATCTTCTTCGTTAGATACAGGTTTTAGGGATTGGCATAGACGAGGTATTAAATGTTTTAAATATCTCTTTATTTGAGATAATTTTGCTTCCTTTAAACAATAGTTGTAAAAATTTAAACTATCGAACATTTTTTTTTATATTTTCACAAGTCAGATGTTTTGTTCATTCCAAACTCTCTGATTTTCCACAACTTCCTGAGATGAAATTCTTGATTCACTCTTTGGCTTACAGCTTTCTCATAGAGGCTCAGTATCAATTATTTACAATAATATGTTGGACTTAAGTATAGCCTCACTCATTTGTGACAGAGTATATAGATATGTTTGTGGGAGATAAATTGGGAAAGGTTTGTTCAAGTAGGACACATAGAAACATTTTAAAATAGATCATTTAAAATACTGGAGCTCTGCTAATGCTAGACATATCAGCCCCACAGCCTTTGCAAGAGCTTTGGAGAGTGCCCAAGAGACTTCACTAATGGATTGTTGTTTACAAAAATGAAACAGATGAAATAGCTTGTTGGAGCCACCTTATGTCTGGAGTGGAACTTGCTGTTCTAGGATGGTCATGTGGTTTTGCAAGCAGAGAGAGTAAAACAGATTTTATTTCAGAGGGAGAGAGAGAAAGACACACAGAGATCACTTCTACAGTGTTACAGTCAGCAACAGCAGCTGGGACTGGAACAGGACAAGCTGGCAAGCTTGTGGAAAACCCCATTTTGAAGATGGGTTGTAAGTTCTTACTTCAGCCTGGTCAAAGCCCTTGTGGTTCATACAAGAGGAGAAGACTGGCTGTCTAATGATTCACTTGAAATAAGAGAAACAAAAAGGAACTCTGTGGTGACCTGAAAGAAAGAAGTTATCATCTGGAGAACCCTGAAGGGGGCAAGTTTCTTCGGCAAGACATTGAAGTGGCTGGGTGTCCAACAAATCTCTCTCTAAAAACTGACAAGAACCTTCCTGAGCGGTAACCATTTACCTTTCAAGCACCAAAGCCTAGTGAAGATTCATAAGTGTTAAATTCTGTGCACAGTATAAGAATTGCCTGATACCTGTGAACTTGGAAGAATGAGAAGTGAGATTGGAGTATGAATCAAAGAATGTTTCTGAACTTTCAATGTGCGCTTAGAATTAGAAGGGGGTTAAGTTAGGTTAATTAAGTCAATAGTGATAAGTTAAAGTATGATTCTATTTTCACGTTTAAAGATAATTAAAAGCAACTTTTGTTTAAGACACCATTTGACTTGCCGAATATCTATTGCTGCTGGATTTAGGGATCCTCTGGGCTTGTTACAGGTTATGATCAAGAATGGGAAGAATGGCTGAAAATGATTAAACTATCACCATTCTGTGAAAGGTGATGGAATGCAAAATATGTAGATTAGAGCTTGAGAATAGACAGCACTAGCTGGTGGGCCACTTTCTTATGAGAAACCTCAAGGATGCAGGAATCTGGTTTGGACTGGCACAGTGACCTAGGGTTCCCATGGTCTCTCTACTGCGCTTGCTTAATAAAGACATGAATATTAACTTAGACGCCCCTAAGGAGGGATGGAATAATTAACATAACATGCGATGTATGATGAGGAAAGGACTGTGTGGTATCTTCAGTGATGAAAGGGAAAAGGGGAAGGGTAAGATATTGAAATTCCAATTGGAAGAGACTAAATGAAGGTGTGGTGATGTTGAGCACGGGACTGTACAAAAGAGTGATGATTCTGGACCTCCGGTGTGTCTCGGGACTGAGAGACACCTGGCTCTGCAGACATGAAATAAAGCTGAACCTGTTCTCCAAGACTTTGTCTCCAGAGTAGTGATTGTGAACACTTTATATTTCACAAAGAATTATTGGAAATGATTTGTATTGATCATTTTTGGATGACAATTGGGATACTCTTTTTAATCTGATTAATGAGACTTCCTTCTGTTCACGACATTGTTACAATTCAAGGTAGTGCACAGAGTACATCTATCTAAAGTCCAATGATCTTGCATTTATTCTGATATAATCCATTATGTGACCAAGGTAAAATCTCTGAAGCTTCATTGATTCGTATGTTCTGGGCTTGCTCTAGTTTAGAACATTTTTGGAAAACATTTTTCAAACTTTATCAGTGATTTTCAAGATCAAAGTAGAACTTAATTGCTTTATTTTGATTTTCTTAAAGAAGAGGATATGTTATTGGCATTAACTCAAAAGTGATTTTTTTCTTTCACTTCTCTGATAGCTGGACGGGAAATTTTGATCAAAATGGAAAGACAACACTCCAACTGCTCATATTCAATGGTTACATTTGGGAAAAAAAAATCAGATCCACTGTTTAAAAATGTAAATTCTAATTTCCTTAAGACATGGATTATTATCATAATCTAAAGAACCAGGGTTTTTGAATGCTCTGGCGATAAGCCGTCTGGTTTCTAGTTGTTGTCACTCAATACCCATGTATTTTATTTTATTTTAATTAAACCTTGTTTAGAGGTAGGGGTTTGATTAAAGGATTTCTTAACTCTTTTGATACAGTATTAGATATATTTGTTTTATAGAGAATTATAAATATTGATTATCTTAAAGAATGTGAAGATAATGTTTGAGAATTGTAAATTCCTTTTTTCATTAGTAAGGGTTTTTTATATAACTTACCTGAAAATAAATTATATTTTTTTCTTCTATTTCTATTCTTATTTTTTAATCTTTTTTTTCTCTCTGTATTGATTTTTTTTTCATTCTTTTCATTATTAAGTTTTGATATGTCATGAAGATTGTGGTTTGGAGTTTGGAAATCAGTTCACATTTTGGGACAATTTCTTTCATATCATATGAATATTGTATAAGTGAAATGTTTAATGGTTAAACCTAATCCTAAACTTGATGCTTTAGGTAAGATTTTAAAACAAATTAATAAGAAAAGAATTATAGTTTTGATTTACAATTTATGTATGTTTCATTAGATGGAATGTTTTATTAATTTTATGTAACGGATTATATAATTTTACTGGTTTATACCTTTTTAACTATGTTCCTTATTAAAATCAATTAAAAACATTAAAAAGAAAGAAAAATGAATTGACTTGAGCAGTGTTGAGTTGATCATTACAATTAAATTAACATTTCAAACAGATAAATAATGAAATAGTAATTATTTTCTGTGCAGGATTAGTTTGTTTAATATGAACTTTATATAGACAGTTTGGCAGGATGAAACAACAAAAGTTAGAAGAGCGGAACAAAGACCATCATTAGTAATGAAAGAATTAAAACAGGGATCTCAACCTCTTTCTTTCCACTCGCATCTTCTTTGGCTTGGCTTCGCGGACGAAGATTTATGGAGGGGGTAAAAGTCCACGTCGGCTGCAGGCTCGTTTGTGGCTGACAAGTCCGATGCGGGACAGGCAGACACGGTTGCAGCGGTTGCAGGGGAAAATTGGTTGGTTGGGTTGGGTGTTGGGTTTTTCCTCCTTTGCCTTTTGTCAGTGAGGTGGGCTCTGCGGTCTTCTTCAAAGGAGGTTGCTGCCCGCCAAACTGTGAGGCGCCAAGATGCACGGTTTGAGGCGATATCAGCCCACTGGCGGTGGTCAATGTGGCAGGCACCAAGAGATTTCTTTAGGCAGTCCTTGTACCTTTTCTTTGGTGCACCTCTGTCACGGTGGCCAGTGGAGAGCTCGCCATATAACACGATCTTGGGAAGGCGATGGTCCTCCATTCTGGAGATGTGACCCACCCAGCGCAGCTGGATCTTCAGCAGCGTGGACTCGATGCTATCGACCTCTGCCATCTCGAATACTTCGACGTTAGGGATGAAAGCGCTCCAATGAATGTTGAGGATGGAGCGGAGACAACGCTGGTGGACCACTTTAAGTAATCCCTATGTCATTGGTCCTCTGTGATTAGTAAGGCATCGCTTAAGGTGGCATGTGGGTAGAAAGAAAAAGTTTGAAGACCATTGTTTTAATCGGATCTAATTGACTCATATGTTAATGGTTTCATAACTTCAAAGGAAATAGGCCAGTGACAATTTTTCTCAAGCAAAATGTTTCAGTCACAATTGAATCTAGAGCAGAGATTCTCAACTTTCCCTTCCCATTCACATACCACCTTAAGCAATCCCTTACTAAGCACAGAGCACCAATGGCATAGGGAATACTTAAAGTGGTAAGTGAGGGGAAAGATAAAGGTTGAGAACCACTGGATTAAAACCTTCATAGATTCCCAGTGTGGCGGCCTGCCACCGCGGAGATTGAGCCAGCACTTTGCAGGGTAGTAAACAGCAGCATGACACACTGTAACACGTCCCTTAACACAGTGAATTGGCACAGTGGAAAGCTGGAGTAGTACAAGACCAGCAGCCCTAAAATGGTACTGGTCAAAATGCCCAGCTAACAGATCAATAACAGGCTGGGGAAGAAGGGAATTCATATTCAAGAATGTTCCTGCCCGCTATTGTTATTCATGCAGCTGATGTCATCCAATCAATCAAATGGCAGGAACTCCAACTGTATAAAAGGAGCCTTTCCAGCCTCAATAAATCTCAGAATTTAACCTCCCACACTGCGAGCATGTATGTTTCTTTGTAGCAGTCGGCTACAATTGGTGACCCCAACGGTTTAGACTGCATCTAAACCTAGCGATGGATAGCGAAGCAGCGATCAGCGCAGTCAGCCTCAAGCTCCCGACCTTCTGGACAGTTCGACCTGGCATGTGGTTCAACCAGGCTGAGGCTCAGTTTTCCAGATTCGGGGCTTCACATCTGTGTCCACACGATACTGCCACATGGTCAGTGCCCTGGATCCAGAGACTGCAGAAAGAGAGGCCACCTTCATCCACAGGCCAGCATCGGAAGGCACTTACATTTCCTTCAAAGAGATATTAACCGAGACCTTCGGACTCTCATGGTGTGAGAGAGGGGCACGGCTGCGCCACATGGATGGACTAGGGGACAGATCCTTGTCAGCACTCATGAATGAAAGGCTTGCCCTCCTGGGAGACCACAAACCAAGCATCATGTTCAAGAAGGCATTCTTGGAGCAGCTGCCCGAGGACATCCAGGCTGATGCGGATTTCAGCAACCCCCGGAAAGTCGCAGCACCGGCAGATATTACGTGGAAGCAGAAATGCTTAGCTACCGTGGGGCTCATCACAAAGTGTCACAACCAGACCAAGGCAGGCCCTGGAAAGGAGCAGCAGGGATGAGTCCAAAGAGATTTGGTGCTTCTACCACCAACGATGGGGCTCCAAGGCCTGCCAATGCTGGTCGACCTGTGAGTTCCAGGAAACAACAAGGTCGGCCATCGATGATGGCCACAACGGCTGGCCATCGAGAGAGCCTCCTATACATATGGGATCGCCTTTCCAGTAGACAATTCTTGGTGGATGCAGGAGCGGAAGTCAGCATGATGCCCCTGACAGGTTTGGACACAGGATGTAGGCAAGCTGGCCCCAGGTTGATAGTAAGGCTGAACTCACTTAGGCAACTGTAGAGGCTTTGGAGGTGTTGTAGATGTTCCTGCCAGGTTCTGCTCGCCACCAGGATATTGTCTAAGTAGAGGAAGGTGCGTTCCAGGTCTCGGCCCACCACATCCATCAGTCGCTGGATGGTCTGTGCCGCATTCTTGAGCTTGAATCGCATCCTCAGCAACTTGAACAGCCCGAATGGAGTGATGATGGCCATCTTGGAGATGTCATCAGTGTGCACCATGATTTGGTGGTAACCTCACACTAAGTCCACGTTGGAGAAGATCGTCACTCTGTGCAGGTTTGCCACAAAGACCTGGTTATGAGGCAGAGGGTGATGATCTGGAGTGGTGGCCTTGTTAAGCCAGCAGTAGTCGCCACACAGTCTCTAGCCCCCAGATGCATTAGGTACCATGTGCAGGGGAGAAGCCTATTGACTGTCCAATTCCTGAACTCCTCTTTGGCCAGTTGGAGCTTTTCTGGGGGAAGTCATCTTGTCCTTGTGTGGAGAGGTGGACCCTTGGTAAGGATGTGATGCCTGACGCTATGTCATGAATGGAGGGAAAGGATTGGCAGGAACTCAGCCAGCACCTTGGAGAACTCATTGTCTGAGCTGTGGACGAAATCCAGGTGCAGTGCCGGGAACCCGGCATCCCTCAATGCGAAGGTTCGGAATGCTTCTATGTGCATAAATCTCTTGCCCTTGAGGTCTACCAGGAGGCTGTGGGCCTGCAGGAAGTCCATTCCAAGGAGTGGGTGTTCCACTGCAGCCAGTATGAACTCCAATGAGAAGTGATTCCTCCAAACTGCAGCTCGGCCCTATGTGTGCCATAGGCCCTTAGTTCAGGCTGAGCATGATTAAATTCCTGGGCCATAGGATTACCAAATGCGGGGCCACACTACTACCCAGCAAGGAAGAGGCCATCCGCAACTTCCTGAGGCCCAGCACAACCAAAGGACCACAGGAGTTCATGGGATGGTCAACCTTTATCGCAGATTCATTCCCGCAGTGGCTCGAACTGTGCGTCAACTCTTCACCCTGATGACCGGCAAGGTGAAGGACTTGACCTGGAATGACGACTCTGCCCGAGCATTCATGAAAGTGAAGGAAGCCCTAGCTAATGCTGCACTCCTGACCACCCCAGGCTAGACGCACCCTCAGCCCTCATGGTCAATGCCCCAGGAACGGTGATTGGTGGAGTTCTGGAGCAGCAAATAGAAGGAAATTGGCACCCGCTAGCTTTCTTCAGCAAACATCTGCAGCCCCCTGAGCTATAGTACAGTGCTTTCGACAGAGAGCTACTGACACTTCACTTAACCATCTGTTACTTCTGGTATTCCTAGTGGGAAGGGCTTTCACGGACCACAAGCCACTGACATTCACCCTGGACAAGATCTCTGACTCCTGATCAGCCCACCAGAGGAGACATTTGTCTTACGTCTTGGAGTACACCACCAATGGAAGGCACATCTCGGAAAAGACAATGTATTCGAGGAAGCCTTGTCAAGAAAGAGCATCCACTCTCTGGCTAATGGACTGGATTTCGTGGCATCGGGGGAGGCACAGCAGAAGACCAATGAGATACCTCAGTACAGGACTGTCGTCACAGGGCTGAAGCTTTAGGACATCCCAGTCAGCACAGGTAACACTACCCTACTGTGCAATGTGGCCACTGGGCAGGTTCAACCTATCATCCCAACGGCATGAAGGCAACGAGTTTTTGACTCTATCCATGGGCTGGCACATCCATCAATTAGGACCACGGTCCAGTTGGTGGCCAGCAAGAATGCATGGCATGGGTTGCGGAAACAAGTCAGTGGGTGGGCCAAGTCATGCACACAATTCCAAACAGCCAGGTACAGCGGCACACCAAGGGCCCCCACCACAGCCTTTCGAGCCAACGGAATGAAGGTTTGACCACATTCATGTGGACATAGTGTGTCCCTTAGCAGCCTCACAGGGTTTCCACTAACTGTTCACAGCAGTCGATAATTTCACCCAGTGGCCAGAAGCAATCCCCCTGGTCGACACTTCCATCAGGTTCTGTGCCAAGGCACTCGTCTTATACTGGGTAGCAAGGATGGGGCTACTATGGCACATAACCTCCGGCAGAGGTGCACAATTTACCTTCAGCCTGTGGACTGATGTTGCCAACCTGTGGGACATTCAGCTACACCACATGATAGCATACCACCCACAGTCTAATGGGCTGGTTGAGTCCTTCTACAGGCACCTCTTGGCCACCCTTATGACCAGACTCAAGGGCCCCAACTGGGTGGACGAACTACCATGTGCACTGCTGGGGATTCGTACAGCCCCGAAGGAAGACCTCCTCACATCTTCTGACAAACTCGTCTATGGGACTCTACTCATGGTCCCCGGGGATTTTATCCCACTGGCCAGAGGTTAACAGGAGGAAAAAAACCACCTTCCTTCGGAAAAAGGTTGTAACCTGGCTCCAATCCCAGCCTCCAGACATGGGCAAGCCAAGTTCAACATCCCTAAAGAACTCCAAAACTATGAATATGTGTTCGTGCGCAGAGGGTCACACCGCCCACCACTACAGAAGCCCTGACGAGGCCCCTTCTGAGTCATCCAGAACAACAGGACCACCTTCGAACAGGACATCGGTCGCAAACCAGAGGTCTTCACCACAGAGAAGCTCAAGTCGCCACACACAAACATGACACAACCCTTGGAGATGCCAGAACCTCGACGCAGAGGCAGACCACCAAAGACATTGGGGACTGCACCAAGGACACTATAAACTGTAGTACTGGTTCTGGGGGGCCATGTGGCAGCTCGCCACCATGGAGATCAAGCCGGCACATCATGCGGTAGTAAACAGCAGCATGACACACTGTAACACTTCCCTTAGCACAACGAACCGGCACAGTTGAAAGCTGGAGCAGCACAAGACCAGAAGCCCTAAAATGGCACCAGCAAAGCTGCCCAGCAAACAGATCAATAACACACTGGGGAAGAAGGCTATTCACATGCAAGAATGTTCCCGCCTGCTATTGTTATTCATTCAGCTGATGTCAGCCAATCAAACAAAAGGCGGGAACTCCAACTGTAAAAGGAGCCTTTGAAGCAGTCGGCTACAACAGAATCTAATTCCATTGAACTTCCAGTAGTACTATGCAAAGTTGTGGCTGTTCTCTTCAATTCTTATTGGCGAACAAATTATACTAGGTTTCAGAGGAGGGTAGAAGGATTAGGAATGAGAGTCAAATTATAAAATATTTTAATTATTCAATGATAATTGATTTTAAATATTATTTGAGGCTCTAATTTTTTTAATTGCTTCTTATTTTTTTTTCAAATTTAGTGAATGGGATGAATTATGGGGAAATTCAAGGACAGGAAAAGCCTTTTCTTGGCTGGGTCAGTTGGATCATCCAGGTTTATTGTGCAGCTTCGTTGTGCCACTGAGTTCAGAGGCAGCCCTGTCCAAGCTGCTCTCATCTGAGAATCGACTTATGGTAAATTAAGACTTTTCTTTTAGACATACAGAAGCGTACAGGCCCTTTCGGCCCATGAGGTCTGCCGCCCAATTACACCCAATTGACCCATAATTCCCAGAACATTTTTTTAACAGTGGGAGGAAACCAGAACCCCTGGGGAAATCCCACACAGACCTGGGGAGAATGTACAAACTCCTTACAGACAGCATGGGATTCAAACCCTGATCCCAATCACTGGTGCTGTAACAATGTTGCACTAATCGCCTCGCTAACTTGCCACTCTCTGTTCGCAGGCATGAATTGAACACCTGTGATTAGTCTCTGTCTGCAAAATCCAATCAAATGTACGTCGAAGGTCTCGAAAATGGCACATTAATGGGTGATAATGCTTCCCATTGCTAAAGGATAACAATGGAAACTAAGATGCGATTTCAGGAAATCTCTTGTCATCATCAGGTCTCATTGATGGCTGCATTTTAATTGTAAACTTTATTTCATACAGGTAGAATATATTGGAAAATTATGCTGCATAAAAGTTAAAACATTCATGTGTGAAAGAGAGAAAAATCACCTCCATTTGTAAGTGTGTTTAGGAACACTGGAAGTAACTTTCACTTATCTATCAATACGGTTCTGCAAGTTCGACCAAGAGCAGAAAATTAAAATGGAGTAAAATGATAAAATGGAGTAAAAGGAATAAAATGAATTTATCCCTTTTGACTCTCTTGGCTATTGCTCGTGAATTAGGTGACAATCTAATTCTCAAAATGAAAATAATAAATTGAGAGAAGGACAGCAGGAATACATTCTTTCTGAAGATTTTGCTTGTAAAATACCTTTCACATTTTTGAACATCTACAGGTGTCTAACTGAAGTGATATTGATGCTTGAATGTGGGATAAGATGCAAGTCAATTCCCAAGATATTTGTAAACTAACTTAAATATTCATGTAAAATGCATTCCGAGTATAATGTGACCCCCCATTTTTGAGGGGATAAAGAGGGAAAAAAAATTTACCCCCATGTATAATACAACCACCATCCCTTCACCCACCTGAGTTGCGCAGCCATCTCTCTGGCACCTCGCCCGCCTGCCCGAGTCACGCTGGCATCTCTCATGACCCCCCCTCACCCGCCTGATTCGCGCTGGCGTCTCTCCGGCCTGAGTCACGAGTTGAATTTAAAAAATTAAATTTTTTATAATGCAACCCCCCTATTTTAGAGGGGAAAAAAGGGGAATTTTTCCGCATTATACTCGAATATTTATGGCAATTGATCTGGGATTTGCTCAATAGTTCCATAACACATAAACATATGATACACAATATTTCTGGCCAGGGACCTGCCATCTTGGGATTCAATTGTAACCACTCAGCAATGAAGGAGAGTTTTGGGTTGGAATATAGTTTCGTCAAGAGTTGCCTATTTGCAATCAAAGGTGGTGCTGCCTGTGATTGTAATTTGGGTGTGGTGAGTTGATGGATGTATTGGAGGAGGCATGGGGAGATTGATGGAATTATCAACGGTTCACGTTCTTTTGCTAAAGAGAGAAAACTGAACTAGTGTTGCAGGTTAATTTATTTTCATCATTACTGGTGCCTTCTAAAAATGGAAAAGGTTGATAACATGAACTTAATGAATTCAATGTCTCATCAGACGATGGGATACTGTTGTTTAATCTTTCATTAGAATTCTTTGGAACAATGTAGGAGTCACTGATCATAAAATGTAGTTTAAGGATTTACCGTGGCTTCCCACCTGCTGTGATTGTCATGTTCTCAAATCCATCGGTTCCATTTCTGAAACTTCTATCCTTGCCCCATTTGCTCTCATTCGATGCAAGGATAGGCTTTCCCTTGTCCTCCTCTTCTATCCCCCCATCCTTCACATCCAATGGATTACTCTCTGTAGCTTCTACCACTTATGGAGTGCCATTATTAGACAAAAAACTCCTCTCATCACTCCTTTTCGAATTCCATCTCTAACTCACAAATTGACTCTTGCACTTCCAGAATCATTGCCCTACTCAGGATATTTCTTATACAACTATAGGAGAAAATAAGACCTGTACCTTTTCTTTTCCACTATTCAGCAACCTAAACATTGCTTCCACATGAAGCTTCTTCTACTTCTAATTTCATGCACTGCATTCACTTCTCTCTTCTCTGCTGGAGATCCCCAACGCACATTGGGAGACAACTTAATGGAACTTGTTTGTCAGATCACAAGGCTGAGATTGAGCATCCATTGCCTATCACTTTAACTCTCCACTCCAGTCTCACCGTAACCTTTTTGATGTTGATTGTACACACTGATCCCATGAAATCCAGTGCAAGGCTTCAAGAACATCACCTCATCTTCTCTCTTCACAAGTTACAGCCCTTAAGACTTGTTAATGAATTCAACAATTTTGGTTTACCAATCTTATAGTTTGCATGAGAAATAGCCAATTCTGATAGAGTTCATAAACCTCCACTGTTAACTCAATTTTTCAGTATCCACAGGTCTCACTCCCTCCACCCCCAACCCCCCCCAACCCAATCAATGTGGGGAGGGCGCGCAAAAACATTGAGGACCCCTTCTACGCTGCAAACAGCATCTTTCAGCTGCTCCCATCAGGGAAGAGGTACAGGAGTATCAGAGCCAGCACCACCAGGCTGAGGAACAGCTTCTTCCCTCGGGCTGCAAGAAAGCTGAGCGACCAAAGGAGCTGCTTACACTGACCATCCGAGACTCTCATTTGTACAAAGCAACATTTATTTATTTTTATAGATATAATACGTGTCCTACATATGGATTATTGGACTATAAGTGAGTTATGTCTGGTTGTGCATCTGCGTGTTTTGCATCGAGGACTGGAGAACACTGCTTTGTCAGGTCACTTGGATGTCAATAAACATGATCTGAGGTGCTCCCTGACCTGCTAGGTTTTCCAGCTTCCCTTTTATTGCAGAAGTTCCAGGAGCTGTAATACATTATATCCCACAGTTTCAGAATTGTTATTCCTTTCTCCATGACCTTGTTCATCTCCTTTTATTTATATCTAATCTAAACACATTTGATGTGATTGAAACACCAGTAACACCCTTGATCAGCCATTACCACTATTCTTTATTTAAATTAAAAGTAAAAAAAAATAATTATTTTAAAAACTGGCAGCTCTCCCAGAGCTGCTGTAATAGCAGCACTGCTGCTGGTACAGACCAGAGAGAGTAGTGCAGTGCAGCTTCGTAGGGTCTTACTGCCTGGTCCTAATGCTGATGGCTCCATACAAGCTTTAAATGACTGACTAAACAAACTTACAGTGTTTTATTTTAAATCCTCCAACCAGGGAGGTCTGTGCCCAAGATAGCTGTGCCTGTGTCGGGTAGAAGAACACAAGGGTTAGAGACTCAGGTGGGGTAGCGGACTGGCACAGGGCACCAGAAATGGAGAGCACCCCCACCCCCCTCCCCCTGTTGAGGAGAACCCTACAGGACGGTAGCCACGGAGGCGTACCGGTGAGGGGCTCAGTGGCTGAAGGACCCACATAGGCTGTGGGGTGTTGGTGATTTTTGGTCAAAGGCTGCTGAAGCCTGGCTTATGGGAAATAGGTTTCAAGAGGGTGCTGAGGGCAAGAAGGGTGACTGAAAGGGCTTTGGGCGCTGACCATTCAGAAGTTTGGATCTGGAGCTCGGGTTACCGATGGTTTGGGCTGGAGTCTATGCCGTGGGAGCGCTGGAGGTGAAATCATGGACACTCAGTGACTCTGAAGAGAATCTCTTTTGCTTTGCTTTCTCCTTTTGTTAGGGGTGCCAGATAATACGCTTTGTCTGCCTTACAAAAGACATAAGTTGATGTATATAATGTATATTATATTTTTAATGTATTATTACATGGCAATAAAAAGGAACCTTTTTTCATTCCATTCCTTTTCTCTTGATTTTCCCCATATCACAAATCTTCCCATTTATTTCCCTTATTCCTGAATCTGATACATAAAATATGTTTGATTTCTTATTAATGCTTTGATATCAGTGATTTGAAACATTATCCTTGTTTTTTTTTTCTCTCTGCAAGTGTGTCTGATTTGCTGAGTCGTTCTAGCATTTTTCCTGTGCATATCAGCTGATTACAGGGGCCAATGCCAACAGATGTCCAATGACCATTTGAGCCTGCAGCAGGACTTTGCAATGACATTAGCTATAGACTTTTAAAATCCTTTTGCTGAGCTCACTGAAAGGTGCTCTTGCTCTACTGGGAATACTCATGGCATTATCTATTGATCATGTACAAACAACTGTTCCCACAAAACTGCACTGCAAAAAGGTCATTCCTGCTCATCAACAGCTACACCTGCTTGTCCAGCTCCCAGACCTTTCTTTCCCATTACATTCCCTTCACTATTATGCCCATCTCAGAAAACAGTTCATCTCCATTTATCCAGTTAAGTGATACTTCCTTCAGCATTCTTTCCTTCAATTTACTGCTCAGGTTTAGATTACAATCAGGGCTCTCCAGATTGGAGCCACGTCCCGTGAGGAGTGAAGTCGAGTGCATCCACATACTCTGCATGCCATGGTATGGAATTACATAGGTGTTCTGCAATCAAGCCTATCCTCACCCTTACATTGCATCTTCTGTGGATTTGAGCACCGGGATCCCTTCGATTACACACAGTGCGCAGGCACAAAGCAGGAATATTAACCTCTTTTGCACTTAGCATGGCTCAGTTTTGTCTTAAGATAACATTTAATTCTCCTGGTATCTGCTGGCAGGATCAATTCTTGGAGCAACTAATGAGTGAAGTGCAGGGAATAGACTAACTCGTGTGATTTCCTTCCTTTCAAACAGAAAAATAGCTCCTGGTCCCCGTGCTGCATTCTTATCCAAGAGAGCCTGGCACAGCAGTGAGAGAGTTGGAAGAATAGTGGGGGGGATCTCTAGGTTCCACCACTTTGCCCATGATTCTGCTTGACTGTCAACATGCTTTGTCAGTGTAGCCTTCCGAAGATAATTTTAATGGGAGGTAGGTAATGCTTTAACAGATTGGCATTTAAATACACAGTAATAGAGAGAGCTCAAGTGCTGGTCTTTAATTTTATTTCCCTCCTGCTGTTTGTTTGGTAATTGAAGAGCCGAGCACCAGGCTGCTTGTTTAACATTAGTGCCAGCTGCTAACGGTTGAAAAGTTATATGACAGCTTTAAGACCGTGTCTGCGAATAGATACCGTTATATGCAAAAACCGGAGTCGCAGCTTTGGGTGGATGGGGTGACAGAATTTTTTTTTAAAAAAGGTTCAAAATTGCTGCAATGCTAGCACTGCTTAATGTTAGTGATTTGCTTTGCAGGAAGAATGATTTCTGCTTATTCCTTGAAGAAGGGCTCAGGCCCAAAACATCGGCAGCATATCTTGGTAAAATCCTATGGCCTCTCGAGCTTTTCGGAGTGCTTTGACTTCAATCGCAGACTTTTGTGCTTCACTCAGGAAGAACAACTGGTTCTCTTTCTCTCCTGGAGAGGAATTTAGTTATTAGAGAAGTAATGCTTCTCTCCCCTCTGGTATTTACTTCTTCCTTAGACTTTTCTTAAATCTGATGGTTGAAAAATGCCCGCAGACTACAAGGAATACTCTCTCTTGCAGCTGTCTCCCATTTCCTGACAACTTCTCCACTCAGTATCATCCCTATTTTGAGCACCAGCCTCTGCATTAAAGGATTGTTTATCTGTCATTTATTTTAAACTTACTGAAAGTCCAATTGCTAATATCACAAAGAACAATTCGGGATGAGGTTTCAACAGTGTCTAAATGCCTAGAGGTTGGAAACTGATATCAGCAAGAGCCAGGTGAGTCCCTGTAATCTCATAATCATTCAGTTGCTTGGCAGCGCCAGGGACCAATATGAAAAACAATGACAAGAAAATAAAGCTGACTTTGTCAGTGGCTTTCCAATAAGATCCAGCTTCATGTAGTTAAAAAAAAACTTTGCTGTTCTGAGATAGGGATCAGATTCATTCAGAGTGTCACAGCCTATTGATTTTCAATATCTGCCAGGAAAACAAGAATGTAATTCTTTTAGATTGGCAAGTTAATGAGAACCCAAACAGATAGAGGCAGCACTGGGCAGGGTAATGCAGATGAAGTGCTTTACCAGTAGATTCAGATGGACAATAAAGAAAATGCAGCGGTCGCAGGAATAACACTTTAACCCAAAGAGGGTGGGGGTGGGGGGGGGGGGGGAGAAAATACCTGCCAGATCCTCAGGACATTCAGAATTTCAGATGCAGAGCTGGGTTTTAATCTGTACAGCACAGCATTGGTTTTGATGCAGGCCACCCTGAGGCAGTTGCCTGCACAAAGACACAAATGCCAGATCTGTTGAAGGATTACAGCCCTCAGAACATTATCATCTGTGATGAAATGGAGCTTATTACGGATCAGCTGTTGATAGCAGCTTAGTACTCAAGAAATCCTTAGCAGGCAGGAATGATAGCCTATCAACCATACTACATGTTAACATTAATGGGATAGAAAATGTGAACATTTCAAAGTAAATTATTGTTTACCACCTTTAATAGTACAATGCAGTTCAACCATATTTTATACACATTCAATGGCAATTAGATGTTATTAACTGCTAAAGATAAAAAATATCCTCACTTTCTCATATTTTTAATAAATAAATATGGAACAAATTCTTTTCTTTGGCTTGGCTTCGCGGACGAAGATTTATGGAGGGGGTAAAAAGTCCACGTCAGCTGCAGGCTCCTTTGTGGCTGACAAGTCCGATGCGGGACAGGCAGACACGGTTGCAGCGGTTGCAGGGGAAAATTGGTTGGTTGGGGTTGGGTGTTGGGTTTTTCCTCCTTTGCCTTTTGTCAGTGAGGTGGGCTCTGCGGTCTTCTTAGTCTGAGGAGTTCATGTGCAATGAGGGCAGACCGACGTTCAGGTCGGTGGCTGTCAGCCTTGTCTAGCATGGTTCTGATGTTCCAGCATGCTAGCTTGAGTTTGTGAGCATCTTTTGAGGGGGAGGACGTGGAGGGGGAGGACGTGGACCTGTCCTCGGGCCTGCGCAAAGGAGCTTTTAGGTGGAGTGCAGTGCGCGCAGTACTGGCCCCACCCTTTACACCCATGGTTCGTGTGCCGTGGCCAAGCAAGCTGGGACATGGCAGCGAGGTCCTTGGGTCGTAGGTTTTATATCGGAGTGGCCTTCTCCTATGCAGGTTTCTTACCCGGGCTGGAGGGGCCTGCCTCCCCTCCTAGGTCGGTCCATACTGCCCGGACCGGGGCCGAGGCCGCCGCAGCTCACCCTGCAATAAACATGCATTTCGACCAAAAGTGTATTGTCAATGAATAGATCCTTCAATCCAGTCCAACATCAATTAATATCTGCACAACTCTTTAAATTAAGTTTAATATCCCAGGCTACTTCATTAGAGCATTAACAAAGTGAAACAAAGAGCTATTAGGACACCTTGGTCAGTGAAGTTGTTTCTAAGATGCAACACACAGGATAACGGTTCACAAGGGAAACTCCAGGACACCAATGAATGCAATGCACCTCACAACCAGATGCAGAACCAAAACCCATAGTAAAGTGAAGCAGATTACTTTGAATTAATCTACTCTGGCTGCCTTTATATCACATATTGACTGGCTATTTTAAATGATTAAACTTAGTAACGCTGCCAGGTTAAACTGGTTCATCCTTAAAAACACTGGAAATAGGTTTTATCCTTGTTGAGGAGTATAACTATTTGCAGGAAAATGATTCCAATGTTTTTCGGTTTCTGTCATCTATTTTAAGTCACACAACCAGGATACATTATCTTCTAATACATGGACGATCAATGTTTTTCCATGCAAAATGATTCCACTATAATTAGATTCCATGTCATCATGGTCTCAAGGGAATTGTACAAGAGCAACATTAATAAATAATGCACCAACATAACTATCGCTTCAAGTTCTGTAAGAAGGTCCTTGAAAAGGCAGATCACTGCCTTTGCATGAGGAAGTATTCTGTTTGTCATATGTGGGTAGGATGTGTCCTCTACACACTGAAACAGAATAGCTTTGAACACCATATACAAGGGGCAACATTTCGGAATCGAATGAGCCAACTAACATTTAAACAAAAATACTGTTTAAGAAACAGATAATTTATCTGAAATTTAGAAGGATAATTTATCTGAACTTGGAATGGCGGGACACAGTAGTGAGTTTCAGAACTAGTGAGAATCACATTGACACCACCACTAAATATAGTGGCAACCAACAGCTGAAGTGCTCCTAGAACGTTAGCAAGGAGTAAGCGGATGATAATGGTGAGAATGAGCAGATGATGCTGAGACAGCGAAGCTGCAGGAATTGGTTTGGTCTGTTGTGGGGCATTAATAAAGATTTCAAGTAAAACACACAAAGCTGGAGAAACTCAGCTGGTCAAATGGTGTACTTTATATACTGTGGCAAAAATAAAGACATATAACCAAAGTTTCGGGCTTGAGCGCCTCATCAAGTACTGAAGGGCCAAGCCCGAAAAGTTGTTAATGTATCTTGATCTTTGCTATGTAAAGTACACCATGTAACTAGCTGAGTTTCGCCAGCTTTGTGTGTTTTTACTTCAACCACATGTCTGCAGACATTCGTGTTTTACTTTCAATTGGGACTTCTTCGTGCCGGATAAGAATTATACTGACTTTAGTTGATTATTGTTTGGTTTTGTAACATGTTCAGTACTGATACACAAAAAATGATAATTCATTCATGCCTTGTTTGCTTATGGATGTAAAATCAATAAATGTGGATTTTATATTTTTTCCCTGCAGCACACATTAACACTTTAGAACTGTTTATTGAATTGCTTCACATGTTATTCTCAGATTTTAACAAGAAATGTAATACCCAATTAAAAGTCAAGTAAATTAAATTGCATTTAATAAAGGTCAGTTCCTCTTTGATCACTCCAACTTGGCCATCTGTAACACCTATGCACACTTCCTTGTTTACAATTCTGCAATTTAATTTGAAGTATTAGGTAAAGTGCACTGAAAGGCACTCTGCAAAACTTCAGACTTTAGTCCTGAAGCAAATACGTGTTGGAAACCAGTCACCTAACGTACGACCTGCTCGATAATTTTCTTTTTTCGCCATGAAGTTCAGGCAGCAAAATTGCAGACGATAGTTTCAAGCCCCCAACTCACATTGAAAGCCCTCTCCATATTATCACACTTGCTCAGTGAGGAGGTCACAGTAATGCAATCCAATCATTGCAGTGAACCTCATATTTGCCACAAACATCTGGTACAAAATTGTGGTGCAGTTGGTGTGGTGGTTAGCTTAATGCTTTTACAGCTCCAACGAAGAAGACCAGACCTGGGTTTGAATCCCACGCTGTCTGTAAGGAGTTTTTACATTCTCCCCGTGTCTGCATAGGTTTTCTCTGGGAGCTCTGGTTTCCTCCCACCCTTCAAAAGCAAACCAGAGAGCAGGTTAATGAAGTATAATTTAGGTGGCTGTATGTCTAATTTAAAAAAAAGTTAAGGCAGCTGAAATACTTTGTATACGACATTACCAAGAGTAGTGTCCTGCCAAGCTCTCAGAAGAGATGGTCGTAAAGATAATGACTGAATCTTTCTGGCTGCGGTCATTGGATCCGAAGGGAATGAAAGGTGTTCAAACCCTTGAACTGAGGCATGTTGCAAGTTTCCCCACTCCTGATGTAATTCTGGCACCTACTGACAGTCTTAGGGGGACGTCTGTTATTTTTCTGCATCCTGGGGCACGATCTGGGGATTGCAACCCCACTGATTTCAATGAGGATTCTAGCCTTGTAGATTAGGAGATAAATGAGAAGATAAACTATTTATTACATTATTTTGCTTTAATTTCATACTTTAAAATATTTCAAGTGCTTTTATGTTACTGAATGGACCTTGCTGTTTTAATTATTTGGTCAGAATGAAAGCAGGTACAAGTTGCAGGAAGGGATTGAAATGCCTTAAATGCAGGGGAATAGCCAGAGGACTGAATAAAGGAAAAGTTGTTAAAGGCTAGTCAGTTTAAATGTCAGTGGCAGGGAAGCATTTAGCAGGCAATAATCTGGGAAAAAATGAATAGGCAGTTGGAAAACTTTGAAGTAAGAAAAGAAAACCAGCTCATATTTATTAGATCTTGTTGTGTAACCTGACTGAATTTTCCGATGAAGTAAGAAGAATGTAATAGAAGTTGATGCAGTATATACCATCTATACATATTCTCTGAAACCATATGACAAAATCAATTGGTTCGCAAAGCTGAGATTTGTGGAATAAAAGGGATAGGGGCAGGACAGATTGAAGCTCTGACATGATGAAAATAAAAGCCGAGAGTCATAGTTTTTCAGGCAAAGGTAGAGTAAATGGCTGATGCATTGTCTCCTTTTGAATAATGCAGCCAAGTAAATCACAGCATTTCCAAATTTTCAGATGATACAAAACTTAGGAACTGAAGCGAATAGTAAAAAATTACAAGAAGAAATAGGCAAGCTGGCAAAATGGACGGGCAATTGGCAGAAAAAATGTAGAGAAGTGTACAGAGGTTACAATTTCTGCATGGTAGTGAACACTAAGAAATTCATTTCCCAGTTGCAATATTTGTTATAACTAGGATTTTTTTTCTGTTTCAAAATTCACCAAATGATAGCCACAGTAGTGCCAAATGTAAAATTCATTTACAGTAAGTTTTCACCTGTTATGAGCCCAGAGGACCCCAAAACCCAGCAGTAATAGATATTCCTGAGCGAAGACAAGAGACTGGCAGTGTGAGTCAGGCGGGCGAGAGACCGGCAGCCCAATTCAGGTGGGTGAGAGACCGGCAGTGTGAGTCAGGTGGGCGAGAGACCGGCAGCGCAACACGGGCAGCGCAAGTCAGGGGGAGACCAGCCACGCGAGTCAGGTGGGCAAGGGGGGGGAGGGAGATTGGCAACGTGAGTCAGGTGGGTGAGGGGGAGAGACAGGTAGCGTGAGTTAGGCGGGTGAGGGGTGAGACTGGCAGCGCGAGTCAGGTGGGTGAGGGGGGAAAGATGGCTACGCGACTGGAAGGGGGTGGGGTGGATACCATATAACCATATAACCGTTTACAGCATGGATACAGGCCATGTCGGCCCTTCAAGTCCCTACCGGTTCACTTGAACAACTCCACTAGCTCCTCCGCAAACTCCTGAGGAAGTAGAGGCTTTCTTCATGATGCCATTGGTGAGTTGGTCCAAAATCCAGAAAAATCAGAAATTCAGAACACACTGTCCCCCAAGGGTTCCGGATAAAGGATTGTGTACCTATATTAACTCACTTAACCTAACTTAACTCTCTTCTAATTCTAAGCACACATGTGTGTAATGTGTGTGTGTAAGTTCAGAAAAGTTCTTTGATTCACAGTCCAATCTCACTTCTCATTCCTCCAAGTTCACTGGTTGCAGGCAATTCTTATACTGTGCACAGAATTTAACATTCATAAAGTTCACTACGCTTTGGTGCTTGAAGGGTAAATTGTTATCACTCAAGAAGGTTCTTGTCAGTTTTCAGAGAGAGATTTGTTGTTCCAAGACATCTACAACTGATGTACTTCCAACAGCCAATTTGGTGTCTTGCTGACGAAACTTGCCTCCTTCAGGGTTCTCCAGATTATAACCTCTTTCATTCAGGCCACCACAGAGTCCTTTTTTTGTTTCTCTTATTCCAAGTGTCTGACACAGAGAGAAAAGCCTGTTTGACTCTCTCTGCTTGCAAAACCACATGTCCCTCCTAGAACAACAAGTTCTCTTCCAGGCAATCTGCGGCTCCAGCAAGATTTTTCATCTGTTGCCTTTTATAAACAACAATCCATTAGTGAAATCACTTGAGCACTCTTCAAAGCTCTTGCAAAAGCTGTGAGGCCTTGATATGTCTACCATTGGGCAGAGCTCCAGTATTTCAAATAAGATCTATTTTGAAGTGTTTGTATGTAACCTACTCTAACGAACCTTTCCCAATTTATCTCCTATAAACATATCTATATACTCTGTCAAACGCCCTTAAAATAGTGCCCTAGAAATTCTGATGAGCAATTTTCTTGTATTAAAGTGATGGAAGCAATCTCCCTAAAGCTGTCCTAAAATGTGCCAAAGAAGTGTAGAATTGATTGGCACCAATGCAAAATAATACTTGAGAGTCCCTCCAGTTAGCAGGACTGTGCTTCAGGGCTGGCAGCATGAAACAGAGAATTCTTGCACAGCTCTAACCTCAACATTTATGGGCTCACACTTCAACTAGCACGCATGCAGCCACTGGGAACCATAGGCAAGGAATAAATTCAGATTCCATTGATGAGTGGGAGATTGCCATAGACTCCTTAGAGAGGCAGAAGAACCTGTACATGTTTTGAATTCTGTGTGGGCAGAGATGCATTGCTTGTGCAATTGGTACTTCTGACTGTAAGACCATGGTATTAGTGAAGAACTAGGCCAAGCAGCCTGTCGAGTCTGCTCTGCTATTCCATTGTGAGCTGATCCATCCTCCCACTCAGCCCCATTCCCCTGCCTTCTCCCATAATCTTTGATACTCTGGGACCAAGAGAGGATACCTGTAAGAACATGACTGCTGAGAATGAGTGCCGATGCTTCATGGAGCCTTGCAACGTGGCTGAATGAACCCTCATCCCTACTTTGCTTAGAGAGCCTTCTTTTTTTTACCGGTGCCATGCACCACAAAGCAAAGTATCTCACCAATGACAACCTGCGAGGTTTGTGAGGTTAGACTTGAGAGTGAGGGTGACCCTGTCTTTGACAGCACTGCAGCCACTAATGTATGTTTGCTACTTGTTTGACATGACTTCTACAAACTGGAATGATTCCATCATGAGAAGTAGATCAGCAAGGCTATAATGAACTTGAATGAGCACAAACTTACCTGAAATGGCACAAATTTGCTCCAATATACAATTTTTAGAAATGGTTAATGATACAGTCAGAAAGCTCCCTTTTTGAGAGTTATTTTTCAAAGACCTCATACAGCATTGAACCCTTTACGAAACCCAAATGACAGTTTTTGGAAAAAGATAGAAGTCAAAAGTTCAACCCAGTCATGACAAGCAATTGAGATAATGACAATGGTGATGATTAATTTTGCTTTCTTTTCTCATTGGCTGATCCTGCTTCTGGCAAAGGCCCAATGTCCGTGTCCCCTTGAACCAAGAGACTTACAGGACCACTCGAGAAGGCATGTAGGAGTCACCCACATTTCTGTGCATCTGCAGCATTCATGCAAGCACTTCTTGGTTCTTGCCCACAGGAAATTAATGACCAGATTTTTCTTTCAATAGCCTGGTAGTTTCATGGCCATCCTCAATGCCTACACTAGTTATTTCAAATTTTTATATTCATTTAATTAATTACATTCAAATTCTTTTGCTGCCATGATAGTTTTTGAACATTTCTCCAGTCAATTAGTTCAAGACAAGATTACTAGTGCTGTAACGAAACCACTATACCATAAACATTTAATGGAGAGCATTTGAAAGAGACTAACGCTTGGACATTACTGATGTATTTCAAAAGGTAATCTGCTTTCCACTGTGACTCCATGAAAATGAACTGCTGGTAACTGACACACATCTTGGCCTTAGCACAAAGCTTATAATTCCAGATACCATTGCAACCAGATGTATGTGAATTTTAACGGATTATTTGCAGTTTTTTTCTTTACTTTCCATTAACTATTAACATCATTGTTTTCTGCCCATTTACTTTACACCCGGCAGGCCATTTTCCACATCAAGATTTTCTGTTGGGTAACTGTGGTAAACCACTGTTATACTATGATTGGCTGGACATGCCTCCCATGACTGATCCTATCCAGAACCCATTGCATGCCACCCTTTAACTTTTGCTCTATGTAATGCGCATCGAACGAACCAAAGACTTGTTGATCGAAACCAAGGCTTTTATTAACTAAAAGACTGGAGCATATCACAAGTAGGTCGACCAGTCCAGAATGACCTGGTCTGGCTAGGAGCAATCCTTTAAGACCTGCCAGTAGGTGTGGCTACACTCTCAGCCAATCACAGACATCCTACACTACCATCTGTACATATACACATTGGTGATAGAATCTGTATTACCACACTCTAACCAATCAAGTTGATGGATGGTTGTTTGACAGTGTTCCGGTCTTTTTTAATTAAAAGCCTGATTGTTTTACTAGTCAGCTTTTTGTGAATTATTCATGGTTACATCAGTAACTAAGTCAAAGTTAATAATAACTCCGAATGCTAGCACTCATCCTACTTTCCAGCCCATAGTTAAGCAAAAGGAAACAAATGTTAGTTTTATTCTTGTGATGCAGATTTCACACCTAGACATCCTAATGTTAAATTTATACCACAATGTTCATTTGTTGAATTCATTCTGGTGATTCAGAGGCCAAAAACATTGACAGATTGCTATTTTAAATCTCAGTTTGTTCACAAATCAAAGAAGAAAACATGTCATCTATCTGTGCCATCCTTACAGTTTGCCAAACCTAACTGATTTAACATCCTTAGGGAATACATTTGCAGTAATCACAAGAATAAAAATAAATGTGGAAGCATATCATTCATTTCAAATTGGCATGACAAAGTACGAAGTGAATGCTGAGAGCTTCTTATTGGCATCATATTAGTGATCTCAATACTTAACGAGAGTGCTTGAGGAAGATGCAGATGTTTGGAGCATATTCCTTACTGACAAAGATTAGTGTGCTCAATCTTGGAACATTTTCATTCTGCCTCTTAACAAACCCTTCCACAGTATGGCAAAGCTCCAGATGAAAAGTGAGAATACAAAATGCCACATTGACAGCTTTTAGCAGCAATGCATCTTTTTTTGTGCGTAAACAAGCCATATGATGCATTGTCACTACAGACATCTAATGCGAGCTGGAGGTTCTAGATTTTTCCCATCATACAACTGCTCCTTCAACTCCGAACACTTAAATCCTCATGTCAATAACTTCTTCAAGGGTGCTCCAGATCTCCTGACAGAAACTCAACAGCAACCGCAGAGACGTTATTAACGAACCATTCGATTATTTTGATGAGCTTTCAATGACACTTTAGACAAAGCTAAGTCAGTAATGAATGTTAAACCTGCACATTGTTTATTACAAAATAGTGCATAAAAAATCCAACTGGTCTCAAGAAAATCTTCACCAATAAACCTATATTATTAAGTATTTTCATAATAGATCGACTTCAAAAATAAGAAATAAAGAACAGTTCTGACTATTGTAATGTTTTAAAAAAATATATTGGATCTTTTCCTCCTTTCTGTACACCCAGCTGTAGAAAAGACATCATTAAGTACTAAAAGGTGCAGAAAAGATTGACAAGGATGTTACCAGGACTCAGATTTCAGATTTATTGTCAGAGTACATACATGACAGCACATACGACCCTGGGATTCTTTTTTTACCTGTGGGCACAGCAGAATTACCATTTATTAGTAGTGCAAAAAAAAAACAAAGTGTAAATGGGCAAACATGTAAACAAATAAAATAACGGAAACAAATAACTAATGTAAACAAAATGACTGTGCAATACAGAGAGAACAAAGAAAATCAATAAAGTGCTCAAGTAAGAGTTCTTAAATAAATCCCTGATTGAGTTTGTCATTGAGGAGTCTGATGGTGGAGGGGTAGCAGTTTTTCCTGAACTTTGTGTGGTGCGAGTCTTGAGGCACCTATGCCTCTTTCCTGATGGCATCAGTGAGAACAGAGTGTGTGCTGGGTGGTGTGGGTCTTTAATAATTGCTGCTGCTCTCCGACAGCAGTGTTCCTCATGGATGTTCTCGATAGTGGGGAGGGTTTTGCTTGTGATGTCCTGGGCTGTGTCCTCTACCTTTTGCAGGGCTTTATGCTCAGGGGTATTGGTGTACCCATACCAGACCGTGATGCAGCTGGTCAGTACACTTTCCAACACACCTCTGTAGAAATTTGCTAGGGTTTCTGGTGTCATACCAAAACTCTGCAAATGCTTGAGGAAGTAGAGATGCTCATGTTTTTTTCCTTAATGAGGCCATTGGTGTGTTGGGTCTAGGAAAGATGCTCAGAGATAGTGACTCACCCCGTCCACCTCTGATTCCCACCCCTCCTCCCCCAATGATCACTGGAATTGTATATCTCTGGCTTTCCTTTCCTGATGTCAACCATCAAACTCAATAGCTTGACTTCTAAGGAGATGCAGTATAGGCTGGGACTTTTTTCCAAGAGTTGTAGGAGACTCAGGGATACACATAAAGTGAATAGGAGATTCAAAAACCAGAGGGCATAGGGTGAAAGGAGAAAGATTTAAAAAGAAACCCGAGGGGTAGCTTTCTAACACAGGTATGAGAAATGAGCTGCCAACGGAAGTGATGGTGGCAGGAACAATTACAACATTTAAAAGACATTTAGACAAGTACATGAATCGGAAAGGTTTTGAGGGATTTGTGGCAAGTGGGACTAGGTCAGGTAAATAACTTTATCTGCATGGACTGGCTGAGCTGAAGTGTCTGCTACTATGCTGCTTAAACCTATAACCGTTTCCCAATTTCCATGTCTTTTTTAAGGATTGTATTTTCTTCCAAAGTACACTGAGTTTGCTTCTTAAAATGCAACAGACCTCTTGCGCAAAGGTTCATCGGCATTAACGTGACAGGTTGATGCTAATCTGTTTTGGGGCTTTAACCTCCCCCCCCACCTCATAGCCAGACATCATGTTCAGGCATCCAAACAAGAGCAATCTCCATCTGATTTTCCATTTCGCTTCAGTACCATAAGCCATATGACCAGAAAATCAGTGCAACTGTTTCTTTAAGATGCCAGAGATTGAAATTTCACTTTCCTGTGAGGCATTCTAAGCAAACCCATTTATCATGGTACATTTTACACAGTGCAACTCTCAAACTTTTTGGGATTGACTGATTGTTTGTTTACTTGTCTTCAGGCAAAATTCACACAGTGACATTTTTTGTTCAAAGATTCTACAATTCAGACAGATATTTCCCTAGTACTTATATACTCCTTTCCATGGGGTGCAAGAATTCTACAATGGCCTAGAAAATGTTGCTGGTCTCCTGCCTTATGAATATTTGATACCTCAAGGAGTTTGTACATCCTCTGTAAGGAGTTTGTACGTCTTCCCCGTGATTGTGTGGGTTTTCCTCCGGGGCTCTGGTTTCCTCCATCCTTCAGAAATGAACCAGGTGCATAGGTCAATCAGGTGGAGTTAGGTGGCACGGGCTCGTGGGCGGTAAGGGCCTGTTACCGTGCTGAATGTCTAAATTTATTTTAAAAATTTAAGTAAGCAAATCCACATCTGATTCCTTTTTTAAAAAAAAATGTATTTTGAATAAGTAGTCAGAAGGATGGGTTGATTTCACCAACTCAGAAGATAGTTTTTGGAAGAAAAAAAATTCTTTACTATGCAATTCACAAAAGCTTGTGTTTTCTCCAGAAAGATAGAAAAATACAAAAAAAATTATCTGGTTTGCATATTCACATAAAAAATTTTGAGAAAACAACTGGTAAAGGACAACAAATACATCCATGATCTCTTCCTCTTCCTGAAGATATCAGTATTCTCTATAGAAATACAAGTACTTGCTTTTTCTGAAATGAGAGAATATAATTCAACTGAACTTTTGAGTGAAAATACTTATTTTGAATCATTACCTTGCATCAGAATAATCAGAATTTATGGTTCATTACATGCTTTAGTCTTAAAATTGTTTAGATTTTAAAATATTCCCTCGTGTTATGGGCATGTCTATGCATAATAAATATTTCTTGAACAACAATTTTAAAGTTGGGTTTTGTGGATACCAATTACAATTATAAATTATGTTTTAAACTTTCATATAAGTTGTAAAATTACATTTAATCTGAATGGAGAGTTACATCATTAAGTTGAGCAGAGTGCCCAAAATTCATGTAATTCAACTTTCTGTAAATTAAACATTAAAATAACACTTAAATGTTCTCCCAGGAAAATATTTACCCATTTACAAGGCCAGTAGCCCACATTTAGAACTCATGGGGAATCACCAAAAGAAAATTGGAATGTACTGCTTGTATTATTTCCATGATACCAGATTATATGTGAACCATAAAATATATAATTGAAATGATTGAAATGTCTGCAAGCTCCACTGCCTGCAGGCAATGCTACTGGCAGTATGTGCTTTATTTTGCTCAATGGTTATTTTTCAATAATCAACCAGACTAGAAATTTGCTGGTAGCTCAAAAATAGCATTGAAATAATGTTGTGCATTCTGCATTGAATACCAGGGGTCCAACTGTTAGCAGCTGCCAAATTGTGAGAGTCGTAGATGCAGATAAAAGTGCATACTGCACACGTTGTAAAAGGGAATACTTTTCAAGTTGGTTATTTAGTTTTCGTGCCCAGTTCTCTTTCCAAGCCTTATCAGATTCCATTTGATCAGATACTTGAACACTTATATTTGTGCACTTCTTATGAAACAAAATAATTTAAAAAAAAAAGTATATAGTCTATATAAATTTTTAAAATTTCAAAATTTTTGGATGATAAAAGTGAAATTTTACATTTTCATACTATTGCATGAAACTACTGATACTATCTCCTCTTAATTGACTCATAGAAGTCTACTTGTACCAAAGAGTACAATTACTAAGAGCATCCCTGCCATTTGGGAATTCTCCAAACAAGGCCAACCCTTTCCTTTAATTTCTTCTTTTATCTCTTCAAGTGCCTGAAAGAGTTATACAACACTGGCCAAGTGTTCTGAAAGGCTTTTTGTTCAAATAGCCAGAAAATTCTCTGGCATAAATGCTTTTGTTAAGTGCAACTTGGGTGGTATCAGCAGCCCTCCTCGAGGACTGGATAAAGTTTAGCCACTCGAGGTTGGCCTTTTGTACATGTCATATGGATTTAATAAGGTCAGATTACAGACTGTCATACTTTAGGAATGCAAAGGCTATTGGTAATATCATCCCACTGAAAAAGCTCCTTTGTTGTAGAGTTTCCACTCAATGACTCCTCACTTGATAATGTCAAAACTGTTGAAACCACACACATTAAGCATCAAACGGCTCTCAGACCTGCTCTTCCACCCAAAGGCCAGAGTGGCCTTACAGTTCCTGTTGAAAACTGGTGCTTGATGAAAAATCTTTGCTCTCATGTTAAAGCACTTAATTGAAGGTCCTCTCCTTTTCAAATTACTATGATACTGTCTACTGTACTTGGTGCATATGGTAAAGGTCACAAAGCCTCATTTTATTATTCAGCCTTCGCACATATCTCAGGGGATAAACTTCTGTTGGGTCTTCTTAAAAGAGCACAGGAAATAGACCTGAGTGTGGGTTTTAAGACAGAAGAACGGGACAAAATTTTAAAAATTTTAAGAGACCTGAGAGTGTGCCTAATTCATTTTAAGATTCTGCACCGTTTTTATTGGACTCCAGCAAGCTTATATCGATTAGGGTTGAAAAATACCCCTGAATGCTGGTGCTGGGAGGTGGATAAAGGGGACTCAGTTTACGTGCTTTGGTCTTGTCCCAGAATTCAAAAATTTTGGATGATGATACACATACACAAGTATATTGGTGAAGTTTCAGGTATTCAAATTCCTTTTTTGCCCCATACACTTTATCTTGGGAGACACACTTGGGAGAGTTGGAGATAAATGTTCTCAAAATATGATGGGAGGAAGACAAATTATACTTAGATGATGGAAGAATTTGGTGGAAGCATCATTTCTGGAGTGGGACTCAGAAATGACCAAGGTGGCAGCGTTTAAACATACGTCTTACAAACATTTTGATAAATTGGACATCTATTCACAAAAATAGGGCAAATAATAGAAGCATATTAATGAACAACAGTTTTTTTGTGCTATTACAGGTCTTATTAGACAAGATTTTATTGATTTTTTTTACTGCCATGTTTGTTTCTATTTTATAGATAAGTTTTTGTCTTGTAAATTATGATTTACACAAGTTTAACTTTAACTCAAAGGTTTGGGTAAACTTTTTAAAAATAACTCAATAAAATTTAAATCATTTAAAAAAAAATCCACTCATTTTGGCTTGCTAACTCTCTCGTTTAAAATGACAATACATTTATTCAAATTTGGGACAGACTGAATACATTTTCATGACCACTCCATTTCTTTAAAATTGTTGTGTACAGTTAGTAGAGTTTAACTTCACTGGAGAACAATATTATTTTCCAAAAGGTTTGCTTCCTGAAAACAAATTGGGGATCATGAAGCTGAATACAAAGATGATTTTAGATTTTCTGTACCATGTAGGAAATGGAGAAACATTAAATTAACTTTTTTATTAAATTTAGTGTGTTTAATCACATAATAATGCTGACACATTTCACAAGTTCAACTGACCTAAAAATATTTTTATTTTCCCCACTGATTTTTGTTTGTATTCAGCATCTGATGCCTCTCATGTTCATGTCCAACAACAGTCAGTTGGCATGATGGATTCCAGTTCCCTTGATACCACTTTTTTATGGTCGCTATGTCCTGGTGAATCTTTTTACCATGTTCGTCACGGACTGCACAAAAATCAGTAGGGAAGAATCCAAGTGCGAATGCATAAAATGCATTTTCAATGACATGTTTCACTTCATGGTTTTGTATGTTTGAATTATGTTGTCAATTAGCTGAATGTAGTTTGGTGCTCTGTACGCAGTATGTGAGCTACTTTTATAACCAGTCTGCACCTATGCTGACTAAGCATGCCCAGGCTTAAGACAACCTTTGCATAGCACCTGCATTGAGTGCCTGCCCAGGCATGCTCTGACTTACCATAACAGCTTGCTTTGTGGGAACAACACCTTATTTTCCATCTGGGCACTCTCCAGCCAGATGGCATTAATATTGATTTTTCTGGTTTCTGCAAAACTGCTCTCCTCTTCCCTCCCCCTAGCTATCCCTCCTAATCTTGCTCACTGCTGTGCCCTCCCTCCCTTTTCCACCTATCACCTACAGCCTTTGCGACCACCCCTCCCCCACTTTTTGTTCAGATGCCTGCTAACATTTTTCCATACCTTGATGAAGGGCTCAACCCTGAAACATTGGTTATATATTTTTATCTTTGCTATAAAAAGGACACTGTTTCACCTGCTGAGTTTCTCCATCACTGTGTTTTTATTTTGTGGGCAATATACTAGTATGACCGTGAACTACTCTTTGCAGATGATGCCGCTTTAGTTGCCCATTCAGAGCCAGCTCTTCAGCGCTTGACGTCCTGCTTTGCGGAAACTGCCAAAATGTTTGGCCTGGAAGTCAGCCTGAAGAAAACTGAGGTCCTCCATCAGCCAGCTCCCCACCATGACTACCAGCCCCCCCACATCTCCATCGGGCACACAAAACTCAAAACGGTCAACCAGTTTACCTATCTCGGCTGCACCATTTCATCAGATGCAAGGATCGACAATGAGATAGACAACAGACTCGCCAAGGCAAATAGCGCCTTTGGAAGACTACACAAAAGAGTCTGGAAAAACAACCAACTGAAAAACCTCACAAAGATAAGCGTATACAGAGCCGTTGTCATACCCACACTCCTGTTCGGCTCCGAATCAATGGTCCTCTACCGGCACCACCTACGGCTCCTAGAACGCTTCCACCAGCGTTGTCTCCGCTCCATCCTCAACATCCATTTGAGCGCTCACACCCCTAACGTCGAGGTACTCGAGATGGCAGAGGTCGACAGCATCGAGTCCACGCTGCTGAAGATCCAGCTGCGCTGGATGGGTCACGTCTCCAGAATGGAGGACCATCGCCTTCCCAAGATCGTATTATATGGCGAGCTCTCCACTGGCCACCGTGACAGAGGTGCACCAAAGAAAAGGTACAAGGACTGCCTAAAGAAATCTCTTGGTGCCTGCCACATTGACCACCGCCAGTGGGCTGATAACGCCTCAAACCGTGCATCTTGGCGCCTCACAGTTTGGCGGGCAGCAGCCTCCTTTGAAGAAGACCGCAGAGCCCACCTCACTGACAAAAGGCAAAGGAGGAAAAACCCAACACCCAACCCCAACCAACCAATTTTCCCTTGCAACCGCTGCAATCGTGTCTGCCTGTCCCGCATCGGACTGGTCAGCCACAAACGAGCCTGCAGCTGACGTGGACTTTTTACCCCCTCCATAAATCTTCGTCCGCGAAGCCAAGCCAAAGAAAACTAGTATGACATGAAATCATGAAACTAGGTTATATGTAAAAAATGTTAAAATTTTCAGGTGATTTTCATGATCTGCAGCCCAAATCTGTAAATGCACGCAAAAGTGTACAGGAAGCAAAATCTTCAGTGTCTGATGTTATTAATAGTTACTTGAATTGGATTGAAATAGACATACTGGAGACTTAGTGTTACCTACAGGAATTTGTGATTGGAAAATCTTAGACTTTCATTTCATTGTGCATTCAATAATTCATTAAAAAATTAAAATACTGTGGTGGCCCCCAATTGCGGAGATCAGGCTGGCACATCATGTGGCAGCAGACATGGACAGAGATCGCTAAAGCGACTCCCAGGACAACGAACCGGCAGGGGTAGAAGCTGGGGCAGCATTAGACCAACAGCCTTAAAATGGCGTTGGTCAAGCTGCCTAGCTAACACAGCAGAAACAGGCTGGGGAAGAAGGGCATTCATATGCATGGATGTTCCTGCCCTCTATTGTTATTCATATGGGTGACTCAGCCAATCAGCAAAAATGGCAGGAACTTGAACATTATGAAAGCAGCCTTTCCAGCCCTAATAAATTAGTGAGCTTAACCTGCCACACTGTGTGTGTGAGTTTCTTTGTAGAGGTTGGCTACAATACCAGTATTTAAAATTTGACAAATACTGATTGGGCATGTATGACCGCAGTATCCCACAGCTATAGCTAAATTAAAAATAAATAAATAAATTTAGCCATACAACAAGCTAACAGGCCTTTTTGGCCCACAAATCAAATTTAAACCCAATTAACCTACACCCCCAGTACCTTTTGAACAGTGGGAGGAAAAAGGAGCCCTTGGGGAAAATCCACACAGACACAGGGAGAACGTACAAACTCCCTACAGACAGCTCGGGATTCGAACCCCAGTTCCGATCGCTGGTGCTGTAACAGTGTCGTGCTAATCGCTGTTTGCTGACTGTGCCACTCATCTTTTCAAGGGTGATGAGTTGCACTGAAAAAAAATGAGAGTACCCAATATAGTGCACTTTCTCCAGAGTGTGCCAGAAGAATACGTGAGCTTAACAAGAATCTCCTCGGACTCACTATAAGATATCTCAATGTTTCTGCTCTCGTGAAGGGATAATTACAGGGTTGTTGATTAATAGTTTGTCATTGGTACTCTTGCAACTGAAGAAGTATTTGTTATTTTCATATTTAAAGTGGCAGTAGCTGAAAGTTGTGGTCATTAACCTGATGATAAATCCCACTTTTCTCTCCATTCATTCTACCTGACAATGTGGAGTAATTTCAAGCATTTGCTGTTTGATTTCAGATTCGCAGCATCTGCAGTGTTTTTATTTTGGATATCTGCACAAACCATGATTGTGGACCAATTACTGTATGTAGTACAGCGATTACCAATCATAAACAAATCACTGCCAGTCTTGTGATTGAGCTTTCTCTCTCAATTCTATCTTTACATTCAATTGAGACCTTTCAGAAATGTGTGGTCCTCAAATGAATCTTTCAACCTCTTCTCTTTCCAACAGAACAATGCCAGGCTATCCACTCTTTCTGCATTAAAAAAAAATTACAGTAATATCCTCTCAAATCATTTTCTTATAATTTAGTGTAGGCATGATCAGAAAGGTTTCACCTACATTTCAACACATCCCTAATTTATTTTGTGTTCTCTTGCCATGTTTGCCCTTTGAAGCATCATTTCCTTGCACATCCCCAGGCTGAATTTCATTTACCACCAAAGGCATTGATTGATATTTTCTTCAATCCTTCAGCTTTCTTCTTCGTTGTCAATCATTGCGGACAATATTTATGTCATCTGCCAATTTTAAAGTCACCTCACTGACATTCAAGTCTTGATTATTCCCACATGAAACTTAAAGATCCCATACTGAGCCAAGTGGAGGCTCAAAACTCCTTGGACTATCATGGTTTGTTATCTGTCATTGAACAGCTTTTATGTTTGAATTGGCATTTGTCAAGTCAAGCAGGAGCTTGTCAAAAACAATGGAAAAATCCATTTTGTCTGCACCTAACACATGGGTCATGTTGCCCCATGTCATTACTTCAAAATATTCATAGAACATCTGGCCCTTCAGACCACAGTTGTGCTGACCTATAGAAATCTACTTCACAAGAATCTAATTTTTCCCTACCTCACACCCACAACCTTCTTTTCTATTGCCGGCCTTCAGCACTTCCCCCGGCAATACATTTTACTCTCCAACTAAAACACCTACCTCTGGCATCTCCTCCATTCACCTTAAACTGATCTCCTCTGGTATGTGCTATTGTCAGCCCAGGACAAAGATGCTGAGTGTCCACAGTATCTTGGCCCCCTCATTATATTATATACCTATGAGCCATGTTTGTTAATGTGGCCTTTCACTCTTCTTAATTAATCCATTCTTTCTAAATTACCATAGTTACCTTGATGGATAGCCACTGACAAGTTGTTCCTTACTCTTTTAATAAAGTTGTGTTTGAAGCAGGTGGCAGATTTCAGTTAGAATGACTTTGTTTAAACACAGTTGTCGCACCCATGATTCCTTGCTGAGAAACAATTAGAAAAAAAAGTTCCCTGAAAATGTATTATGTCAACCTGGAAATTAGAAGATAGCCAATGGTACATAGAAATGAATAAATGTATTCCATTGGAAAAAAAAAATAACATATAATTTAAGAAATAACATCACAGTATTCGAACAAATTTGGGAACCATACATGGAACACAACAGAGGACCTCCACCACCTAAAATGACAGAAGGAGAAGAAGACAAAATGAACTGACCCAGTATGTAAAAGTAGAAGACACATATTTCTTGTTTATTTTCATTGTGTGATGACATTGTTCAATGGGCTTAATGTATCATATATGTTGAATGTTGAGTGGGTGGGGAGGGGGGTGAAGGAGGGAGGGAAGGGAGGGGGGATAAGGGGAGAAAAATGACACTGTTTATATTCAAGAGGGAAATGTTTATGTGTATTTTGGTCTATATGGTTCATAGTGTGAAAAATAAAAATTAAAAACAAGATCTTAATCTCTAAGTTCTAAGAGATTTCCAGCTGAGACCCTTTTTCCCATTTATTTGTTATCTGATCAACAATTTTAACATGTTCTGTTCATTCCCATCTTACAATCCCAATCACACTGCATTGTTTATTAACACACCATGTCTCAAAGAATTCAGTTTGTGCAGATATCCAAAAACGCTGCAGAAATCACAATGTTGTTCCACCCTATATATACCTAAAAAAACCCAACCATCCATGTGTCTGTCTAAGGGTGTCTTAAATGCCCCCATTGTTTTAGACCCCACAACCACACCAGGCAATGCATTCCAGGCATCCACAACATCCTGTGTAAAAAAAAACAGCTTACCTCGATGTCTCCCCTAAATTTTCCTCCCTTTTCTTTGCACAGATGTCCTCTGGTGTTTGCTACTCCCACCCTGGGGGAAAAAAAGGTGCTGACTGACTACTTTATCCATGTCTCTCATAATCTTGTAGACCTCGATGAAGTTTCCTCTCATCCATATTAGATCCAAAAAGAAAAGTCCCAGCACTGTTAACCTTGCCTGACAAAACATATTTTCCAATCCAGGCAACATTCTGGTAAATCTCCTCTGCACCCTTTCCATAGCTTCTACATCCTTCCTATAATGAGGTTACCAGAACTGAACACAATGTTCTAAGTGGGGTCACAAGAGATTTATAGAGCTGCAACATGACCTCACACCTCCTGAATTCAATCCCCAACTAATGAAGCCCAGCATACCATAGGCCTTCTTAACTGTCCTATCAACCTGCAAGGCAACCTTGAGAGATTTATGGATTTGGACCTCAAGGTCCCTCTGCTCTTCCACTTTCTTAAATATCCTGGCATTAATCATATAGTCTGCATTCAAGTTTGACCTTCCAAAATGCATCACCTCATAATTCTCTGGATGGAACTCCATCTTCTACTTTTCCACCCAAAACTCTATATCCTTTTGTAATCTACAATAATCTTCAGCACTATCCACAACTCCTCCAATCTTTGTATAATCCGCAAACTGCTTGACCCATCCTTCTGCCTTTTCATCTCGGTCATTTATAAAGATCATAAAGAGCAAGGGTCCCAGAACAGATCCCCGCAGAGCTCCACTAGTCACCGATCTCCAGGTAGAACCCTGCTTTCCACAATTAAGTCCACTTTTAATCCACAGCCAAGGTTTTGTGGATTCTATGCCTCATGACTTTCTTAATGAGCTTCTCATGAGGGACCTTGTCAAATGCCTCACTAAAATCCATGTAAACCACATCGACCATCCTACCTTCATCAATTTATTTTGTTAATTCCTCAAAAAAAATCAATTAGCCTTATGAGGCATGTCTTTCCCCTTACAAAGCCATGCTGACTATCCCTGAATACACTGTATTTATCTAAATGCTTTTAAATCATCTCCTTAAGAATATTCTCCATGGTATCCCACCACTGATGCAAGATTTGCTGCTCAGTAAATCCCAGGATTCTTCCTATTACTCTTTTTAAACAAGGGGACCACATTTACCATTCTCCAATCCACTGGCACCTCCCCTGTAGCCAAAGAGGATGCAAAGGTCATTGCCAAAGCCCCAGCAATCTCTTCCCTCCCCTCCCATAGCAACCTGGTCTTACACCTCACCCGGTCCCGGGAATCATTGTTTGTTCACAGAAGAAAAAAAAACCCTTGTCACTCGACACTATCAACTTAAAATTAAACTTTAACATTATTTAAAGCCAGAGATAGAAGCTGTCTTCATATTGAGAAGGTACTAGATAATGCACTTGCTGTTTCAAGCAAACATTGTTTTGGATTGAGAGCTCAAAAATGTAATTTATCTCTATAGTTCATTTCAGATAGCATAGACAGGAAGAGATGAGTGGTTCACTGTACTATAACATTTTATGATTTACCTTTATGTGATAGTCTACTGGACCAAAAAAAAATCTAATCTATTTGATGACAGATAATTGCAGTGCCCATCACACGCACATGTAGAAAAATAGATGTGGCAAAAAACATGCTGACACACAAAATATGAAGAAGCATATGAAGTGAATGCTGAAATAAGGATTTCAGCGCCTGGACATCTCTGGGTCTTCTTCAAATATTTAATGATTAGCACAAAATATATTGAGAACTTTTCAAGTCAAAATAACAAAGTCCACTGTGCAAATCCAACAAGGTTACAAACATAAAGCCCCATAGTTCTTGTTTTCTCTCATCCATCCATTTTAGAAACCAGACTCAGCTGCATTAATCAAATTTAAATTCCACCAATTCCAGAATGTTTGGGACAAAGACACTTCTTTCCTTTATTTGCCCCTGTGCTCCACAGTTTTAAATTTGTCATCAAACAATTCACATAATTGTGATTGACTAGACTGGGTCTTTATTCATTGGAGCGTAGAAGGTTGAGGGGGGATTTGATAGAGGTAGATAAAATTATGAGGGGGATAGATAGATTAATAGGCTCATCCCCTTGAGGGGAGGGGAGGGGAGATTGGAACCAGGTGTCATGAGTTAAGGGTTAGGGGGAAAAAGTTTAGAACTGTCATGAGAGGGAGTTTCTTCACTCAGAGAGTTGGTGGCTGAGTGGAATAACCTTCTGGAAGAGGTGGCTGCAGCAGGGTCAGTTTGTCATTTAAGAGAAGGTTGGATGGATGTGGAGGGTTATGGGCAGGGAGTGGGTAGGTGGGACCAGAGGAGATCATTTAAATTGGTATGGACTAGAGGGGCTGAAATGGCCCATTTCCATAATGTAATTGTTATATGGTTATATATGTAATTAAAGTGCACATTCCACGGTTAATTCAAGGTTATTTGTATACATTTTGGTTTGAACATATAGAAATTACAACACTTTTTATACATTGTCCCTCATTTCAGGGCACCATAATGTTAGGGACAGTTGGCTTCACAGGTAGTGAGTACTCAGGTATGTTTAATTGGTGCAGGTATAAGAGAGCTGGGCTTGCTTCTAAACATTTAATCATCTTTGGAGTCTGTAGTTGCCATTTTTTAACATTAGGAGCAGATTTGTTCCATTGAATGTCAAGGACGCCATTTTGAAGCTGAAAAATTAGAATAAAACAGCTTTTCTTCTTAGTGATGATCCAAATTGTTTCTTTTGAAAATCCTCAAGTTTAGGCAATGTCTGCTGATATTTTATTCTTGTCTTTTAGCCTCAAAATTACTTATTTTACTTTCATTGGCACAACTCTGGTCTTTGTGTAGAAAAACAGCAGCTACAGAATCTAAAGGTGATCCAAAGCTTAGAAGCAAGCCTAGCTCTCTTATGCCTGCACCAATGAAGCAATAAAACATACCTGAGTTCTCATGAACACCTATGAAGTCAAATGGTACCAAACATTATGGGATCCTGAAATGGGAGATCTACTGTATGTATAAAAAGTGCTGTAATTTCTGCATGTTCAAAGCAAAATTTAGACAAATAACTTTGAATAAACTCTGGAACGTGCACTTTAGTTACGTGAAATATTTGATGACAAATTTAAAACTGTAAATAAAGGAAGAAAGTGTCTTTGTCCCTAACATTATGGAGGGCATTGTAAATTTGATGACTTTTGGAAAGATGTGTTAACAAATGCACATATTTATTTTGGTGGAGCATTGGGGAGAGGAAGGATGAAAACCCTTGTACACATATACCCGGCCAGATTCATCATTTCTGTTGTAGATACAGATGGAGTATTTCATATTTTCACACTCTGTCAATTGTAAAAGATTAATCCAGTTTTTGAATCATGCAACATTTGTATGTATGTAAACCTAAAACTTTCTTGTTAATTTAACTTCTGTACATTTTTCCAAGTCCTCCAATAAGTGGGACAGATTTACTTGATTTAGTCGACATAATAGCATTATACTTGAGGTAATATCTTATTCAAAATAGAAAATAGAATGTTTTAAAATGAATGAAAACAGCTTTAATTTTAAGATAGCAGATAGAAAAAAAAATGATGATTCTTGTAAACATACACTCAGAACAAGATAACACAGAAAGGCCATTCAACTGCTTTCGTCGACATTGACCATGGTCTTTAAGATTAGTGAATTTATTCGAAACACAATTACCCACCCTATTTTCAATCTGTTTCAATCTCAATTTGTTCATCCACTAATCTAATCTAATTTGAATCTTGACATTTTCCATGACAATGATAAATTCCAGCTGTATAAGTCTATGCAAAAAAGTTTTGCCTGCTTTCTGTTTTAAATCTCATTGATGTTATATCTAGGATCTTGCAATAATTGGCAAAACATTTCCTTTCTACTTAACCTATAATTTTAATTGGTTTTATCAGCATATTGGTGAGATTACTATGTGCACTATTAAGAACCCTGGAACCATCGAACATTACAGCACATAAACTGGCCCTTTGGCCCATCTGGTCTGTGCTGAACTATTATTCTCCCTATTCCAGTTGTTCTCAACCTTTTTCTTTCCACTCAGATACCACTTGAAGTAATCCCTAAACCATAGGTGCTCTGTGACTAGTAAGGGATTGTTTAAGGTGGGATGTGAATTGGGGAAAAAGGTTGAGGACCACTGCTCTAGACCCAATTGTTAGTGAAATATTTTGCTTGAGAAAAATTGTCATTGGCCCATTTCCTTGGGAGTTATGAAACAGTGCACATAATGAGTCAATGAGGTACGATTAAAACAGTGGCGTTCTAACTTTTTCTTTCCACCCACATACCTCCTTAAGCAATCCTTTACTAATCACTGAGCAGCTATGGCATAGGGATTGCTTCAAGTGGTATGTGAGTGGAAAGAAAAAGGTTGAAAACCACTGATCTGCACCCATCCATATTCTTCAAACTTTGTAACACATTGGAATCATTCAGGGATAGTGAACTACAGAATGACAGAGTGGGTCATCTATCTAATGAGAAAATATCAGCCAAGCTACACTGGTATTTGTCAGTGTATAGAAAAGTGAGAGATTATTAAACCATAATTATGAGGGACTTGGAGAGAAATGAATCAAGAATCATTGTTTCAAAGTAGAGGTTGCCTCCTTTAAACAGGGATGAGGTAAAATGTTATTTTTCTCTCTGAGAGGGTCACGAGTCTTTGGAACTCTCTTGCTGAAAGGTCTGTCAAAGTTATCAGGTCAACCATGATCTAAGTGAATAGTGGGGCAGAACTGAGATGTGGAACAGCCTTCTCCTGCTCTGAATTCATCTGCTCATAAATATATATAAAAAATGCAGAGGCAACCTTGGAAATCTGGAATTTAAAAAGCAGAAAATGCTGGGAACTGTGTTGTGGAACATGGTACTTCGCTGGGCTGGGCAGGCCGGCCCGCCTTCCGTGCCTGTAGCTCCTCCCAGTAAGATCCCTAATAAAGACTGAGAGCCCCAGTCTCCTCCCTCATACCTGCCTTGGATGAGAACCAGCAGCATGAAGAGGCATTCCAAGGTTTTCTGGTTACTAAAGCCTTTAATTAGTTGTTTCCTGTCTGCGGGTGGTCCAATGATTGTGCTACAATTTATTAACCAGATTTTATTTTCCATGAACAAGGCGATTAGACTGGAGAAGCTGGAAGTGGATCCCAAGGAACTCGAGCCCTCCGTCAAGTTTGAAATGTTGCTACATTGCTTGAAGGACCATATGAGGAGTCACATGATCATAGCGGACGATGATAGATATGATCAGCAGTGGGCCACTGAGCCTACCAAATAATCCGTGACTGTGAAGGGCAATGTCCCTACTGCGACAGCAATATGGAGCCCCGATGAATGCCTTGTATGCCCGCTACCACTGGACACCCAATACCAGGGCTCTGGGGAGCCCCTTGATGATATCATAAGGGCCATGCAGGAGCTGGGGCGAGCCTATGAGTGCTGTGATGTGACTGCAGCAACCTACCAGGAAGAGCTCATTCAGGATGGCCTAGTCGTCAACTTCCCCTCCCATTACATAAAGGACCAACTCCTGGAGAAGGGCAACCAGACCCTTCAGGAAGCCATGCAGAAAGCTCAATCGCTGGAGACAGCCTAAAAGAGCACAGGAGCATACTAAGTGGTCCATGCGGCCACCAGGTGGGTATAATGGGCACAACCATCTTGGAACTCGGGGCCCATGACTGCCGCTGCAGCTGCCGAGCACGAGGTGCAACTACTTTGGCCAAGGCAAACACCTATGGAAGTATTGTCCAGCCCTTAGCACAACCTGCTCAAACCGCTGGCGAGAGTGCAGAGAAGGTTTACCAAAATGTTACCTGGGTTTAAGCATCTAGAGTATAGGGAGAGATTGGACAGATTAGGTCTTTATTCTTTGGAGCGTAGAAGGTTGAGAGGGGATTTGATAGAAGTATTTAAGATTATAAAAGGGATAGACAGAGTGGATGTGGATAGACTATTTCCGTTAAGAGGAGGAACGATTAAAACAAGAGGACATGAGTTAAGAATTAAGGGGCAGAGGTTTAGAGGTAACATGAGGGGGAACTTCTTTACTCAGAGAGTGGTACACGTGTGGAATGAGCTTACGGGAGAAATAGAGGCGGCGGAGTCAATTGTATTATTTAAGAAAAGGTTGGACAGGTATATGGATGAGAAGAAGATGGAGGGTTATGGGCATTGTGCAGGGAGGTGGGACTAGAGAGGGGTGTTTGGTTTGGTGCGGACTAGAAGGGCCTAATGGCCTGTTTCTGTGCTGTAAATTGTTATGTTACACAAAGGTATGCTGCTCTAAACCCCCCATAGACCCACATCACTATCTTGGGCTGAACCACTTCCAGCATTATTTCCGATAGCTGAGAACAGAAAATTGGGAATGGGAGCACGATGACACTGGATGACATCACATCAACTTCTAGTCTGGACTCCACCACACGAGATCCATGGGGACGGCCATCCTTACAATCTCTTGGGTGGCCATCTTGGCGGCAGCCATCTCAATGCTCGAGCAGCAGTGAGTCAGACAGTGAGTGGACGTTGGCTTCCATTGTGTTGGACTAGAGTAGACCACACCAGCTGTGGCAATCGATGATGGACATTGAGGTAAACAGGCTGTCTGTTTGACACAGAGAGCACAGAAAGTTTCATACACCCAGGCACAGCCCAACTTTATTCCGTAACAATGTCCCCGGAAAAGTGCAAGGTAGCGCTAACCTCTAAATCCCTCTCCACAGAAATCTGTGGGTGTTGCACTAACTGTGAGGGGCACGAAATATAAAAACTTCAAACTGATGGTGATGCCCCACCTCTGTGCACCATTCATACTGGGGCTGGATTTCCAGTGCCACCTTAAGAGTGTGCTGAGGCAATTTGATCCCACCTCCCACCCCCATCACAGTCAGGAATAACCAATTCCTGGACGGCCTGTCCGTCCTCCCGGATGTGTTCAATCATACCCCAGAACAATGTCCAGGGCACCAGACCTGTTTGGCTACCCTCTAGGTCCCCCCATCTCCTCTGTTCAGGCAATACAGCCCTGGGGGAAGGAAATTTATAAAAACTGAAGTGTGGGTGACTGCTGTAAGAGTGCATCCTAGAACCCAGTATCAGCCCCTGGAGGGCTCAAGAGATGGTGGTGAAGAGTGGGGAGAAGCACCAGATGGTCATCGATAATAACCAGACCATCATCAGGTTCACCTTTTGAGATGCCTACCCTCTTCCCTGCATAGCCAATATGATGAATGAGATTGCTTAGTTCAGGGTCTTCTCTGCTACAGACCTCAAGTTGGTGTATCACCAAATTCTGATTCACCCAGGAGACAAGCCTCACATGGCATTTAGGGCAAACGGCTACCTCTATCACTTCCTGTGGGTCCTATTCAGCCTCACGAATGGGGTGTCAGTTTTCCAAAGGGAGATAGATCACATGTGGATGACAACAAACTAAAAGCTTCATATCCCTAGTTGGACAATGTCATCATCTGCGGCTCGACCCAGGAAGGAACACAACAAGAACCTGCAGAAGTTCCTGGCCACCGCTAAGTCTCTGAACCTCACGTACAATCAGAAAAAAGTGCATGTTCAGCACCATGCAGTTGGCAATCCTGGGTTATGTGGTGGTGCATGGTGTCATTGCCCCAGACCGTGAGCTCATGCGCCCCCTTCTGGAACTTCCTCTGCCCCAGAAGCCCAAGGCATTAAAAGGGTGCCTGGGGTTCTTCTAGTACTATGCCCAGTGGATCCCCAACTATGCCGAGAAGGCCCAACCCCTGATGAAAACCACCACCTTTCCCCAATCAGCGGAGGCCCGTAAGGCTTTTGAGGGCATTAAGGGTGAGATTGCCAAGGCTGTGATGCATGCCATTGATGAATCCACCCCATTCCAAGTGAAGAGCAGCAGCTCCAACTTCGCCCTGGCCGCCACACTGATCTAACCAGGCCAGTGACATTTTTCTATCGAACCCTCCAGTGCCCGAACTCGGGCACTCCGTCATTGAGGAGACACAGGCTATAGTGGAGGGCACATGCCGCTGGAGCCACTATTTGGCCAACAGAACATTCACCCTGCTGTCAGACCAGAGAGCCATAGCTTTTATGTTTAATAATAAACAGCAGGGGAAAATCAAAAATGACCAGATCATGAGTTGGAGAATTGAGCGTCCACCTATAATTACAAGATCTTGTACCTGCCAGGCAAGCTCAATGAGCCACCCGATGCTGTGTCCAGGAGAACCTGCGCCAGGGGAGAAGTAGATCTCAACCAAGCCCTCTATGATGGCCTCTGCCTCCTGGGGCCACCAGTCTTTACCATTTTGTGAGGGCCTGCAACCTCCCCTTTTCAGACGAGGAGGTCAGGGAGCTGATTCACAATTGCCCGGTCTGCGCAGAATGTAAGCCACATTTTTACCGACCAGAGAGAGCCAAACTCATCAAGGCCACTCGGCCCTTTGAATGTCTCAGAATAGACTTCAAGGTCCCACCCTGTCCATGAATTGGAACGTGTACTTGCTGAATATCATGCACGAGTATTCACGTTTCCCATTTGCCATCCCCTGCCCAGACATGACCACATCCACGGTCATTAAAGCACTCTGCACCATCTTCGCCCTGTCCGGATACTTCAGTTATGATCACAGTGATCGGGACTCCCCATTCATGAGTGAAGATTTGTGGCAATATTTCCTTTCCAGCGGCATGGCTACGAGCTGAACCACCAGCTACAACCACTGCTGGTATGGGCAGGTGGAGAGGGAGAATGTCACCATCTGGAGAGTAGTCCTGCAATCCTTTTGGCCCTTGTCAATAGAGATGCTCATCTCCCAGTGCCAAGCAGTCCTTCCAGAAGTGCTGCACACCACTAAGTCCCTACTCTGCATTGTGACTGATCCACTCCAGATGAAATATTGTTCTCCTTCCCAAGGAGATCCACATTGGGAACCACACAGCTGATCTTGCTAATAACCCATGACCAGTGCTTCTCCGGAAGCATGTTAGGACTCACGAGGTGGACCCACTAGTCGAGGAAGAGCACCTCCTGCATGCTAACTCACAGTATGTCTTGGTCCAGTACCCGGATGGACGGGATAACATCAGGGACTGATTCAAGCATAGGAGGTGCAGCCATAAGCCCCTGTCAGCGGCCTGTCAGTCCTAGGGACTGCCTCGACAAGTGATGAAGTGAACCCACCACCACAGCCCCTTAGGCTGCCACCCCCTACCCTCCCCAGCAAACGTCCCCCGTCCCCCTCGGAACCGGTATGCACAGACACTGTTCAGCCCTCCAACACTCAGCCTGTTGAACAAGCCACGATTCTGCAGGAACCAACGACACAGCCGGTGCTGCGGTGAACTCAGCACTGTATAAAACCACCGGATCGGCTGAACCTATGAGCTGTTATGGACTACACAACCAGTGCCGATGGTCATAGTGCCGATGGTCATTGCCCCATGTCACTTTCATCTAAAAAAAGGGATGAATGTGGTGGAAATGTGGTACTGCAGGCATGACCTCACTGGACTGGGCAGGCTGGTCCACCTTGCGTACCTGTAGCTCCTTCCTGTAAGATCCCTAATAAAGGCTGAGAGCCCCAGTCTCCTCCCCCATACCTGCCTTGGATGTGAGCCAGCAGCATGTAGGGGCATGCTGAGGTTTTCTGGTTAATAAACCATTTGATGACTTGCTTTCTGTCTGCGGGTGGTCATTGATTGTTCTATAAACTGTCAACAGGATAGGCTGCATTTGAGGCAAGAGAAACAATTAACATTTCAGGTTGAACAGCTTTCAACCCAAAATATTAACTTGTTTCTCTATCCATCCATCCATGTTCCTTTTTTGCACATTGTAAAGTTTCTCATCACATTGTGTTCCGACAGAAAACAAATTCTCAGCCTTTTTAATTTTTTTTCACATCAAGCAGCATTTCAATTGAATTTGTAAATCTGATTCATAAACTCTAAAACACCCTTAAAATGCCTCCAGTTCTATTCCTTATCATCTGATTCTATTGTATCTCAGCAGCTGAGAGTTCAAGCACAACACACCATTAATGTGATGGATTATCTTTCTGACCATCTTTACCGATCGTCTAACAAAGTGCGGCAACTTTCTACTGGATTCTCCCCCATCCCTCACAGGGTAAATCCCAAAAATCTCACAAATCCAGCATTACTCACGTAACATCCCAGAAATTCAACGGCCTTCAGCATAGACATGATCACCACAGCCTGGGAATCCCTTTATCTCTCAGGTCGGAAACTAAAAGGTAAAAAAAAAAAATTTTTTTTTAAAAGGTAGATCTAAACCTTTGGGAAAGAGAGAAGTTGAGAAAACTGTGGTTTCAATGTGACCAGAGGTAAATGACCACACAATCGGAGCGTGGATTAGATGAGAATATTGTCATCATGTTCGCATACCAAGCCCCGTACTTTTGTGTGTTTTATATACTTGCTTTCAGTGACACCTCACTGACAAAAGACAAAGGAGGAAAAACCCAACACCCAACCCCAACCAACCAATTTTCCCCTGCAACCGCTGCAACCGTGTCTGCCTGTCCCGCATCGGACTTGTCAGCCACAAACGAGCCTGCAGCTGACGTGGACTTTTACCCCTCCATAAATCTTCGTCCGCGAAGCCAAGCCAAAGAAGAAAAGAAGATACTTGCTTTATTTTCACACATGCAGAATTAATTGAGATTCATGAAACAACATGCTGAGTAACATTTGCTTCTTGTATCAGAAAGACCTGCATGGTGGAGGTGGATAAGCCATTTCTGCGATACACATGCTTCCTGCAAGACGTTTCTCTTGGCTGAATTATGAAATTGAGAACAGCTCCCTGAGCAAAGCATTTTCCATGACCTGGAGGACCTAGCTGCTTCTCTTATATAGCTTTTAATGATGCTCTTCATTTCTGCAGACCTTTTGGATTTGGAGTTAAGAGTTGTCACTTTAAAATTTGTGGTAATCCAGAAAATAAACTTGAATCCAATGGATGTTTCAGGCATCTTTGCTGAGCTTGGAAATAATATAAATATAATAACACAAGTGTAATTCATAAGCTATCACATTGTCAATGTTTTAGGCTGTAGCTACAGAAATAAAGTTATAGCTTTGACAACTCTTCATTATCTAGAGTTAATGCTATATTCACAATGCACAAGAGTTTGCATGTGGACAGATTGTTACATTTTTAAAAAAAATTTAGACATTAAATTTCAGCCATGCCACCCGATTTACACGCAATTCACGTCCACCCTGCATACGTTTCGAAGAGTGGGAGGAAACCGTGGCTCCTGGGGAAAACCCATTCAGATACGGGGAGGACGTACAAAATCCTTACAGACAGCATGGGATTCAAACCCTGGCCCCGATTGCTGGCACTGTAAATGTGTTGTACGAACAGCTATACCAGCCATTAAGTATCAGTTGAAGAACACAAAAGGGGCAGATGCTGGAACATTGAACAGAGAATTGCTGGAGCAAATCAGCAAGTCATACAGTCAATGTTTTGGGTATACAAAAATCACATGTACTCGTGGGTATTATCTGACCTGTTCAGTTCTTCTTGCAGATTTTCATTTGTATTAAAAATCAGCTGCTCAGGAATTACACCGCTTTCTTATAGTTTGATCAAACATGTACACATCAATCAGTCTGTAGTGGAGTGAGTGGTGATCACTAATTTCTTGGGGGTTCACTTAACTAGTGACCTATTGTGGACACTCGTATATCTTGTCACTCGTCAGGAGGTACCACAGTGACTGTACTTCCTGTGAAGACTCAAATGGGCAAGGCTAATGTCCACCATTATGTCAACTTTCTACAGAAGCTCGATCAAGAGATTGGTGCAATTGCTGCAGAGAAATGGATCCGAGGTCAATCTGCAGGGCCATAAGAGTGGCCGAAAGGATCACTGGGGTCTCTCTCAACACCATCAATGTGACTTACCAGGATTGTTGTCTGAAGATGGTGCGCAAAATCACTGAGGGCCTCGTTCATCCTGCACGCAGCATCTTTCAGCTTTTCCCATCGGGAAAGAGATACAGGAGTATCAGAGCCAGAACCACCAGGCTAAGTAAAAGGTTCTTCCCATGGGCAGTGAGAATGCTGAACCACAAATGGAACAGCTCACACCAATCATATGACACTCTCACATTTATGAAACAATATTTATTTATTTGAGGTACGGAGAATTCATCAGGTTGCATTTAATTAGATGGTAATAAAGTTGATTGGGCTTGACTTGAGAACACACTTTCAGATATGGTCCCACAGCAGCCATTTTCAACATCACCCAAATAATCAAGCACTATTAAAAGGACATTTTCATAGATGTAAATATGCTGTCTACATCAGAAATCGGGTGCCGATGAGGAGTCACGTAATGGAGTAGTGGCCGGTAGGAGAATACCAGCCCTCTCCAGAAAAGAAGGAAAAAAAGTAAAGAAAAAGCAAAGCCACAGAAACACCAACCACAACAAATAAAAAATAAAAGTGTGGAGGAAATGGCACCAAAGAAAGAAAAGCCAAAGACAACGGGAAGAAAAGAAGAAGGAAAGACGCTGGAAGAGAAAAGTGAAGGCCTTACCTGGACGAAGAAGCAGGGACCCGCCATGGTAAGAGAGCCCACTCCCTGAGGTCAGTGGAAACCCCACAGGGTCGCGACCCACTGAATGCACGATTACAAAGATGGCTCACGGAGCCAAACAGAGGTGCGCAACCGCGCACGACAAAGACAACACCGACGGGAGGGGGGACCAGCTGTGGAGTTCCACTCCACAGCTTGATCAGCTGAGAAAGACCTGACAGCAGGGCTCCCAGTGGGAAGATATAGAAAATAATGGGAACGGGAGGGAGGAGAATGAAAAAATGAAATCAGAGACACAGTAGATGACCAGCCCAGAGGAAGAGGACCAACAGCAAGACACCATAAAAAAACCCCAGCAAACTGAAATAAGCAGCCCAACAACAAAATCAGAAGAGACACAGATACAAGGAAAAGAGGTAGAGGACACAGGTCCTGGAGCGGACACAGGTCCTGGAGCGGACACAGGTCCTGGAGCGGACACAGGGAAAGAGGAGGGAGAATAAAAAGCTCTTCAAAGAGAAACAGAAGATAAAGGGAATGGAATGTACATAGATAGAAAATTTTTTGAAGAATATATGGAAGCAGTAAAAAATGGCAGACACAAGAATTTTTGAAATAAAAAGAAGAAGAAAAGGTACAGAAGAAAAAGTGAGTACAATAGAGATGGTCATGACAGAAATGGGGAAAAGAGTCGACAAGGTAGAAGAACGAGAAACAGCCATAAAAATGGAAGTGGACGACTTAAAAATGAAATTGGAAAAATCTGATTTAAAAAAATTAAGGAAACACAGGAGTTGTTAGCTCAGAAGATGGATATAATGGAAAACTATAATAGGAGAAACAATATAAAGATAATGGGCCTTAAGGAAGATAAAGAAGGCAAAGATATGAAAAAAATTTATAAAAGAATGGATCCCCAGGGTCCTAGGAATGCCAGAAATACAGGAAGGAATGGAAATAGAAAGGGCACACAGAACATTAGCCCAAAAACCACAGTCACAACACAAACCAAGATCCATTCTAGTAAAATTCCTGAGATATACAACAAGAGAAAATATATTGGAGAAGGCAATGAATAAAATGAGAGAAGACAAAAAGCCACTGGAATACAAAGGTCAATTTTTTTTTTTTTTTTTACCCAGACATAAGTTTTGAGCTTCTGAAGAAGAGGAAGGAGTTTAACGCAGCAAAATCGATCCTATGGAAGAAAGGCTATAAATTTATGTTAAGATATCCAGCGGTGCTTAAAATAGTTATCTCAGGGCAGCAAAACAGACTGTTCTCGGATCCATAGAAAGCACGAGAATTTGCAGAACGCCTGCAAAACAGACAGAGAGATGAAGAGATGTAACAAGAACAAGAATGATGACAAACTTCATATAAAGAAGAAAAATAATGTATAAGTAAGAACTAAGAAGGGGAAGAAAGGGAAGAAAGGAAGTAAGGGGGGAATTAAGAGGGTGAGCTTTGTTATATGTGAAGATAAAAGTCTTTTCTGGAGGGGGCTGGGTGGGAGAGAATATCAGTAACTGCGAAATCAGTTGGCGGTTGCGAACGGGTTCACAATCCAAATGGAGAGGGGAGTTGTGGTTGCCCGGCAAGGGACAAGGGGCAACTCAGAGAGGGAGAGGACATTTGGGGTTAAGGGGATTTTAGATGTGGGAATAGTGGAAATATTTTATGTTTTAGAAGTGTTGTCTTACAGTGTGTTCAAAAAAAGAAAACAGAAATGGATAAGGAGGAAAGGTGGTGATGAGGAAACAGAAAGGAAAGATAAACAAAGTATGAAATGGCTATGTTGAACTATATGACTTTAAATATTAACAGAATACATTACCAAATCTAAAGGAAGAGGCTGTTAAATTTACTGAAGAAAGAAAAAATTGATATAGAATTCATGGAGGAAACACATCTAACTGAAGTGGAACTCAAGAAATTAAGGAGAGACTGGGTAGGGCACGTAATGGCAGCATCATATAATTCAAAAGCCAGAGGAGTAGCTATATTAATCAATAAAAATGTGCCAATCAAAATAGAAGAGGAAACAATAAATCCAGCAGGGAGATATGTAATGATAAAGTGTCAGATATATTCAGAATTTTGGAATTTGCTCAATATATATGCACCTAATGAATAGGATCAAAAATTTATGCAAGATATCTTTTTGAAGATTGCAGATACACAGGAGAATATATTGATAGGAGGGGACTTTAACATTAATTTGGACTCAAAGATGGATAAAACTGGAAAAAAAGACTAGCAGAAAGAACAAAGTAACCAAATTTATGGTTAAATCGATGCAGGAAAGCAACTTTTGGATATATGGAGGTGTCAACACCCAAAGGAGAAGGAATACTCATATTATTTGGGTAGACATAAAACATACTCAAGGATACACCTGTTCCTGTTGTCCGCCCACATCCAAGAGAGAGTTAGAAATGGAATATAAAGCTAGATTGTTATCGGATCACTCACCCCTGTAATTAGCAATAGAGCTGGAGGATATCCCACCGAGAACGTATAGATGGAGATTAAACTCCAACTACTTAAAAGACAGGATTTTAGAGAATTCATTGAGCGACAAATTAAAATGTACTTTGAAATAAATACGGAATCAGTGAAAGATAAATTTATACTATGGGATGCAATGAAAGCGTTCATCAGAGGGCAGATAATAAGTTATGTAACAAAGATGAAGAAGGACTACAATCGGGAAATAGAACAGCTGGAAAGGGAAATAGCAAGTACAGAAAAAGAATTAAGGGAAGATACAACAAAAAGAAGAGAATTGACAGACAAGAAAATAAAATATGAAACACTACAAACATACAAGGTGGAGAAGAACATAATGAAGACAAAACAGAAGTATTATGAGCTAGGAGAAAAAACACACAAAATACTAGCTTGGCAGCTTAAGACAGAACAAACTAAAAGAACGGTATTGGTATCAAGGAAAAAGAACAAACAATTTACATATAACCCAACAGAGATCAATGAAAACTTCAAGGAATTCTACGAGAAACTATATCAAACTGAGAACGAAGGAAAAGAAGACAAAATAGATGAGTTTCTAGCTAAAATTGAACTACCGAAATTGCAAGAAGTGGAGCAAAATAAATTAATAAAATCATTTGAAATAGAGGAAATACAGGATATATTAAAAAAACTACCAAACAATAAAACGCCGGGAGAGGATGGTCTCCCAATAGAATTCTATAAAACATTTAAAGACTTATTAATTCCTCCACTCCTGGAAGCAATGAACCAGATTGAAGAAACACAAAACATGCCAGATTCATGCCTACAGCAATAATTACAGTAATACAAAAGACGGGGAAAGATCCATTAACACCAGCATTGTATAGACCAATATCCCTACTTAACACAGATTATAAGATAATAGCTAAACTATTAGCAAACAGATTGGCTGACTGTGTACCAAAATTAGTAAAACTAGATCAAACTGGATTTATTAAGAAAAGACGAATGGACAATATCTGTAAGTTCATTAACTTAATCCACGCAGTAGAAGGAAAAAAGGCGCCAACAGTGGCAGTTGCCTTAGACTCAGAGAAAGCCTTTGACAGGGTAGAATGGAATTATTTATTCAAAGTATTACAGAGGTTCAATCTACCAGAGAAATATATTAATTGGATTAAAGCATTATATAAGGGACCATTGGCGAAGGTGACAGTAAATGGATATATATCAAATCAATTTAAATTAAGTAAGTCAACTGGGCAGGGATGTCCACTATCTCCCTCATTGTTCGCATTAGCTATAGAACTACTGGCAGAACTGATAAGAACAGAAAATAAAATAACAGGGATAAAAATAAAAGAAAAGGAATATAAAATCAGTCTATTTGCAGATGACGTCATAGTATACTTAACAGAACCAGAAATATCAATAAAAGAATTACATAATAAATTGAAGGAATATGGAGAAGTATCGGGGTACAAGATCAATGCAAATAAAAGTGAAGCAATGCCAATGAATAATGAGGATTTCACAAAGTTTAAGAAAGAATCACCATTTAGATGGCAAACATAAGCAATATGATACCTAGGTATTAGACTAGATAATAATCTAGACTATCTACACAAACTAAATTATCAGAAATTACAAAATGACTTAGAAATTTGGAAAGAATTACCACTAACTCTGATAGGAAGGGTAAATAGAATTAAAATGAATACCTTCCCAAGGATACAATACCTATTCCAATCATTACCAATTCACCTAACAGAGAAATTCTTCAAGGAGCTAAAGAAAATAATAAGGAAATTCTTATGGAAAGGGGGGGAAAAACCAAGGATACCGCTAGTTAAATTAACAGAATGGTACAAACAAGGGGGCTTACAGCTACCAAACTTTAAGAATTATTATAGAGCAGCATAATTAAGATACCTATCAGATTTTTATCAAACAAGGGAAAAACCAGATTGGACTAGATTAAGGCTAGATAAAATAGGGGAGAAGGTACTGTCACATTTGTGGCCCGAAATGTGAAGTTAATAAAACATTAAACACAAGTTTTATCAGGTAAACTTCTCAGTGGCTTTATTTTCCCGTTTCTTTTGTTCTCCTGCTTGTGTTCTTATCTCTCTCTCTCATACCACGTGACTTCCGGTATATCTCATACATATTTATTATCATGACATCCCTCCTTTAATCAGAAATAAACTTTACCTTCACTTACCAATATCCCTCGGAAACATACAAACATCGTAACTAATGGTAATACTATAACTCAACTACATAAAATTTACTTCCTACAGCACTCATACATGCACTTTATGATATAAGATTAAATACTGTCCCAAAGTTATTATTAAAACTATGGCACAAAGTCTTCGTATCGTTTGGGCACTTTCCGGTTTCGTTTTGGCCTGCCTGCGATATTGTCGTCGCTTCTCGGTTGTTCACTCTCAGCGTCGGAAATACTGCTCGCCACGGCTTCGGGTGTTTCTGGCGCTCTAGTCACTTCATCAGGAGTGCTGGTAACTGCCTCTGGAACATCATCAGGTCTCTCAGTTTCAGCATCTCGTATTGGCCTTTCAACCTCTTCGCTCGATGTATCTCTGGACTGGTACCTTTTTACACCTGATACATTTCTCTTATACAGGACTCCAGTCAGAGACTTGACTGTCACCACACTGCCACTTCTGGATACGACAGTATAGGGTTGATGGTAATAAGGTGTGTCTAGCTTACCACCAGTTTCATGCCTCACTAGAATATTATCTCCTGGCATGATGTCTGAGTACTTGGCTCCACATTTCGAATCTGTGTACAGCTTTGCTGCACCTTTCTTTTCAGCATCATGGTCCCTCATCTCCTGGTCGTCTCGGATTTCCTTTATTTCTGGCATTTTGTGCGGATTTTTCTCCCAAAAAATGCTTCTGCAGGACTTTTTCCAGTGGTTGCATGAGGCGTTGCTCGATAGACAGCCACATAAGATAGCAATGCTTCTCGCCAATTTTGTCCTTCAGCGTGTGCAATCCTCAATCGTTTTTCAATGGACTGATTTTGTCTCTCTACTTCTCCGTTGGCTTGCGGCCATTTCGGAGTTACTTTATGATAGTGGATACCTGTGGTCCTCATGTATTCCGCAAATGTCTCTGAAATGAATTGTGGACAATTGTCAGAGTATAATGTAACAGGTAATCCATATCTTGCGAATATCTCTGCTAACGCTTGTATTGTTTTTTCAGTGGTTGTGGACTTCAACACCACGTACTCATAGTATCTGCTGTAGTAATCTATCACTACCATAATTGATTCACCCGTCGGTAAAGGTCCAAGAAAATCAACAGCTACGTCGATCCATGGTCCTGTCGGAAGTTGCATACTCCGGATCGGTTCTGGCGGATTACTCCTACTTGTGATTTGACATCCGTGACAAGTTTTAACAAATTTCTCTGCGTCTTTATCACAACTTGGCCACCATACCTTGGTCCTGAGGTTTTGCTTGGTACCAACAATACCTAGGTGTCCTTCATGCACTAAGGATACGATCTTAGGTCTCAATCTTTGCGGTATCACCAATCTGCAACCTCTCAATACACACTGTCCGATGCAACAAAGTTCGTCTCTAATGGGAATGTAAGCCTTGTGAGTACACTTGTCCCATTGTCCACTCTCTATGCATTCTCTTACTTCCCTGAGTTCTGGATCACGTTTGGATTCTCTCTCGACCTCCTTCGTAGTCACAGCTTTCGGTGTTGCCTGAATAGCTACGAATCGTACAAAGCTCTCTGTTTCTGTTCCCAAATCTGACTTGGATTGTGGACCACCATCCTTCACCAATCTGGACAGCGGATCAGCAATGTTTGCTTTCCCTGCAATGTGGATTACTTTATATTTGTAGGGTTGTAGTCTGAGTACCCATCTCTCTATTCTGGCACATGGTTTGGATCTAGGTGCATAGATCATCTCTAATAGCTTATGATCTGTGATGAGTTCAAATTCAATGCCGTATAAATATGCATGGAACCTCTCACAGGCCCATACAAGTCCGAGTGCTTCTCTCTCTGTCTGAGAGTATCTTCTTTCCACATCTGATAACGATCTGCTGGCATAGGCAATGATTCTTGGTTCTCCATCATGCATCTGGACCAACACGGCTCCTAAACCAACCGGGCTGGCATCCGCTATGACTTTAGTTGATGCCGCCGGATTGTAATATCCAAGAGTTTTTGCATCAGTCAGGCTTTGCTTCAGCGCTGTGAACGCTTTCTTCTGCTCAGAACCAAAATGAAATGGTACTCCTTTCCTGGTTAGTTTCCTTAGTGGTTCTGCCACTATAGCGAAATTAGGAATGAACTTTGCACAAAAATTGACCAATCCTAGGAAACTCCTCACCTCTGTTGCGTTCTGAGTTGCACGTGCCTCTTCAATAGGTTTCACCTTGGCCTCTGCAGGGTTTAGTCCTTCCCGTGTAAGTCTCTGTCCCATGAAGTCCATTTCTGACACACTGAACTGGCACTTGTTTCCATTCACGGTAAGGCCTGCCTCCTGTAGTCTAGATAGTACACGCCTCAACCGTTTGTCATGCTCTTCCTTCATTGGTGCATGGACTATGATGTTGTCAGAAATTCCAAATGATAGTCTCTTGTAACGATACAATCCACAGTGAGTCACAAATGTTGTCACATCTTGGGAACCTGGATCCAGCTCTAATTGATGATAGCCCCATTTCAGATCAATTTTTGAGAATACCTTGCTGGTAGTTAGTTCTTGAAGTATTTCCTCCACTGTTGGTATAGGGTGTCATTCTCTAATTATAGCTTCATTGGCCATTCTCATGTCAACACATAGTCTTATGTCAGCCTTTGGTTTGGGCACAATCACTGTGGGACTGACCCATTGTGTCAAATGTTCCACCAGTTCAATAATGTCTTGTTCGATCAATTCTTTAATTTTGGCTTCGACTTTCCCACGAAGTCCAAACAGAGTTCGGCGCATTGGTTGTGTCTTGGGTTTGACCATTTCATCTACCGCTAGCTTCAATTGTCGACCTTTCAGCTTTCCTACTCCTTGGAAGACTGCGGGGAATTCATGCTTCATATCCTCATATGACTGAATTGAATTGACACAAGCTCCAATATGAAGTATTGCCAGGCCTTGCTCTGTGCTTCTACTAAGCAATGGTTCTCCCTTCTCTTCTATGACCATAAACTCTGCTTCGGTGTAGTTATCTCCAGCTTCAACAGTTGCAGTAAAACATCCAATGGTCTGCAATGGCTTGGTTGCTGTGTATGGATATAGTTTCTTGGAACACTTCTTTGAGGTACAGATGATCTTTTTCCTTTTCAACTTCTCCCATAAATGTCGATCAATCACATTACTGTCACTGCCTGAGTCTACAATGACCTGAACTGTCACTCTACCAATGATCACTGGGACCTTCTCATGATGTACTTCATTCAACGTAAATTGGTAACAACTCTGTTCCTCTTGGGTATCATCATCGTCACCATCTATCTGGCGAATGGTATCTTTCTTTCCAGGATACTTTCCTTTCCCCCAGGCTTTGCCTTTGGAAGTTGTACTCTTCCTCTTCTGGTCTGCATTGGACTTGCTTTTGCACTTCTTTGCAAAGTGGTCCTTACCTCCACACTTTCTGCAAACTTTGCCTTTGGCCGGGCAATATGGGTCTTTTCCAAAGTGACCTCGGTTTCCACATCGATAACACTCCACGTCCTGTGTCGACGTATATCTTGGCTGATTATGGCGATGTGAGAGCCTCTTAATTTGCTGGCTTGAGTTGTCTTTCAGGGTCATGGTATGAAATTGCCCTTCAACAGCCTCTAATGCAGCAGCAATGGTTAAAGCATCGGTGAGTTCCAACTCACTCCCTCTTTCCAGTGGACGTCTTCTGAGTTTATCTGATCTGCAGTGCTGTACGACTTGATCCAATAATTGGTTGTCCAAATCAGCTGGCATGTAATTGCATCCAACAGCTAGCTGGCGTAGTCTCGTCACGTACTGAGCAATTGTCTGGCCATCTTCTTGTCTCGTTCTCCGAAACAAATGGCGTTGAAATGTAGCATTCGGTGTCACTACATAGTGTGCATTTAATGCATCTACCACTTTCCGGTACTCATCCTTTCTTCCAGTATTCAAAAGTGTTTTAAATGTTTCCCGAACTGCAGGTCCAGCAGTGAAAAGAAGTAACGCCCTTCTCTGTGCTTTTTGTTCAACTATTTGTTCAAATAGGCCACGACTGTCGGCGTAGGATTCAAATTCTTCCAGCCATGCCTTCCACTTCACACTTACAGTACTTGCATCACCCGTTGGGTCAAAATGAGCAATTCCACTATGTGTTAGAAAGTCACCGTCTGCCCCAGCCATGAGGAAATATTCCAGCCCCAAAAGTACTGAGTCAAAGAGAAAATTCTTATCACCTTGAAGTTGTCTGTAATCCTCTGTAATCTTGTTTAGTGTTTAATTTTCTTCAAGCTTCTTTCATCCTCGTTGCCAATGTCACATTTGTGGCCCGAAATGTGAAGTTAATAAAACATTAAACACAAGTTTTATCAGGTAAACTTCTCAGTGGCTTTATTTTCCCGTTTCCTTTGTTCTCCTGCTTTTGTTCTTATCTCTCTCTCTCATACCACATGACTTCCGGTATATCTCATACATATTCATTATCATGACAGGTACCTGAACATACATTATATAAGTGGGATGAAAAGCTGGTGCAACATAGGAATTCACCAGTACTGCACCATCTACTCAACATTTGGAAGAAGATTCACGTAGATAGGAATAAAACAAATTATCAACTACCAAAATTAATATTGACACAAAATCAACTAATCCCTTTCACAATAGATAACCTTTCCTTTAGAGAATGGGAGAGAAAAGGGATCAAAAGAATAGAAAATTGCTTTTTGGGAAATAAATTATTATCTTTTGAACAAATGAAGGACAAATATGGTATAACTCATGGTACAATGTTTGCATACCACCAACTGAAAAATACTTGAAGGACAAATTGGGAAGCAGGCTGAGGTTACCAGAAGGAAGCAATTTTGAATATGTGATTACAGACACAATAATAATTAAAAGATTTATAACAAACATGTACATCAAGCTGCAAGAGAAAGAGAATGAGGAAACAAGCTGTAAACCCAAACAAAAATGGGAACAAGATCTAAACCTAAAGGTAAAGAATGAAACATGGGAAAAGCTATGCTCCGGAACTATGAGAAATACAATAAACACAAGGTTACGCATGATACAATATAATTGGTTACACAGGCTATACACCATGCCCCAAAAGTTACATAAATGGGACCCAACAGTATCAGACAAATGTTTTCGCTGTAAGAAGGAAACGGGAACAACAGTACATGCAATTTGGCATGTGAGAAAGTGAAAAAGTTTTGGGAAGATCTAAACCAGGTATTAAATAAAATCACAAAAAGCTACATACCAAAAAATCCAGAGATCTTTCCTCTAAGTAATATAAGAAGTAAAGAACTTGGACTCGATTTGGATGGAGCACAAAAAAGATTTATTAAGATAGCCTTAGCTGTAGCAAAAAAATGTATTACGTCAACCTGGGAATTAGAAGATAGCCTGAGAATACAGCAATGGTACATAGAAATGAATAAATGTATTCCATTGGAAAAAATAACATATAATTTAAGAAATTACATCACAGTATTCAAACAAATTTGGGAACCGTACATGGAACACAACAGAGAAGTCCTACCGTGGACCTCCACCGCCTAAAATGACAGAAGGAGAAGAAGACCAAATGAACGGACCCAGTATGTAAAAGTAGAAGACACAAATTTCTTGTTTATTTTCATTGTGTGATGACATTGTTTAATGGGTTTAATGTATCATATAGGTTGAACGTTGAGTGGGTGGGGTGGGGGGTGAAGGAGGGAGGGAAGGGAGGGGGGATAAGGGGAGAAAATGACACTGTTTATATTCAAGAGGGAAACGTTTGTGTGTATTTTGGTCAGTATGGTTCATAGTGTGAAAAATAAAAAAAATGTAAAAAGAAAGAAATCGGGTGCCAGGTGTTGGTGAGGAGAGAGGCATGTTGAATCAGAATTTATTATCATGAAATTCGCTGTTTTGTGGCACCATCACAGTCCAAACATTCATATTATTAACCATCTTGCAACATTACTTTATATTAAAAAAATGCACAAAAAGTAAGGCAGTGTCTTTGGTTCATTGATTAATGAGGAATCTGATTGCAGTGGGGAAGAAGCTGTCCTTGTGCTGTTGAGAGCTCATCTTTAGGCTCCTGTCCCTTTTTCCCAATTGTAGCTGAGTGAAGAGGGCATGGCCTGGGTGATGGGGGTCTTTGAGGATAGAAGCTGCTGTTTTAAGATACTGTCTCATGTAGATGTCCTCACTGGAGTGAAGTCTGGTGTCTGTGATGTCACAGGCCAATTAAACAACCTTCTGGTGTTTATTCTTGTCCTGAGAGTTGGCACCTTCATACCAGGCAGTGATGTATCCAGCCAGAAGACTCTCTATGGTCCACCTGTAGGTGTTTTTGTGAGTCTTTGGTGAAATAGCAAATCTCCTCAGACACCTCATTAAAAATAGCCACTGGCAATCCCTCTGTAGTCTAGGATTTGTAGATGAACACCATAAGCGTCCAGGAAATAAAGGATGTTGCCATACATGCTTGGGGCCAGGGGATTGGAGAAGTACGTGTGGATGAGCAATGTTGGAGAATGGAGGTGTGGCCATATGAATAGGATTTGATATAGGAACGGAGGGGAAGAGGAGCTGTCGGTGTTTATCTTGTATTTGTATGTGAGTTCTTGGACAATACATGGATGAAGGAAAAGATTCTTTACTGTAAAGATGTTGTAAACAGCACCATGAGGCAGGCCATGAGGCTACAAGCTTCCATAAAAGATCTTGCATACTGAGTCTTGCTCTGTGTGTGTCAGCACCTGCTGGCAGCCAAGTATAATCAAACAGTAAGGGATTGCTAGTTGCATTGCAAACATGATCACTATCACTACAGTCAGCATGAAAAGCTGAGGTACTGGGCAGAATCAGAACAGTTGTTTTATTGATTTGTTTTGAGCTTCTTTCACGAGCCTTGATTAAAGATGTTGTGCCCTGACCAATCAATAGTTTGGGAAAGACATCAAAAAGGTTGGAACTGAGCTTGCAGGAAGTTGTGCAGAGTTCAGGAGTCAAGATGGAGGTGTGAGGACATGGCACAAGGAGAGCATTAGTAAGGGATAAAAGACAAGGATCTTATTTAGTCTTGCCAGCTGCTATGCTTTGTGAGGAGTTTGAGGAGATTTGGTATGTCTCAGAAGACTTAAAGATGTCTTCAGGTGTACCTTGGAGAGCATTCTGACGAGATGCATCATTGTCTGGTATGGAGGTACCAATTCTCAGGACAAGCAAAAGACTCCAGAGGGTTGTTAACTCAGCCTCCTACATCACGCGCACTAGTCTTCCCTCCATCGAAGACATCTTCATGAGGCAGTGTCTTTAGAAAGTAGCCTCTGTCCTTAAAGAGCCACACTACGCAGGCCATACCTGCTTCACTCTGCTACCATCAGGAAAAGGAATAGGAGCCTGAAGATGAGCACTCAGCGGCACAAGGACAACTTCTTCCCCACTGCCATCTGATTCCTGAATGAACAATGAACCGCAGACACTGCCTCACTTTGATTTTTAATTTTTCTTGCAGTTGTTTCTTAAATTTTATAAATTTGTTTTATATAAACACCGAGGGCTCCTAATCTTATTGGAGGTTGGGATCTGGAGCTCGGGTTGCCAATGGATTGGACTGGACTGTGTGGCTGCAGGAGTGTTGGAAGAAAATCCATGGAAACTCGAGGGGGGGAGCTTTCTTTCTCTGACTGAAAGAGTAGTTTCAGTGAATTTCTGCCAATGGCAACTCTTACAGCAGAATATCAATTCCATATATTATGACACTGTTTTCATTACATGACAATAAATTGGATCTTGAACCTTGTTTGCACTGTGATGCTGCCACAAAACAACGAACTTCACGACACATTCATGACGATAAATTCTGAATCTAATTGTTCTGCGACCATACAACAATGAAACATTTGTTATCTAGCTATTGTATTTATTGTCTCTTTTCAATTTAATTCAGTTTTTTTTTACAGAAGTACCTGCTTGGCTGCAGGAAGTAATTTTGGTGCATATGTACATTGTTCAATGTATATGAGAATAAGCTCATTATCATTTTGGTCCAGTTATTCCCTTTATAGTCCTAAAGAAGAGCAGTCATTGTAAATTTGATCAACCACATTAAGGGAGTATAATGACCATAAATACCACCTCAAGTCTGGAGTAGTATTATTCAAGCTGGAAAAGGTCATGATTGTGTTTCTGTGCAGAAAGAAGATTGTCAGATTCATGCTGCAGTAAAATAACTTTGTGCTGTGTGTCCAAACTTCTAGCCAATTCTCCTTAACTTTGGACTTGGGAAATATGGGGGAAAAAAGTGTTTAAATACATGCTGGCAGATGGTAAACTCTTAAAGCAATTGAAACATTTGAAATAATTACCTTGAACAAAACTTAATCATGTTTAAGCAATAAAGCAGTAAAAATCCCCATCCCTCCTCTGACCCTCTACTTCGCCTTTTTACTGAATTGCTGGAACAACTGTATACATTGTTCTGGAGGACTGTAAACCTTTGCAGCTGTTAACACGAACCCCGCATGTCTTTTAATACAAATTAGGAAAGTTGAGTGACCTTTGAATCCAGACACTTTATAAAGTTCATTTTCAGCTCATGTCTAATTATTTGAGCACCTCATTAATTGTCTCAGTTTTCAACAAGAAGGAAGTTGCAGTCTTCATCAGGAAAATAAAACCTTTATCACTTCGATTTTATTTTATCTTTGAAAACTTATCAGAATCAAGCATGTGGTCCAAGCAGTTAAATAATAACAATGTTTGCTTTAAAAAGCATCTTTCAGGTCAGAAAAATCCAACCACCGCTCCTTTGTCACAAAGAACATCAGGTTTCAAATTTGAAATTTAAACATACAGTACGATTAAAGGCTCTTTCAGCCCATGAGCCCAATTACACCCAATTAACCCCAGTACATTTGGAGCAGTGGGAGGAAACTGGAGCCCCTGAGGAAAACCCATGTAGGCATGCAGAGAAGGTACAAACTCCTTACAGATTCGAACCCCAGACCCAATCGCTGGCACTGCAACAACATTTCCTTTCAGAGCTTCCTTCATTGACCCCAAACCAAATTTTTCAACTAATGGTGTACAAGATTTCTATATCTAACATCAGAATTGTCCAGTAAAATTGAGTTTTTTTTAATAGAACATTTCTATAAAGGTTGTATGTCTCAAAAACGTGACCGTTTCCATATTTTCACAGTGAACAATGTTCCACTTATTTTTAATTTCCTGCACTTGAGCCTCTCTAAATGTTGGGAAATCCAGGCCTTCAAATCGGAACTTTTTAAAATAAATGACATCTAAAATATATTACTCTCTGTGCAACATGAATCAAAACAGCCATAAATTGTGGTACTGTTTGTAAGATAAGATTAAAATTCCTTAAAATGAAAATAACCTTCAACTTTTATGCACATTTCCCAGAAAGCCCAGACCCAAGCCTTAAAATGATTTGTCATGCTCACAATTACATCTCCAGAAGTTGAGATATTACATCTGGGCTCTGAAGGTGTGATGAGGTTAGTTGCAATCCATCATTGGTCTTGGCAATGTTAGTTCTCGACAAAGTAGTATTGCAAACTGACTTGTTAGGACAGTTACTCCATAGGGAGCGTTTTACCCTTGTCTTTCCAAGGAGTCATTGAAACTCAAGTAATATGTTGGACCAAAATGTATCACAAAATATTGATGAGTTTATAATATTCTACTCTATTTCTTCCAAATCTGACAGAAAGATATTTCTAATGAGAGGAAATTTCCCATTAAATCTGGAAGTTGTTATTCAGGTTGCTACTCAAATACCTGCTGTGAGGTAGAAAAGTGATAAACTTTCTGTAAATTTATTCAAATGCCCCAAGGGCACTGTTACAGGACTTAATGCAATAGATACAAACTAAACTCACTAAATTTCAGATAGTACCATTATAATTTTAAACAGTATGATAAGCAACTGTAAATTAACTTTGAGAAGTGATATTCTTTCAGCTTTTACTTGTTAAAGATAGTGAAAATTTTTAGGTTTTTTTTTCTGTTTCATTTCTACCATAATCCCATGTGTCCCTTTCAATTTAACTTATGATTACTTGATTGGACATTGGATTGATTATTTTGATTTGAACTTCCTTTGGTTTATTGGGTATGGCAGAGCAGAGTAACAAAGCCTGCTCATTCATCACCCTGTTGGCTTGCACATCTTTCTCTGACAGCAACCTAACCTACAAAGTTTATGAAAATTTCATCTGCTAAACTAATAACATCCAGAAACTTTTTACAGGTTATAGTAAATTCTGATTCTTTGTTTCTACTGGTTAAATATTGAATAGATACTGTAGCAAAGTATTCTATACTGAGCTACAATTGACATCGCGGTACACATTGTCGAGTTTATGTATACACTGTAGAGTCTAGTGCAAGACTGACACCTCCAGACTTGCATGCTGGGCTTGTATACATCACTGCTTCTGACACATGGACAAGAAGTGATGTCATCAGCTCAAATTAAAAACTTGTGCTAGATACAGGTCAATTTTCTGCGTTTTCCACAGCACGTCCACCATTTTAGGTGCCAGTTTGCTTGCTGGTAAGTGGGTTGCCACATGATCCCCTGCAGAAACAGTAATCCCACTGCAGGGACCCCCAAAGTCTTTTTTTTTTCATGTTTGGACAGTTTTCCTCTCTGCCAAGGTGTCTGAACCACAGCTAGTCGCTGCAGATCCAGATGGGCAGGTATGAGGCGGTCAATTGAAAAAGTTTCCTCTTTACTGCCAAGGTCCAAACTGTAGTCGAACCATTGCGTCCTTGTACCTCGAAGGGTCCCTCTAATGGACACTGGAATGGTGCTCGGTGTGCTCCTTTCTGTACAAAAACATGCTTACAGTCCTGCAAACTCTGGGATATATAGGACTTGGTCTGACCATGTTGAGATGTTGGTATGGGCGCTAAAGAACCAAGCTTCTCATGGAGCTTGCTTAGGACCGCTGCGGGCATCTCCTCCCATCCTCTAGTCTGATACAAATTCTCCTGGAACCATCAGGTGTGTGCCATAGACCAGCTCTGCAGATGAGGCACCAATGTCATCCTTAGGTGCTGTTTGTATGCCAAGAATACCCATGGCAATTCATCAACCCAGTTAGATCCCTGCAGACGTGCCATAAGGGCCTGAGGAACCGTTCTACTAGTCTGTTGGATTGTGGGTGGTTCACAGTTGTGCGGTGCAACTTGGTACCAAGCAGGGTGGCCATTGCTCACCATAGGCTTGACGAATTGGGCACCCGTCAGACGTGATGTGTGCTGGCAGGCCGAAACGTGCTATCCAGGCAGAATTGAGGGCCCTGGCGCAGGTGTCTGCAAGTGGAACTTCCTCTGGCCACGACGTGTCCCGATTCACTATAGTGAGAAGAAAACAGGAACCATGCAACACCAGCATGGGGCCTACAATGTCCACATATATGTGGTCAAACCTCTGATATGTCAGCTCAAGATTGTAGTGGGGCTTTCGTGTGCTGCTGGACTTTGGATGTCTGGCAATGAGTACATGTCTTCACCCATTTGCTAACCTGTTTTCGAAGGCTATGCCACCATCCAGACAATCATTCTGATTAATGGATGTGCAAACCCATTACCGCATCAAACATCTGCTGCCTTCAGAACGATTGGGCAAGGATGACCTGTAGATACTTCGCACAGGAGTTTGTGCTCCCCGGGCCAACCGGAATTTCTTCCAGCTGCAGGTTCGAGTCTTCTGTTCCATAATGCAGGATCTCTTCATCTGCTTTTTTGCTTTCACAAGTGCAACATAGTTCACCCTTTGCACTAAGGTCTGCACAGATTCTATGGCTGGGTAAGACAGACTATGTTGGCCTCTCCTGAGATATGTTTGATGACCATCGTGAATTCAGAAATAAATAAATGTCTCTGTTAACGAGTCAACCATGGGATCTTGTACCCTATGAAGGCAAATGTAAGTGGCTTATGATACATAAAAGCCATGAAATGCATGACTTCAAGAAATTACCTGAAATGTCTGATAGCTAAGTGCAGTGCCAAAAATTCTCAATCAAAAGCACTGTACTCAAGTTCTGGTGGTCTTAGGTGCTTGCTAAAGAACGCTAATGGTTTCCAATGCCCATTGATGTTCAAGCACCCCTCCTACTGCCGTACTGGATGCATTCACTGTCAGAGATGTCAGGACATCAATTCTTGTGTGGACCAACCGCACAGCATTAGCCAGTGCTTACTTGGCATTCTCAAAAGCTGCTGACGATTCTTCGACCCAAGTGACATCCCTTGCCTTGCCTAATATCAGGGCGAAGATGGGGCACATGACGTAAGCTGGTGATGGCAGAAACAGGCGATAAAAGTTCACCATTCCAATGAATTCCTGGAGGCCTTTAACTGTGCTGGGCTTAGCGAATACCCGGATCACCTGGACCTTTGCCGGTAGTGGCTTTGCTCCTTGTTTGTCTATTCTATGGCCCAGAAAGTCGATGGTCACCAATCAGAATTGACACTTGGCCAGGTTGATGGTCAGCCCAAACTCATTCAAATAAGTGAAAAGCTTGCATAGGTGGGACTGATGTTCCTGACAACTGTAGCTAGTGATAAGTATGTTATCTAGGTGTATGAAGATAAAGTCAAGATCATGTCCCACTCTGTCCTTTAAATTTTGGAAAGTCAACATGCCATGCTTGAGCCCAAAAGGCATCCTTCGAAATTCAAAAAGGCCAAAGGGTGTAATAATAGCCATTTTTGGTATGTCATCTGGGTGGACTGTGATCTGATGATCCCCAGACCAGGTCTACCTTGGAAAAGATGTAGGCTCCCTGCAAAGTCCTATAAATGTGGTACCAGGTAGTGATCCAGAGTGGTAACCTTGTTCAATCTGCAGTAATCACTACAGGCTCTCCATCAACCTATGATCTTGGATACCATGTGGAGCAGGAAGGCCCGGGAGGTATCAGACTGTTGCACAATACCCATGTTCTCCATCCTTTCAAACTCCTCTTTGGCCAGACAAAATTTATCTGGAGGGAGCCTGCGAGCTTGGGCATGCAGCGGTGGCCCTTCAGTTGGTAATATGGTGCTGCACCCCATGTTTCAGCATCATTAAGGTGAAATGTAGTGCAATTATTGCAGGGAATTCCACTAACAACCTGGTGAATTCATTCTCCAAAAGAGTGATGGAGTCTAAATGCAGGGCTGGCAGCTTGGCCTCACTAGGGCAAATGTCTAGAAAGTATAGGTATGAACAAGCTTTCGTCCCTCTAGATCAACCAGCAGGCCACGAGCTCGGAGAATACAGCTCCCAGTGGCAGTTATGTGACCATGGCCAACGTGAACATCTACAAGAAATTAGTATCGCTGAATTGAAGCAGGATCCTACACATGCCAAATGTCAGGATAGTACCGCAGTTTGCAGTTTTCAATGATGGCCCGAGTTTTCTGTTATGTGTGTCACATTCTGAAGAGGGAAAGTGAGCTGATCTCAGCTTCTGTATCCACCAAGAAACGTCAGCCAGAATGTCTATTCTAGACATAGAAAAGGCTGTCTAGATGGCCATCCACTGTAGCCATTAGCAACAGCTGGCCCTGGAGTTTCCCTGAAATGCACAGGGAGGTGGGCAGCAAGCTTCTGCATGCCATTGATGGGGGAAACACCAATGGCGTCACCCCACTGTCTCCTGGCCAACTGGCAGCCTGTCAACAGATTTGATCAACCCTGCTATTGGTCTAATATTGGAGTTGAACCGTCCTGCTGCTGTGAGCAGGATCAGGTGACCTGTCCTACAGATGTTATGCTTTCATGCTTAGGCCAATAGAGAATATCAGCACAGGCCATGACTCTTCATAGATCACTGAAATCCTCACTGGTCAGCAGCATGTGGATCTCCTCTGGCAACTGCTCCAAGAAAGCCTGCTCAAACATGAGGCAAGGCCTATGCCCTAGTGCCAGTATTTCATTCATGAGCACAGAAGGGGTCCTGTCTCCCAAGCCATTCAAGTGAAGTAAACAGGCCACTCACTCACATCATGAAAGGCTGAAGATATGGATAAGCAGACTCTTGAGCATTATATACTTACTCTTCTCCAGAGGCTGCCGCAGATCAGAAACTCAACATGCCATCTCTTGATCACAGGCATTTAACACACTGTAGTACCACATAGAATTAGTTGTTATCTGCCCCCAACTGGAATTGGGCTTCTGCTTGGTCAAACTGCACACATGGTTGGGAAGTCCAAAACATTAGCAGTTTCAGAGCCACAGAATACATCAAAAAAAAATCATGCTGGGGTCCAAATAGGACTTGGACTACCAGAGCCATTAATGTATTCTAGACTGAACTACTATAGACATCAGTGCATACATTGTCAAGTTAATGTCTACACCATAATGCCTAATACAAGACTAACACCTCCAGGCTTGCATGCTAGGCTTATATATATATATATATACATCACTGCTTCTGTCACATGGTCAGGAAATGACATAATCTGTGATGTCATCATCTCATATAAAAAGCCTGTGTTGGATGCAGGTCAATTTCCCACAGCACATCCTCCATTTTGGGAGCTGGTTTGCTACAATGCTAAGTTTAAAATGAACTGCTGAAACATTTAAGTCAATGAAATTTAACTGTGGCAGTCTATATTTTTTCTTTTTGAATTTGCGCTCCCAAATGGACAGTCTTCAAAATGTGTCTCTCAAAAATGGTAATATAATTACTTCAAATGATAATTCATTTCTTAGAAATGTTTGCATTTTAACAGCATCAGTTCAATATGCTACAACAGCTAGTCTGACTTTGGAAATTATTCTTCATAGAATGGCTTTTGCTGTGAAAATAGAATAACTAGTTATTACATAATCTAATATCAAGATATAGAGGGAAAACTGGTGAGGGCCACAGCCCTGCTAACACTCCTGCCTCTTCATGTACCATTGCACAATTAACAAAATATCACAAGGAAATTCAGTTGTTTCCTCAATTGGCTAATAGTCATGTATTGGGTTAAAACAAAGCAACTGGAACAGACTTCAGGGAAAAATATAAACTGTTAATACTTGTTTGATCAGAACTTCATATTGTCACCAAAGTCTTATCATTTTTATTGATGACTGACTTATGGACCAAACTGAACAATATCCAATGGCTTTCAAACCTTTTCTTTCCACTCACATACTGCCTTAAGCAATTCTTTCCTATCACAGAGCACCGATGGCATAGGGATTACTTAAGGTGATATGTGAGTGGACAGAAAAAGTTTGAAAACCACAGGTTAGACTGACATTGAATAGTATTTCTTATCAAAATGTACATTATCTTGCAGAGTAAACACAAAATTATACAGCTGGACTCTTACTACTTCTTTGCATCCCCTTAACAAGAAGATCCCTAGCTTGTGTATGCTTTCCTGTATTAATTCTTTGACTCATACAGCTTTCCAATTTTATGTTTCCTAATATAGGTAAAATCACTTAAGCAGAATTTGGAATCTTCATAACTTTCCCTTGTGGTGATTAGTGTCAGTGAAGTAATTCTGAGCATTTACATTCTTGTGTATTCTGTAATGGCATCTCTGTGGCTGGTGCCGTCCTGGGAGAACAGAGTCACAACACTGTTCTTAAGGATTTAGCCACTAGATCCTAATGCCAGCAGCTATGTACAGGCTCCAAAAGGCCTGTCACAGGAGCCAAAGGTGCGTGCAAATAAAATCTTGGAACCACAGAGGTCGATGCCCTAGATGGGCTTGGCAGAGGCATGATCGGTTGTAGACTCTGGGGAGCAGCAGACAGGTGCAGGGCATCAGAAATGGGAAGAACACCCCGATGAGAAGCAGAAGGGACCATCCCTACAGGACAGTGACCACTGCAGCAAACAAGCAAGGGGCCCACACAGCTGCGCAACTTGCTGCTGTCGGATCCACGTGGGCCAGGTTGACTTGTGATTGCGGGCTGCTGTAGGTTATTTCAGGGTGACCAGGTATTGGAATAGGGATTTGAGAGGGTACTGAGGGTGAGGGGCTCCCGAAGGGTTCGGGTGCTGAGGCTTCCTCATTGTGTCGGGGGTATGGATCTGGAGCTCTGGCTGCCGATGGATCAAGTGGGAGTCTGCGTAGCTTCAGAGGCTGCGGGAACAGCTGGTGGTGAATCCGGGGACACTCAGTGACTCTGAGGGAACTCTCTTTTGTTTTTTTAATCTTTCTATAAGAGGCATTGGGCAACACTAATGGTGACTCTTTGGCTTATGACAGGGAGAAAGCAATTTTGTCATATCGTAAAATTATCTGGCAACAGGAAAATAAATTGCAGAAAATAAATAGGCAAAAAAATGAGTTTAAAGTTGGCATCTCCTAGCAATCAGTTTGCCAATTTCAAACAACTGAAAAGTTCACTTATCCAGCATCTACCAATCCCCATAGGTGCTGGATTCCATGGTATTACATGTTCCCTATCATTACATGACAATAAAGTCCTTTTGAATCTTGAATCTTCTATTCAGGGGCAAAAGTTTGAACCAGAAATTAAACAGATCTCAAAGGCTGATGAATTCTAACAAGCACATTCAATCATTTGATTTTGCTACAATGCTCCTCAGGCCAAGTCTTGGGTCTAACCATTTTCATTATTGCCCTGCCTCTCACAATAAGGTCAGAAGTGGGGTTATTTACTGATAGTTGCACAACTTACAACTTCTCGTCAAAGGAAGCAGCCCACGTTTGCATGCAGATAGAGTTAGGGAATATTCAGGCAAGGAATATTCATGCCAAAGTGCCAATCAATGACCATATTCAAAAAGCAAAAGTGTAAACACCTTATTTAATTTTTAAAAAGTTTAGACATACAGCATGGTAGCAGACCATATCGGCCCTCGAGTCAGTGCTGCCCAATTTACACCCAATTAACCTACACCCTTGGCATGTTTTGAATGGTTGGAGGAAACCAGAGCCCCCAGGGAGAACATTCAAACTCCTTACAGACAGCGCAGGATTCAAACCCAAGTTTCAATCGCTGGCGCTGTAAAAGTGTTGCGGTAATCACTACACCAACCGTGTCACCCTTTAACATTCTTTACATTCATTAGCATTACCATTGCCCAGTTCTCCCCGTCAATATTCAAGGGTCATCATTGATTAGAAACCCCACTTGACATGGGTACAAGTGTAAATTAGAGGTTGGATGCCCTGCAACTCGTGACTTACTTACTAACAGCCCAAGGCCTATTCACCATCCACAAATTAAGGAGCCTGATGAAATATTTGACTGGGTGAATGTACCATCAACAAGAAGTTGGTCATTATACTGAGCAAACCATTCAATTTGATTGACAGCCCATCAACCACTTTAAAACATTATACACTCTGCCTCTGTGTACAGCATGTACCATCTTCAAATTGTGCTGCAATTACTTGCCTAAGCCATTCAGACAGTTCCTGCCCCCCCCCCCCCCCCCCCAAACCCATGATATTTACCATCAAGAAAAACAGGATCATCAGGTCTATGGAAACACCACCACTTGCAGATCCCCTCTGTGTAACACTACATCCTGACTCGGAGATGTACATTTCATCATCACTGGATCTAGATTCTAGGACTGCCTCCTTAACCTGATGGGCAATAAAACCTTTACCTGATGGGCAATAAAAGCTTGACAGCAATGCCCAGATGCTCAATGAATCACACAGAAAACATATTATTTTGATACAATCACAGAAATACTATGCAAAAGATAAAAGTCAATGTTTTTATTCTAACAGTTCAGTGAATTTTAACTTGATCTTTCTCTCATTTCTCAAATGTAATATCTATACTGCACAGGACTAAATGGAGAAAGTTAATGAATAGGAACATAATAACCGAAGAAATACACATTGCAGTATGCCATTTGGCCCATTCATCAAAGTCAGTGCCATTTTCATATTCTATCCCCATATCCTTTGGTTTGTTGCGAAGCCGGCAGTAATTACCCCTCCGGCACCGCTCCTGACAAAGATAAGTATGCAACCTTGACAAATTCGATCACGTGCAAGGGTTGGGTGTAGTCCGCAGGTCTGACAGGAAAGGAAAAGCTGATACGGTTTCCATTGACAGGTTGAAGCCGGTGTGTATCGATGGCTCACATTCTGCATCAGAACCAGAGTGGTACCCGTGCCATTTGGACCGTGCATCACCTGTCTTGCATCGTTGTACAAGGTTGGGCTGAACTATCAGCCCTCCGGACCATTACCTAGTAGGACAGCTCCAATCAGTCTTGGAGGCTGAGGGGGACTATCATGGTTATGGACTTTGTTGGGAGTGGTGCCGGCCACTGATGTGTTGCGCGGGGATAATAGTGCATATGCGCAGGTATGTTAAGTGTCAGTGTATGGATGATGAATCTCAGATCCAGGAAGAGAATGAGAGGGTCTGGGACACCCATGTGGCAGAGTGATGTTTGGGGAGTTGAAGAATGCAATATTGTGTCTGGTGAATAATTAAAAGAATAGACTTCATGATATGCTGAAAGAAACGAGTGTATTCTTTATTTCTTTGTAAGCTGTGGTAATCAATGCTGTTACAGATCTCCAGTAATCTATCCATCTCTGCCTTGAAAGTTCAATTTAAATTGCTTGATGGGGTGCCAATCAAATGGAATGGTTTGCTCAGTATTAATGCTCAGCTTCTTAAGAGTTGTTGATGCTACATTTACCCAGTCAAATGTTCCATATACCTTTCTGATCACACGAGCACACTCACCCTTTTATGTTGTTTCTGTTCTTTTCCACTTGGTATGGGAGTGTGCACAGTGACAATGTCAGTCATCTGAATCCAGGGAAGGGCAATTTGGGGAAACATGGATAGGTCCCCTCAAGAAAATCTGGACTGACACCTCAAAGGAGACTTTGTTGCTTCCTGTTTCTGCACCAATCTTCCAACGAAAATAATTTGCCTGTTTCTTTTGCCCCTTTGGGAAGAACCTGAATTTGTTTTCACAGCTACCCATCGTTTCACCACTCAGCGTGTCCTCACCTGTGCTTGCAAGGAAATTTGACTTCTATCTATAAATGACCTTCCCAGCCCAAGTGTGGGAAATGGATGTCCTTGGGTTCTGCAGGGGAAAAGAGCTGGAGTCTATTAATCCCCTTATGTTTTCAGAAATAGATGGTATGTTGTACTTCCAAATTTTTTTATTGAGCAGAAAATGCATTCATCCATTTTATCTTACATCTGGCACACTAAGGATAACTGCTAGCTACCAATGCACAGATTGTCTTCATACAGTAGAAATCAGAACTACTTAGGTTTTGTTTTCATTCAATTATCTTTCAAATGAGTCAAGTTAATGCAGGTCTGTCTGAATTAATATTGAGGAAATCAGTCGTTCAACATGGGTTGTGTATTTATTAAAAACTTGGCTCCTTTAAATATTTTACTGCGGCACAATATGGGTAAAATGACACAGATTGGCAGCAATTATGTTATCCAGTAAGAAGGATATCCCTTCAGTTATTTAAATGGCTTTACTGCTCAGAATGCTGAACAATCGGCAACTGAAGACGAAAGGACATGGCCAACAAAAACAGCAGCTCCTGGCAGGATGCCACTCCCATTAAACATAAATGGGCCTCACTGTGTTTGCTTCATCTGAGCAGAGAGCATTTGGAAGTCTGTTGAGATGTTTCATGCACTTTAGTTAATCCCTAATTTTCAACTAATTTGACTCCTTGATGAAGGTGCCTCCAGTGTCACTGAACACATTGTCACATGCTGGGACTTGTGTCAGTTTATCAACATGAAGCATTAAGCCAGCTGTGACTTTTCTGCTGTTGAATATTTCCTACATTTTCTATTCATTTCATATTAGCACATTCTTTTCACACCACACACTTTGTAGCTTGCAAGGTGCCATCACACCTCTGTGTTTTCAGATTTATTGCCAGAACATACATGACATCCCATATCACCCTGAGATTCTTTTTTTCAAGCAGGCAAGGCTGCATTGCCACTTATTGATAGTGGGGGGGGGAACTATACACAGCCTATACATGTAAACAAAGAAATGTAAACAGATAATGAATGTAAACAAACTTACTGTCCAATACTGAGAGAATAAAACAAAAATCAACAAAGTGCACAAGTAAGAGTCTCTGAGTTTGTCATAGAGGAGTCTGATGGTGGAGGAGTAACAACTGTTCCTGAATCTGGAGGTGCGAGTCTTGTGGAACCTAGACCTATTTCCTGATGGCAGCAGCGAGAACAGAGCTGGGTGGTGTGGGAATTTGATGATTGCTGCTGCTCTCTGACGACACCATTCCCTGTAGATGTTCTCAACAGTGGGGAGGGTTTTGCCTGCGATGTCCTGGGCTGTGCCCACTATCTTTTGGAGGGCTTTACACTCGGTATTGGTGTTCCCATACCAGACCGTGATGCAGCCGGTCAGCACACTTTCCACCACACCTCTGTAGAAATTTGCCAGGGTTTCTGGTGTCATACAAACCTCTGCAAACTCTTGAGGAAGTGGAGGCACTGACGTGCTTTCTTGACGATGCCGTTGGTGTATTGGGTCCAGGAAAGATCCTCTGAGATGGTGACTCCCAAGAACCTAAATTTGGTCACTCTCTCCACCTCTGATCCCCCCAATGATCATTGGATTGTACTCCTCTGGCTTTCCTTTCCTGAAGTCAACAATCAGCTCCTTAGTTTTGTGACATTGAGTGCAAGGTGCTGTTGGTACACCATTCAGCCAAAGTTTTGTGTTTTATGCTGATACCTTAAACATCAGGAACTGATTAGCATGTAAATGGTGAACTGTTGGTAAATAATTTATTAATTTTACTGCTATTTATCTAAAGATGTGAGATTACTGGAATTTACTGGATGTCCATTTAAAGAAGCTAAATTTGAGTCTCTCATGATACTGGCAGCTCTGACTGATTGAACATTAATGATTTCTGGATGAGCTCCATAGTGCAAAAAAAAAGGTCCAGAAGTAGACAAAGTAGTTGCAGAAACCTATCTCCTTCAGTGAACCGTTGTTTCCTGTTAGCCACATTGAAAGGCAATAATCTTCACCCCAGAAAAGGCTGTATCCCAGATCATGCTTCTATTCCAAATGGAGGCACAGTAGATTAAGCCAAGCAAACAGGCAGAAAATAATGTACATGTTTTCTGTTTTGATTAGTACTGGCTTTAATTAACAGAAAAATTGTTCTCTGGAAACTTATGAACTATGAAATTAAGGAGAAAAGATGTCTGATTGGATCTGGGAAGTTGAGATGTGGTTCAGTCAGTCAAGTCACTAAAAAGCCTTTGTAAGTTTTTATTGTAGCTTTTCCTCTTGCATTTCTGCATTTTGTCTACAATCACAGTGTCTGCAGACTTTCATGTTTCACCCTGGTGAACTATCATGGGATCTTGATATATCGAACAGAATGCACAGATGCAGCTCAGCAGGACCTTGTATAAGTGTGATCAAATTTTCCTGTAATGGCAATAAAGAACTTGCCGTTGTTAATGTTAACTTGAAGTGATTACTGTATTGGAGTGCTCAGATCTACAGTATTGAAACAAGTTGGTGAAAATGGAATGCAACAATTGCACAAACTATCTAAATTCTGGAGTTCAAGGTGAGTAAATTTCCACATATTGGGGGGAAAATAGAAGATGCCCTCTTAGGAAAGCAATTTGCAAAATATGACATTAGGCAATATATTGATCAAGAATTTAAATCAATTGTATTTCTGACAATTTTTTCTGCAAGTACTCTTTGCTGAAGAAAAAAAGTGGAATTATTTTACTTCTGGAGTATGTTCAGTATATAATCTATTGCTGAGGAAATAATTTTATTTCCAAATGAGAAGACAAGACCATCACCTGCCTATCAACATGTCCACAAGTTGTCATTGAGTGGAGGAGAGACCTCGTCTAAATTTAAAGGTTATTCATGAAATTGATTATGATAATGATGGTTCTGGGTATTAACAAGGATTTGAACCAGATGTTGATTTCTCCCCCCCCCCAACCCCCAAAGGGAAGCACACTTAAATAAAATAGAAATTTTACACACGAGAGCCCATTTACACCAGCTAAGTCTAGTTTAAGAGGGAAGATAAGAACATATTACATTTAGCATTCATAGTTGAGCTTTCCCAGAACCTGTTTTGTTATTTGAAAGGCTTTCCATGCATAGCAATTGATTTTAAGACATCCAATTGCCATATAGTATTGCAGTTGTAGCTTACAGATATGAATTTATTTAATCTCTAGGGTGAGAAAGACTACAAATTAGTCAAGAAACAATAACACCATCTAAGAAATTCACATATGACACCCAAGACAATTTTCCCTAGTGCTCTTATGTGATTTTCCTGTGCTCAGCTCATGCAAAGACCTGAGCAAGAAAAAAAAGGAGCCAGTCACAATGCTTTCCCCATCAGCACACAAAGTTCATACTGCTGCCCTCATGTCTTTGGGGTTCTCACAGCAGTCTCGTAATCTGTCCTTCAAATCTGCTGAGGGAGTGGCAGCCTCTTAATAGAATCTCAGCGTGAGAGCATTATTGCTCCCATCACCATCACTTTGATATTTTCTGGTAGCTGAGACTGAATTGAGGCACGCTCTGAGCTTAATAAGGAGGTGGTGAAGTTCATCCATTAAGCCCAGACCTGTTTGCATGCCTTTCTATTCCAGGAGAGCACTATTCAGTAGCATGTCCACAGCCACCAAGGGAGCACTGTGTAGAATGAGGATGACGGGCAACAGCATGCAGAAGGCACATAAATGGGTGCAAAGGGTCACTGCAGCTAAATGGTTTTGGTTTTAATGGAGAAAACGTTTTTTGGAATGATCATTTGTTTTGCCCAGGCCTCTTTGAATAGTGCAAAAGGGAATCCTGAACTTATTAAAAGAATAGGAAATTGGAATTGTGTCTCCATGGGTTTTATGTTTCCTCCTGCTTTTTATTGTAGAATGTGAGCAAGGTAAAAAATGATGTGAAATCATGGAACCATAAAATAGAAAAAAAGAGCTAATAGAGACTCAAGTTAAATTATGACACATTTAACGTATAGGTTGTGGAAACCCATTGAGGAAAGAAATATTGACAATGTGATTGACTTTAATCAAATGCTCAGAATGGGAAATATGTTTTTATTATTTACTATTTATCCCATTTCAAGATTAGATTTTGGTGTGAATTACATTAGCAACAAAGGTTCTGGGCAGTTCGGAGGCCTGCAAGAGGAAGCCTAACCACTTGATCCAGATTAAAGCAGGATGGATGATAACTGGTCCCTTATTGTGTTTTCAGTTTCATGGGGAAGATAGATTTTAACCAAGCTCAGCTGAGACATATTCAGAAAATTTCCAGTAACATTGTTTGCATATGTTGTCTTCTGCCAAAAATTGAACTTGAGTAATATGGCCTACTCTCTGCCATTGATTATAATTATTTATTTAAAATCTAAGCTGAATAATAAAATTATACTCTATTATATTGATGTCATATTGAATTATTACCACTTGAAATAGATAAAATACTTGATTATCTTTGATCAATGGTTGATATTCATGGAAATGAGGTATATCAAAAACAATTCACATGAAGCATCTCCAATATAACAGTGAATGAACACAGAATTTAAAAAAAAATAGAGGTAAATGCTTTTGGAGTTGAAAAGCCAAGGAGTTGTGGAGGAGGTCAAGGGGAGAAGTTTCTTAATGGATGATAAAAAATGTACCAATGAGTAAATTGTTAAAGGTTTTAAGTTATAATATTAACGGGCTTAACAGCCGTGTCAAGAGAAAAAAGAATATTAATGCTTTTTTTAAAAAAATGAAAGTAAATATAGCCTTTTTACAGGAGACCAACTTAACTGAAAAAAGAACGTAAGAAGTTGAAATGGGATTGGGTAGGACATTTTGAAGGCTATTGAAGGATTTTGTAACCATTTTGATTGATAAACTTACAATTAAACTCAAAATGTAATTTCAGATCCAGCAGGAAGATGTATTATGATTCAATTTTTAGGAAGATAGGACATTTATGAATATATATGGATGATGAAAATTTATAAGAGACAGATTTTTGAATTTGGCAAATTCATGAGAATATTGGAGGAAATTTCATTTTTTTGTTTAGATCCAGTTTTAGATAGGTCTATGAGAGTTATAGTGAGACTGTAAGCAGCTAAAAGAACATTTTCATTGATGAAAGATTTAAATTTAATTGATGCTTGGGGAAGATTTCATCTGAGAGAGGGATTATTTATTTTATTCAACTAGGCATGATTCTTATTCTAGCATAGATGCATTTTTGTATCAGCACAGCTCCAAAGAAGAATTCAGCAAACAGAATATAAAGCAAGAATTTTAACTGACCATTCTCCTGTATTGATGGCAATAGCAATGGTAGATAGAGAAGAATTAGTTTATAAATCGAGATTTAATTCTATGTTATTAAAAAGGAAGGATTTTGTAAATTTATTGGAAGAGAGATAAGGATTTGCTTTGAGACTAATTCTACTTCAGTTATGAACAAATTTATCTTATGGGATGCATATCTATGTGGCCAAATAATAAGTTGTACTACAAATATTAACAAGGATTATATGAGGGAAGCAGAAGAATTGGAAATGGATATAGCAAGATTGGAAAAAGGTTTACAGAGACAAGTTACTGAGGAAAAATGAAAATGTCTTATTTGATATAATACTTTACGGACATGTAGGACAGAGAAATCGATAATGAGAACAAAGTATAGATATTATAAATTGGGTGAAAGGGCATATAAGGTTGTTGGCAATTAAAGACAGAGAAAGTATCAAGAATAATTATTGCAACTAAAAAATTATTCTAATGTACTTATAAATTGCAAGAAATTAATCAAAATTTAAAATATATATATATTAAATTGTATGTTGGACAACTTTTTATCTCAATTTCCTTTGCTAAATTGAATTTGGAAGATAGGTGAGACTTGGATGCTCCCTTCACTCTAACTAAGGTTAAGGAACCATTGAGTTCATTACAAAGTAATAAATCCCTGGGAGAGGATGGCTTCTCGACTGAATCTTACAAAGTGCTTACAGATTAATTAATTCCTCGATTTATGTAAGTGTTAAGACAGGCTGATGAAACACATACTTTACCAGAATCTTTTAAAAAGAGAAGTTATAACTCTGAATGCAAAAAAAAAGATGATTTAAGCCATCTTCATATAGGTCTATATCTTTTTAAAATGCTGATTATAAAATACTAGCAAAAATATTAGTGAACAGGTTAGCAAAATATGTACTGAAGTTCATAAATATGGACAAAATTGTCAGCTGACAATATTAACAGATTAAGTATTAGTCATTTAGCACAAAATAGAGAAGATTTAAGTGTATCAGTGGCCTTAGATGCAGAAAAGGCATTTGATAGATTAGAATGGGATTTTTTGTTTAAAGTGTTTGAAAAATATGGTATAGCACAAACATATCTACATTGGATTAAAGCCTTGTAGAATGGACCAAGGGCTAAAGTAGTAACAAATGGACATGGTTCTGATTCTTTTCAATTAACTAGATCTAGTAGACAAGGATGTCCATTGTCTCTGGTTTTATTTATTTTAGCAATAGAACTGTTAGCAGAATTGATCAAGTTTGATGCTGAAAGTAAAAAGTTTAGAGTTGGTGGAGAGGAATATAAAATTAATTTGTTTGTGGATGATGTTATAATTTACTTGACTGAACCAGAAACCTCATTGCATAAATTATATTTTTAGATTAGAGGAATATGGATTCGTTTTTGGTTATAAAGTGAATTAGGATAAAAGTGAGATCATGTCTCTTACTAGTGAAAATTATACACAGTGTAGAAGAAATACCCAATTTAAATGCCCAAAGAATGGAATAAAATATTTAGGGATCTGAATAAATGATAATTAAAATAATATATTCAATTTCAATTATAATCTTTTACTTTAGAAAATTAGTGAAGATTTAAAACAGTGGATGGATTTACCCATACATTTATTAGAGTTAATTGTATAAAGATGAATATGTTTTCAATAATACAATCATTTTTTCAATCATTGCCTATCTTTGTTCCACAGAATTTTTTTTCCAAGTATTGAATAAAAATAAGAAATTTTCTTTGGAAGGGTAAAATGGTAAGGATTTCTTTAGAAAAATTAAAAGGGAAATTTGAATTGGGAGGGTTACAACTTCCAAATTAAAAAAAAACTATTATAAAGCAGCACAAATGAAATTTCACTCTTCTTTCCTAGAGGAAGGAGAAAAACCAGCATGGATTAAGATAGAGATGGATAAAAATAGGAGAGATGATGTGTGAAGATTTTATGAATAAATAGAGCACAATATTATTAATTGGAGATAGATATACACCATTGCTGAAACATTTGGTTTATGATATGAGATGAGATAAATGATGAAATGGGAACCAAGAATAATATAATTATTCATAAGATGCCATTGACACAAAATGAACTTGTACCATTTACAAATGAATGGTCGGTTGCTTGATATTTGGGCTATTAAAAGAATTATGAAAATAACGGACTGTTTTCAAAATGGAAATCTAATGATATTTGATCAATTAAACAATAAATATGCAATACAGAATAATACAGTATTTTGTTATTGCCAAATAAAGCTGTTTTTATGTGATAAATTAGGTCCAACAATGGTATTGCCTGAAAGGAGTAAAATAGACATTTTAATTGATAATAGATCTGTTTAATACATTTATTTCAGCTATGTATGCATTATTGCAAAAAGGAATATGAAAACAAGGAATTCATAGACCTTGGCAGAGATGGGAAACAGACTTAAATATTAATATTGGGGAGGAAATATTGGTCAGAACTTTGTGATAATATGACAAATACTATAAATGTTTGATATAGATTAGTAAAATATAATGTCTTACATCCTTTGTATCCTATAGCACAGAAATTATATAGGCTGAAATTAGATTAGTCAGATAAATGTTCTAGGTGTGATTGAGAGATGGATACATTTTTACACTCCACCTGGTCATGTTCTAAATTAAAACCATTTTGGATGGAACTAGGAGTATTTTTAGAATGAGTTACTGGAGTTAAATACCCCCAAGATCTTATTCTTATTGGGTAATATATCAGGAATGACCAAAAATGAAATTTAACATATTTCAAAAGGAATTTGTGAAAATTGCATTAGAATTTGCAAGAACATGTGTAGCAGTGTCATGGAAATCAGAATCATATTTTGGACTAGATGGATGGCACGCTAAAATTTGTAGGGGTATACCTCTCGAGAAGATTACATATAATTTAAGAAATAGATATGATTTTTTTTTGAAGATCTGGTGCTTATATTTACAAGTTGTAGGTATTTATAAAAGATATCCCCTAGACTTCTGAGTACCTTATCAGCTCTTTGGAGTTAATTAATTGATATATATTTTGTCAAGGTAGAAGTTTGCTGAAATTATGGGAATTTTAATAACCAGGTGTATTCTTTTCTTATCTTATTTCTAACTTTTAAAATTTCTTCTTACCCTGCTCTAGACCCAAGAACAATATTTTAACTCTTCTTGAATATATTTCCTCCTCCTTGAATGTGTTTTCTTTTTGATGTGAAGGAAGGTTTAATGAGTTTTTGCTAACTGTTTGTGTCATTTTACACACAACAATATAGGTTGTTCATGATGGTAATAATGCATCGTGGTTCTCAATAGCTAAGGAAATTGAGATTCTAAATGGAGTATATGGAACTCATTGTCTTTGGGCTTGGGATTAGAAGAAAACTGATTTACTTAGCTTTTCTCTTGATGTGTGGCCTAGCTGAGGGAGTTATGTTCCTCCTTAGAATCGCTGACATGATTTTGCAATAGTTGTAATTATGACCTTATCCTAGGTCACTTTGAATTGGCTACGATTCTGTGGTATGGGAATGAAGAACTGTTGGGGAAGATGGCCTCTGTCAGAACAAGGCTGGTGTGCAGCCAACTTTTCAATGAGCATTCCAGAGTGACAAAGTCTTCTGTTCATAGAGGGCTTCTCTATGTCAAAAACAATCTGCTGCAGGAACACATCAGGTTGAGCAGCATCTGAGGAGAGGGGAAAAGGAATTGTAGACATTTTGGGTCAGAATCCTTCATCAAGAATTCACTTGATTTATCACCCCCTCCGACTCCACCCACTAAACAGTATTGGATTACAAGGAAAAGGAAGATCAATTAGCACCAAGATTGGGAATTATTATAGCACTGTTCAATTCAGGAGCTGCACTTTAAGACTGTTGGTGCATATTTTCATACTCTTAAGCCGACTTTCCAATGAGACGAGGGAGATTAGAATGCATCTAGGGTGTTTTGGGATTTCCATTATATTGGCGGCCTTTCCCGTACAGTGGGATGTTAAAATTGGCATCATGATCTGAAGCTCCTGTTTCTATGCTGCACTCTATTAATGTTCTCTCTCTTCCTGTAAGTTCCTTTGCTCCTCCATTTCCTTTCCCAGTGCAGTAAAATGGGGTTCATTGGTAGGGTGTTATATTGATGGCTGGCCCCACCTCCCAGCTCTGCCCCCATCTGCTCACATATAATCCTGGTTTCCTGCCTAAACCCAGAACCCTTCTGAAGATGACTGAGACCTTACCCTTAGTTATAAGCTAAATAAAAGTGCTTGTTCTCCCTCAAGTTGTAAGAGCTTTTATTCATGCTACACCTTGTCAATGCCCATCTCTCACCCTTTAGGTTTATTTCAGTTTCCTTTTTTTGGGCCCTCATCCACAGAGTGCCTTCAGGCATTTTTGATTACCACAGCTGCTATATAAATTCAAATAATTGTTATTGCAGTGCCCATTCAAAAAGTATTTCTGTTGTCTTGGTACAAGCCATAAAGCACCAGAAAAGTTTCCAACTGAAGCTAATATTTCTGTAACCAGAAAAGTTGGTGCAATCTTCCTGAGGTGACTTTTGTAAAGGTACCTTCTTCATGATTCTGCTCTTTCTTCATAATAATGTCATGTGTGGGAACCCTCTTACCTCGAATAAACTCAGAATATTCAAATTGCTTTCCGGCCTTTGAAATAGAACATTTTGTAACAATATACTATGCCTCAGTTGATGTAATGCAGGAAATTGTTTTTTTTTTAAATCGATGGTGTCTTTGTTTCATTTGTAAAATGTGGTAGACGTGGTCAATGCTTACAATAATACTAAGAGCTTGTTTCATAGCTCTTAAAAAAAATTAAGGCAGAAGAGGGCAACTAAGAAAAGATTTCTGAACCATTTCATTTTACTTCATGATCAAACTGAGCCATATATTACCATACGCGCAAAGCTTATTTCCAACATAATTTATGATGAAAGCCTGCAGGGTCATCCTATAAATAACCTCTTTGAGGAAAGTTTGCAGCCATGCCACTAAATATTCAAAACCTTTCAGCAATAGTACTTGACTATAACATCAGAATTACGTACCTAAACTAGTTCCAGATTTTCCAGTGTTCACCCACAATTATTTTATTTCTAAAATCCACCAAGGCTGTTTGAACATTTGGGAAAAAAAGATTTGGGAGCTGAGCTTAGAGGAAACTACAGCAGAAATTTAGGAACGAAGGTCTGGCCATCAGCTTACAAACATTCAAAGCTTATGAGTCAGCCAGCCTTGGTTTTGCAAGGAAAGAAGACAATCAGAACCAGGAATAAGGAAGATTTAATATTCCATATCACAGATTGATTCCAAGATATAAATACAGTATTTTATTTATTTATAGAAGGATGAGAGGAGACTTAATAGAGGTCTACAAGATTATGAGAGGCTTAAATAGGGTGGACAGCCAGTGCCTTTTTCCCAAGGCAGGAATGGGAAACACCAGAGGACATAGATATGAAGAGAAGTTTAAAGGAAACCTCAGGGGTAAGTTTTTTTTACATCGAGTTGTGGGTGCCTGGAATGCCTTTCCAGGGGTGGTGGTGGAGGCTGAAACATTGGGGGCATTTAAGAGACTTAGGCAAATGGACAGAAGAAGAGGGTTATGGGGTAGGGAGAGTTTAGTATTTTGTAAGGAATATATGGGTCAGCACAACATCGAAGGCTGAAGGGCCTGTACTCTGCAGTAGTGTTCTGTGTTCTATACAGAGTTAATTGTTTGTTGTAAAATCAAGGTGGAATGAAAAATTGATCAAGTATTTGGAGACATCCAGAGGTGAATTATAGAATTCAGTTATCACGGGGAATGAATGTCATATAACAATTACAGCATGGAAACAGGCCAGTTTTGCCCTTCTAGTCCATGTTGAACACCTTCTCCCACCTAGTCCCATTGACCTGCACCCAGCCCATAACCTTCCATACCTCTCTCAACCATATATCTATCCAACTTTGCCTTAAATATTAAAATCGAGCCTGTATCTACGACTTCGGATGGAAGCTCAACTCACACTCCCACCACCCTCTGAGTGAAATTCCTGCTCATGTTTCCCCTAAACGTTTACTCCTTCAATCTCAATCCATGTCCTCTTGTTTGAGTTTCCCCCATTCACAATGGAAAAAGCCTATCGACATTTAAACTATCTGTCCCCCTCATAATTTTAAATATCTCCATCAAATCACCCCTCAATCTTCCACATGCCAAGAAATAAAGTCCTAGCCTGATTAACATTTCCCTGAAACCCAGGCAGCATTCATGTAAATCTTCTCTGCACTCTATTTTGTTGCTATCCTTCTTATAATTTGGCAACCAAAACTGCACACAATATTCCAAATTTGGCCTCACCAATGCTTTATACAATTTCAGCTTGACATCCCAACTCCTGTACTCACTACTCTGATTTATGAACATACCAAAAGCTTTCTTCACCACCTGACTACATGTGACTCCACTTTTCAGAGAATTATGTACCAGAATTGCTAAATTCATTTGTTTTACTGCACTCCTTGATTGTCCACCATTTAATATGTATAACCTTTGCTGATGAGTCCTACCAAAATGTAGCACCTCACACTTATCAGTATTAAACTCCATCTGCTATCTCTCTGCCCACTCTTCTAACTGGCCTATATCCCATTGCAAGCATTGAAAACCTTCTTCACTGTCCACAACACCACTAATCTTAGTATCAACTGCATCCTTACTAATCCAATTTGCCGCCCTATCATCCAGATCATTAATATATTATGAAAAATAACAATAGACCTAGTACCGATCTCTGAGGCATTGCACTAGTCACCGGTTGCCAATTTGACAAACAATTTTCCACAATTACTCTCTGGCATCTTCCATCCCACTATTGTTAAATCCATTTCACTACTTCAACATTAATACCTAATGATTGAACCTTCCTAACCAACCTCTTATGCAGAACCTGAAGTAAAGTAAAATAACAGACTTTGGGATGAAGAGAACACAAAGAAAGTTCTGTTACCTCAAATGTCCTCTCTGCCCTCCTCCTGGAGATATTGATTTCTTACTGGAGTAAGACTTTTTAATACATTCCCTAAATCTGTGTCCTGTTACAATTTCCCTGGCTCTGTATACTTGCTTGGAGATTGGGAGCAGAAATAAAATCTATCTTTGTCCTTCCAAGTCTACAGACTCCAAAACCAATTACAGCAAAATCTCTTCACAAACTAATAATCTGTTACCATCCACAATTAGTTCTCTTCAACCTCTTGAAGCCCAGAATAAATATTTCCAAACAAAATAATAAATTACAATTTAGTTTGTTGAACAAAGAACTTTATTTATGAAATATTAAGTGTGCACTACTTTTATATATTCCCCAATTATTATAAAATCTGAATCCTTCAAGATTAATTATTCAGAAAATAACACTGGACAAATGTGAGACAGTAGCGAGGTATACATCAAATATAACCTTTATAACTTTGCTTGCCTATTTTTCCATTAGAGAACTTATAAGCACCTCCAGTGTATCAGTCACAGGAGTTCTGTGACAGGTTTGTGCTTCCCAAGTGGCTGAATGCACCATCTTCACTGAACCCTTTTGACTAAAGCAATAAGCCTTTCTATATACTGTATTAAAGTCATTTTACACATGCTACATCAGCACGATCCATTGTTCAGGCAGACTCCTGCTGACCATGGAAAACTGAATCTCGAGACTAAATTACTGCACTTAGACAGTTACACAAGTTATGCCACAAGCTCCAACTGATTTTAGACAGAAAAGTGCTGCGATTACCACAACTGCTCGAGGTGCAATTTTGGACTGTCAAAATCCTGCAAACAATCTGGACATGAAAAGAAAATCTGCTGAGTGATCAAACTTTATTTTTGTAATTTGTACTATTTTCTCATAAATTCTGTAACTGTGCTGTACCATCTGTGCTTCTTTCAGTTGCCCTGAGCTCTCTAGGTCAAAGGTTGCTGCCTGCCCCATGAAACCTGCTCCGTCTCTGCTGAAATCAGCTTTGTTGCCAGACCTTGTGACAAATGAGTCCAATCTCGGCTATACGCCCTTGACCCGACCCTGGCCAGCACGAACAATGGGGCAGACTCACTCAGTGGAAAGGATGTTCTGCACTAATGAACTCAGAAGTGGCCACAGGTCAGTGGAAAAGGGATAATGTTCAATCTTTTCAGGTGTGCTTGTATAATGATACACACACACTATTTGCAGGATCATGCACAGAAAACAAAGGAAAGCATTTGTTGATTCATCAAAGCTGATGGACTTTGAGATGCAATTACATTTAGTTTTTCATTGAATCTCTTTTGAGCAAAACTAACACATTTCCACAAACTGAGCATTAGACTTGGCACTCATTTCGGGGACAAGATGAGTTACTGAACATTGACATAGAATTTATCTTATTACAATGTGGTGATGATACCTAACTCACAAATACCATTACAGTCATGCGTCACTTAGCGTCCACGATACATTCTGTGAAATAGGATGTTTTGCGATTTGGACATTGTGCGAACACCATTTATCACGTTACGTCCGCTACGTCCCATTCGCAGATTGGAGAATGGGATGTACCAGATGTAACTGGATGATTGTTTTGCTTCAATTAAATAATTAACTCGTACTGATTTCAATTTGCAACATTAAAATATGCACACCATAATTGCAGAAATAGGCAATGGATAATCAACCCTATCGTATATGCGGTCAAATATTGTCCGAATGGATGTTATGTGGCACATTACTGTATTTAAAAAGAAAACAGCCCTGTTTTGAAGGCACAGCAACTGGTTGGGAATTGTGCCACCGATCCTGGCAGTTCTCCATTGTCTCACTTGAGTCTTCCCTCGTGTGTGATTCTGGGGAGCATGCTGTCAGCCTATTTGAAGAATTGTAGCATTTACCTACCCTCTTCACCCAGCATTAACACTGGGCATATTTCAAAAGGACTGAGTAACATTTAATCAGGAGCAGAGAACCTGGCAGATTTGGTGCCTCGACAAGTATTGGTGAGAATAGTTACAGTCCTTCATCAGTCCTGGTCTTCAAACATCTCAACACTAAAATTCTTTTCTGAGCGCTTGCAGGCCACCCTGGCCTCGCTCTTCCTTACCACTGCAGGTACCGCTGGAGACATAATCCCCCTTATTTTCTTCTTTCATCCCACCATGACCAAATGTGCTTTTAGTCCAACATCATGCATCCTCTTTTTAACAGCAGAAAATAGAAACCGTCAGGTCCCCAACCCTCCTCCCCCATTCAAATAGATTTATGCAGAACTGCTTCTATTCCATTGGAAGTTTTAAAACAATTTGGTTAACAAAGGTTTTTCTGTCTTAGAATTAAGCTTAACAAATTGGCAGCACGGGCTCTAGGATCGAAATGGCTTGGTACCATGCTGTATGTCTAAAAAAAAATTACAAAATATATCATTTACAAAAGAAAATTCTAAACTTCCACCAGATGACAAATATAGCCAAATATGTCCCCTTAACATTTAGTCTCCTCAGTCGGGGGAAATACTTTCTCCTTTATTCCATCAGTTGTCTTGAAATTTTAAATAAAATCTCCATAAACATATGTTCAACTCAAGCGATATAATGTTAAATGGGGGATAAAAACATAGGGTCGAATTTGGAATGAAAATAGAAATAGAAAATGTTGGAAACATTTGGTATGCAAGGGAGAATCTGTGGAGTGAAAAACAGTTAAACTTTCAGGCTGACAACCTTTTATCATTGACCTGAATGTTAATTAATCTGAAATGATAGCTCAGAATATGCAATTACTTTTTGAGTCCTGATGTAATCAGGCAAATCAATCCTGCACCACCTCCAAGGCTAATATCCCTGCAGAGGTGTGTGGCCCACAACTGCTCAAAGTTCTCCAGGTGTAGACTGAGCAGGCATTTCGTATCTGTGGCAATGAATTCCATGTCCTTGTATTCTTGTCCTCTGGTGAAACATGCTGTTAGCTTTTTGATTATTTCCTGCATCTAACCATAACGTTTTAATAATCAGTTGGCCTGAACCTTTTTTGGATCTCCATCACTTCGAGCAATTCACTAATTAAAGAATAGTAATCTCTGCCTTTTTCATTCGATGACCACATGTTTGCCTCCACTGCAGTCAGTTCATCACAGTTTGGCCATTTGCTCATTCCATTAAAAATTCTTTCTTAATTAATGTTTTCATCTGAATGGTTAAAAATATCAAAAATATTTTTACACCATGGGCAAACTCCAATATTTGCTTTTTACCCTATTTTCTTTATTTAGAATGTGGTGAATAGTTCCTCAATACAGATTATTTTGGAATGTCAGAAGTCACATCATACCAAGTTGAGTACAGATGTTTGGCTGGTTTCCTTACCCAAAAGGTGCATTTAGTCTTTTAGTCTCTTAATTTTCAGTATATATAGTTGTTTATTGTGCCAAACCCCATTAACTTTCTTCTGCAATTAATTTAAGTAACAACCATTGTCACCGTCCAGTTCAATTAACTCTTCAAAAGTTTCATTCAGATTTATCAGGCATGATCTACAATTTGCCAATCTTCCATGAACCTCTTATTTTTGGATGCAAACCTTTGAAATTCTTGACCCTGAAGGGATGGATGTGGAAACTTAATTGCTTTGTTTATTCAAAGTAGAGTTTGACAGTTTTCTGAACATTAAGGGAATCCAGGGATACGAGGATAGTTTTTGAAAATGCACTGATGTAGTAGTAAAGGCATGACTACTTGCAGGGCAAGATTAATGGCCTATTCCTTCCTGATCCTGCTTCTTTTGCTCCTACAACGAAATATTTTGTTGACCTTGTTAATGTCTCCTTATTTGCTTTGTGTTTGTTTCCCTCAGTGGTGTGTGAAAATCTTGGAATATTTACCAATGTTCCAAGTGGTTATAAAGTACACATTATTGTTGGTTAACATAATAGCATTTTCAACATTGCCATCAAGCTCCAATGGTACATAAACCATGAAAACATATAAACTAATGGTTGGGAATGAACAAAATCATTTGTAATGAATCCCAACTAAAATTGGTTGCAGGACTAAAATCACTTCACCACTTATAATATTGTTATTTCAAATCCCTTTAAAAAAACAAACTGCCTCCTGTAGCTGAAGATGGACAATAGATACCTGGAAACTATCATTTATGCATCATTAAAAAAAACATTTTGTGAAGTTACTTTCATTTTATAACATCCTGCAGTTTTCTACTTTGTGCATTAATCTCTCTTCCTTTTGCCCCACAATCTGTGAGCCACTTTTGCCTAGATCTCCAAGATTCCTCACTCCCTTTTCCACTTTCATAAATACATCAAGGATACTGCTACACAATCACTCTCACTACTTTTAAAAACACAATCTCGTAATAGTGTTGCCAATAAGTTCAATTTGAATATTTGACTGAGTGCCTGTAAATACACTTAAATAGTGGAGGCATTTCATAGTTCTCTTCATATGCAGATTACACATTTACATTGGGTCTGACTGCACAATCCTGTTGCCCATTTCTGAACCTTGCTTTATCCTCGTCCATTAACCTTTTAGAGCTGCAGGGCTCACAATGACTGAAGCCTTGGTTCCACCACTATCCTGTAAATGGAGTGATGACTGGGTCCTTAATTAATCAAGATCCCAGTACTACTCCACCCTGTGCGCCTTTAAAATCTACACTGCCACAAGCCTGTTTCTTGTCTGATTCAAAACATTCAGAAATACTGAAGTACAATATAAATAATTCTAAATCAAAAATATTTTTTCCAAAAAAAACTAAATAAATAATTTGGCTTAAAAGACCAATTTAAATTTAAATTTAGACATACAGCACAGTAACAGGCCATTTTGGCCCACGAGACCATGCCGCCCAATTTACACCCAATTGACATAACCCCCGGTATGTTTCAAATGGTGGGAGGAAACTGGAGCCCCCGGGGAAAACCCAAGCAGACACAATGAGAATGTGCAAACTCCTTACAGAGTGGGATTTGTACCATGGTCCTGTAACAACGTTGCATTAATCGCGCCACCCCAATATTTTGTTACTTCATTCAAGACTTAATTATGCAGTGAAATTATGGTAAAATGTCATCCAAAAGAAGGTTGAAATGACAGTACTTGTATTGTCATTGTCTGTATCAACTTGATGGGCCTGATACTAAACGTACCCTAGCTCCCTCAATGATACCTGAATTCAATTGTGCCTTGTAGTGGTGCAAGAGATCAGATGGCTGTGTATCTACACTCCATGTCTGCATGGCTGTACATTGCTGAGCTTTGCTGGTGGTTGTCTTTGGAACCACTGACAAGCCATCAACATGATCTGGCCCATTACAGAGAATCTATTCTCTGACTTATAAATCATTTTCAGTGCACAGAGATGCTGTTTTAAAGTGAGACTAGGACTTTGACTCAACATTTATAGCAAACAGTTTCAACTATCACCAGTTAATTAATTCTCCTGTGTTAAAAAGAAACAACAGACAATCCAAATGTTCTTCCAAGTTGAACTTTTCCAGTGTTGACAAGGCTCCTGTGAATATTTACATCCTCTCGAGTGGACTTACAATAATGACCAGCACTGATTTTTACAAGTGGTGTAACTAGATGCAGTTCTATAATGTTCTCCCTCTTTTAATAGCTTGTGCCTTGGCTAATAAAAGGAAGAAACTCATGTGCTTTTCATATCAATCTAACTTGCAGAAACTATGAACAAACTCCCATGTCTCTCTGTTCCTCCAAATTTTTCAATGTCATAACTTTTATACATTTCCTTGATTTGTTTCATTTCTCAAAATGCATCACCCCACATTTCTCTCAATTAAATCCCATTTGTTGTTCTTCTTCCCTAAGGACTAGGACATCCACATCTTTCTGCCGTTTAAAGTCCTCCTTTTTCGTGTGAACCAAATGACAATTGTGGCATGAACCCATAGAACTGACAATAAGATGAAAGAACAGATGGAAAATATAAATTAATCTTTAAAATCAATCTGCAACCAAAATCATAAAACTTCAGATACATTGGCCTCCAAAGAGAATTTAATATTTAAGGTATTGGTGCAATAAATATATTGGGGTAAATTGTAACGCTGAGCATGATTTTTAATTTTAATGCCATAATCCCAGATTTATCCACCTGCTGTGTGCATGCATGGTGGTGGGGTTAAGAGATTTGTTCATATAGTGGGTTTCCAAAGAGGTCATAAAGAGGCATTATCCCAGCAAATAAATATTTATTAAGCTACTTTCTAATGTCTGCCAGCACTTGGGTAAATGTAGAATGTAATCCAAATGATCCGGCATTAGTTCAGGTTGATTCATGATTCACCACAGACACCCATCATGATTTGCTCACTCACATCCAGGAAAATAAAACATTAACAACAGAAACCCTCGAAAATAATCTGACAATGTTCACATTGGAGAAGTTATAAGTTAATTATAGCTTGGAAAGATCAATTATATGGGCGTCGTCATATTTTCTTCAAAGGTTGTGTCTTTTTGACTTGTTTGGAACTTGCAGAGTTAAATTTTATAATAGTCCATCAAGATCATTCTTTGGATTTTTATTTATGTGGCTTCTCTTTCTTTCTACTTTACTTATCAGAGCACCCAAATGTTTGTTCTGTCAATCTGTCTGATAGTTTCTTTGGGAGAGTGAAGTGCTACCATATATCTATGCTTTTATGTTCACCATAACGGGGATAATTGAGTTGTCACATAAGCTTGGAAAGGGGCACTGCTAGATCAAATTTTGATTTTTACCAAAAGTGGATTACACAAGATCATGGTGAAATCACACCAATTGCAAAATTGAGCAGGATCTTCACTGCCTCTTCCGACATCACTGCCTCCTGCGATTCCCTAACTTCTGCAGCTGTGTGGCCTCTTCCTCATTCCTGCAGTGAACCAGAGCTTGAGACATTCAAAACATCCCCTTCTGCCCCTGGTTCCAAACTCCTCATATGATTAGGAAGCTGTAAGTAGCCGATACCCTTCTGGAGACCTATTCACTATCAGCACCTAAACAAATCACAGACTAGATTTCTGGTTCCCACGAGCCAGTCTCCAGCAGTCCACATCCTAGAGAAAGGCCTTGACTGCTTAGCCCCTAGTTGTTTCAGTGGTATTGTCTCCTATCCTATAGGGTTCTCTCCTAAGCTTTTTTTCAGTGGGGTGGTGTTCCTAGGCTATCTACAAATATGGCGATGGCAGCATAGTTGTTGGCAGAGTCACAAATGGCATTGAGGAAGTTCATAGGAGAAAAATCAGCTCGTTGAGTGGGGTCCTGCCAACGCCCTTTCACTCAGCATTAGCAAAACCAAAGACGAGATTGTGGACTTCACAAAGAAGTCAGGATAACATGATCCAGTCCTCAATGAGGGATCAGTAGTGGAGCGGATCAAGAACTTCATATTCCTAGGTTTAAACACCTCTGAGGATCCATCCTGATGCCTCCATGTTGATGCAATCATGAAGCAGGCTCGCCAGCAGCTATACTTTGAGGTGTTTGAGGAGATTTGGTATGTTACCGAAGACTCTCAAAAACATCTGCAGGTGGACCATGGCTGTTTGCATCATTGTGTTGTATGGAGGTGCCAATGTTGAGGTCAAGAAAAACTCCAGAGGGTTGTTAACTCGGCCTGCAACATCACAGGCACAAGACTTCACTCCGTCAAGGACACCTACAAGAGGCAGTGTCTTAAGAAGGCAGCCGCTATCCTCAAGGGCCCCCTCCACCCAGGCCATGCCCTCTTCACTCTGCTACCATCGAGAAAAAGTTATAGGAGCCTGAAGATGACCATTCAGTGGCCCAAGGACAGTTACTTGCCTGCTGCCATCAGGTTCCTGAATATTGAATGGAGCAAGGACATTGCCTTACTTTGACCTTTTGTGAACTACTTTTATTTGTTGTTGTAAGATGGTTTGATGAATGATTTCACTGTGATGCTGCAATAAAATGACAAATTTCATAACTAGTTCATAACAATAAGTTCTGATGTTCTCCTGCCCCACCACAGTCTACTGCTCCCCCTGAGTCCAAATATTTTGTGGTCTGGGCAGCACTATCTTGGACAGGGATTCTGTTGACTCTCTGATCATAAAGTAAACACCATTGGCCCTGATCTACAGGTGGTATAAACTAGTATGGGGCTGTCAGCATAATGACCAGACAGCAGGATCCCATGGAGGAGTGTTCGAAGACAGGTTCAGAAATTCCCAGGAATCCCTCATGATGTATTCCTTATTTAAGATTAAAAGGTTCCTTTTATTGTCACGTGATAATACATTGAATATCTAATATACATAATTTACTTCAACTTTTGTCTGCTGTAAAGCAGACAGAGTTGTGTGAAACATGAAAGTTTGTAGATACTCTGACTGGAGTAAAAACACAAATGTTGGAGGAACTCAGCAGGAATCGTAGCATTGTCCATAGGAGGAAATGCTGTATTATCAATATTTTAGGCCTGAGACCTTCAAGGTATGAATGAAAAGAGATAGTCTGGGGATAAAAAGGGAAGGATTGGTCGGGGTGGTGTGCAGACCAACAGGTATTAATTAGATAGAATAAGAGGGTGGGAGAAAGAAAAGGTAAAATTTGATTTTAGATCTGAGCAAGGTGACAGGGAGAGAAAAGGAAAGAGAGAAAACAGGAGGTTGGGGGATAAGATGGGGGTGGGGTCAAACAGAAACTAGAGAAGTCTTTGTTAATGCCATCTTGTTGCAGGGTCCCCATATGGAATATGAGGTGTTGTTCTTCCAGTTTTCGGTGGTCTCGGTCTGGTAGTGCTTGAGTCCATGGACAGACATGTTGGCATGGAAATGGGGCAAGGGAATGAAATGGGCTTCCAGTGGTAAATCCCACTACTGCAGCAGACAGAGCAAAGATGCTTAATGAAGCAATCTCCCAGTCTGCATCAGTAATGATAGTGTGTGTGATGTTCTTGACCACTAGATGAAATTGGAGACTAGTTTGTAGCAGTTCTGTTGCATTCAAGATGGATACCTCCACACGGTCTTGAGTCTATAGATAATGAAGTATTGTTGTTTTAAAAGAACCCAAGTTTTTTTATTACAATAAAAAGAAACATCACATGGTACCAGGAGTGAAAGAAGCACCAGGAGTGTGCAGAGTGAGAATCAGTTGATAGCAACAGAGAAATGGAAAGTATAAAGACTCCAGACAGTGTAAATTGGACAGGAAATGTTGACCACGACTGGAGGCTGTTCAAACAATGATTCATACTGTATCTGCAAGCCATTGAACTCGATAGCAAACTTGATGCATGGAAGATTGCACTGCTACTTACTGTGGTGAGACCTCAAGAACTAAAGATTTTCAATATATATTTTTGCCGAGGCGCAAGACGAGAAGAATTTCAACAAGGTGGTCGAAATGTTGGATGATCACTGTTCACCAAAGAAAAATGAAACATTTGAGAGGTACACATTTCACTCATGTACACAGCTGCAGGGAGAGAGCTTTGGTACTTTTTAAAAAACTGACTTGAAATTAAAAACAAGAACATGCAATTTTGGATTGCTGCAAGATTCAATGATCTGTGATTAAAATTGTGTTTGGCATTATTGATAATAAATCAAGAGAGAGGTTACTGCAAGAGACAGAGCTTACCTTCGCTGAAGCTGTGAAGATATGCCATGCCAGTGAATTAGATCTGCAGTAGGCAAAAAAGTTTGGTCAGGTCAGAGTGCAAAAGCTGGTAAAAACAAAGCCACAGTGTGTGACCAAACACATGAACAAAAATGAGATAGGAAACAACAAAAAGATGGAGAGACATTCATTTGTAAATGATGAGGCACTCAACATGCACCAAAACAATTCCCAAACTATTAAAAGATCTGTAATAAGTGCAAAGGGTAGAATCACTGTGCAAAGCAATGTTTTTATTCCCCAAAGGAAACAAACAGAAGTAAAAGTGTGCACATGATAAAACATACTATAGAAGAAACTGTACACACTATAGAAGAGACTACTCTCAGAGACACAATTTTCATAAGCATGGTAATGCAGAAAGATTATGAACCAAGAGACACTGAACAGAGTCAAGCAGGATAAGTTGACTGTGTCATTGCACATAAATTGAGCAGATATTCATTTCAAGCTGGACACAGGGGCAAAGGTCAATTTGATCTGTGAGCACGTCATCAGGGCAATGAAGATAAAGCCATACATCCATACAACTCTTGAACAGCTTAAAGCCTGCAATAGACAGAGCATCGACACAAAAGGTACATGTAAACTCAAGGTGAAAGTTAAAGATAAGATTGCAGTAGTCCCAGATGGACATGAATCACTGCTTGGTGACAATGCTGGTGAAAACTTAAGCCTAGTCAAGAGAGTGTACACACCAGGGGAACCTATTGTGCATTATCTAGGGAACAGAATTAGTTTCACAGAGACAGATGTGAATCTCCATGTGAACCTGATCACAGAATCACTTCCTGAATCTGACATGAAATCCAAGCAGATTGCAGCTGAAAAAGAAAAGGAAACAGTTCTACTAAAGGTCATCCAGAATCTGAATGAAGGATGGCCTAGAGGTGAATATCAACTACACTACAACATCAGAGCAGAGCCAAGTGTTGCTAATGGTATTCTACTCAGAGAGCAGGATTATCATTCCTCAATCACTGTGACAAGGTGTTGAAAGGGGTGCATGAGGTGCACCTTGGAATGGAAAAATGCAAGAGGAGGGCCAGAACTGCTGTGTATTGGCCAAGGATAAATTCTGACATTGACAGGATGGTTTAAAGCTTGGTTTAAAGATGGTTTTGAGACTTGTTTGAAACATTACGCAAACCAGACAAGGGAGTCCATGATAATAACTGACTTACGAGCAGAAACATGGCATGGTTGGGACTGATCGATTCCACATGGATGGAAATAATTACTTGCTAGTTATTGACTATCTATCAAACTATCCAGAGATTGTGCTGCTTCCTTAGATGTCTGCTGCTTGTGTGATCAAATATATGAAATTGATCTGTGCAAGACAGTTAAACAGCACTTAAGAAAGCACAAGACAGTGGTTCACATCCATATCTAGTTCTGTTGAGTTACAGATCTTCGCCACTTGAACGTGGAATGTCACCCACAGAGCTCCTAATGGGATGTAGACTATGCACAACACTTCCCTACTCCACAGACCCAAACAAGAACAGAGATGTCAAAGATGTTGAACGAAAACAAAATCGTCCACAATGGAGATGAAAAGCAAACTATGACAAGTCAGCAAGAAGTTTGGGGCCACTGGCACAACATGACAAAGTGAGACTCAGAGATTCCAACACTTGGGACAAAAAGTCTACTTTTCTGGGAGAAGTCAATCCAAGATCCTACACTGTCAGAACAGAGGATGGTCAAATACGGAGGAGGAATTGAAAGAGCCTGCTGAAAATGCACAAGACACTGCAGGAACAGACAAATGCAGAAGATCCAGTCTGGCGAGCAACAGGAAACGCCACCAGTGCTAGACAGTAGTGGACCAGCAGAGCCGACGCAAGTACCAGTATTAAGAAGATCCACACGGGTTATCAAAGCACCTGATAGACTTTTCTCTAAAAGAAAAAGAGCTACGCACTTAAAATGTTGGTGCTGCTGATGTTGTTTGTTTGTGTTGAACTTTAAGTTGAAATGAATACTGTATCAGTATGTCATGTTAAATTAAACATCTCAAGGAAAGAGGATGTAATGATAGAGTGCTAATGATGCTCCTGATCACTAGAGTGAGTCAGAGACTAGTTTTTGGCAGCTCGGTTGGATTCAAGATGGATGCTTATTACCCTTTGTTAAAATGTGGACATTATATTTGAAATGAATGGGTTTAGATATAAAGTAATTTTTTTTTTTGCGATGTTAAAGGTTGGCACACCAAGCAACAACTGTTAAATGCCCAATATATTTGTTTTTCAGCTCCAACAGGAGGGTGGGTTGTAGTAAGTGGGGTGGGTGGAGGGAGGGGGGATTGTAGAGATTTAGTTTTCTTTTGTTAGATTGTTTTTTATGTATCTTTCAAAACCTATAAATAAAATTTTCCAAAAAAAAAGCTGGATGCCTACACACAGTCTTGAATCTATGGCTAATGTAATTGTTTTAAAAGACCCAATTTTCTTTATGACAATAAAAGGAAACATTCACAGCGTCCAGTCTTGCCAATGTTGAGGGGCAGAAAGGAAGCACCAGATGCAGTGGATGATCCCTACAGATTCACAAGTGAAGTGTTGCTTCATTTGGAAGGACTTCTTGGGCCACTGAATAGTGTGAGGGGGGGATGTATGGGCACAAGTGTAGCATTTCTTGTGGTCACAAGGGTAGGTACCAAGGGGATGATTGATGGGAAGGAAGGAGTGAACAAGATTGTCATAGACAGAGCGGTTCCTACAAAATGTAGAGAGGGAAAGATATGTCTGATGGTGGGATCACGCAGTAGGTGGTGGAAATGGCAGAGGATGATATGTTGGATGTGGAAGGTACATGAGGACAAAGAAATCCTGTGCTTGCTGTGCATGGGGGGTGGAGGGGGCCAGGGCAGATGTGGGAGTAATGGGTGATATGTGGGTGAGGGCCAAGTTGATGTTAGTAGATTGAAAGCCTCTTTTTCTGAAGGAGGACATCTCTATGTTATCACATGGAAGACCTCGCCTTGGGAAAAGATGCGATGGAGACAGAGGAATTGTGAGAATGGAATAGAATTCTTCCAGGGGACAGGGTATGAAAATGTGTAGTCAAGGTAGCTGTGGGAGTTTATAGGTTTGTAGAAAATGTCTGTTGGGAGTTGTCTCATGAGATAGAGACAGATATCAAGGAAAGGGGAGAGAGTTGCTAGAAATGGACCAAGTGAATTTAAGGTTGAAGTAGAAGATGGCAGCAAAGTGGATAATGTCAATGAGCTCAACATGGTGCTTGAGGCAGTATGGAGCAGAGGTGTAGTGCATTTGGATGTCCATTGTGAAGAGATGGTCAGGTTCATGGAACTGGTAGTGATGGAGAGCACATGAGGTATAGAAAATATAGGTGGGGTGGGCCTGGACTGGGATGACAAAGCAGATTAGAGGTAAGTGGACACCAGTTTGAGCACATGGAAATGATGGGTCCACTGGGACAATGGGTTTGTGGTTCTTGGGCAAGAGGTAGAATTGGGCAGTGTGTGGTTGGGCAATGATAAGGTTAGAGGTCATGGAAGGATGAGTTTTGTTGGGGTCTTGTTGAAGGGGTATGTAAGAGGAGGTGTCAGAGCTATTGCCTGGCTTTGGCCAGATGTCAGTGCATCAGACCACAACCGCACCACCGCTATGCATGTGTTTTATAGTGAGGTTGGGATAAGATGGGAGAGAGTGAAGGCCGCAGTATTTCAAGGGGATGAGATTAAATAAGTGTGGTGAGTGAAGGTAATTGATGTCTCAGCAGCATTTAGAAATATAAAGGTGTAGAGCGGGCAGCAGTCCAGGAGAAAGAAGGTTTAAAGCGGGAAGTCTGTAGTGGGAGGTGAAAAATGCTGGTTGTAGAAGTAGGCAAGAGTTGGAGCTGATGGAAGAATTGAGCATCACGGCATGTGCACAAATCATTCAGGTGCAGGCAGGGGGTGGGGGGGGATGAAGGTGAGGCCTCTCCTGAGGACTGAGCATTCCATCTCTGAGAGGGGAAGGTCAGAGAGGATGATCAATACCCAGGCAGGGATCAGCATGGGGGTCACTGGGATGGAGGATCAGAGTGATCCAGGGAGGAAGTGGAGGGTTGGGAGAGGTTAGTAAGAGGGTGAGAGATCACAACAGAGGCTTGGTCCTGTAGGCTGCCAGGGCCAAGGTGGAAAGGTCGAAGCGGTATCCAGAGAGGGAAACAAAAGTTAGATACTAGATGAGTGTAGAACCAATGGCTGAACACGTGGATCCATCATTGATTGGAGTGTAGGAGAGGTCTGTGGCAGGTCAGGTTGGGAGCTGTGATAGTGAGAAGAAGTGTCTGCTGGTATACACACATGGAAGTGAGGGTGGTCTCTCGGGTATGGCGAGAGAAACAAGGGGAGCAATCGTCAATACAGCACAGGTACCTGAGATCTTTGTGGGGGAAAAAGTAGGAGGCTTGGAAATAGAGCTGTAAACCATGTGACACAAAATGGCAGCTGAGGCAAGAAGGACAAGTTTCTGTGGAAGCGAGACCAGATGAGTACATGAGAACAAGGAGAGCAGAAGGGGAAAAAGTTTCAGAGTTTATTTCAAAAAAAAGGAGAAATTCTTTAGGGTAGACATTCCTCAAAGAGATTCTGCAGTAAAGCAACCAAACGGAGTGAAACACAAGGTCCGCAGATGCTATAATTGTAGTTAAAAAAAAATGGAGGAAATCTGCAGGTCTAACGGTGTCCACAGGAGGTGCAGATATATAACCAACATTTTTGGCCTAAGCGCTTCTTCAGGGTATGAACAAAAAGCAGGCAGGGGGTGGAGCACAGACCAAAGGTGATCATTGGACATGGATAGGCAGACAGGAAAGATTAGAATTGATCTAGGAAGGGAATCTCTATGAATGCAGAGATGGGGGAAAGAGAGAGAGATGGGGCTATAGAAAAGGAAAAATAGGGATGGGGAGGGGGAGAGGTTGGGGGTGGTGAAGTTGATTTTACTGGTATCTGGTTTGAGGGTGCTCAGACCAAATGTGAGCATATGACTTGTGGTTCCTCCAATTTGCAGGTGGTCTCATTGTTAAGACCCCAGAGGACCCCAAATCCCAGCAGCAATAGATATTCACCAAGACAAATGGTTACTTGAACAAAAGTTGCTTTTAATTATCTTTAAACATGATTTAACTAACCCAACTTAATCCTCTTTTTATTCTAAACACATGTGTATGTAATGTGTGTGTAGGTTCAGAAAAGTTATTTTATTCACAGTCAAATCTCACTTCTCATTCCTCCAAGTTCATTGGTTGCAGGTAATTCTTATACTGTGCACAGAATTTAACATGAATAAAGTTCACCAGGCTTTGGTGCTTGAAAGGTAAATGGGAACCACTCAGGAAGGTTCTTGTCAGTTTTCAGAGAAAGATTTGTTGTTCGCTGGTCACGCAGCCACTTCAGTGTCTTTCCGAAGAAACTTGCCCACTCAGAGGTCTGCAGTTGATAACTTCTTCTTTCAGGTCACCACAGAGTTCCTTTTTGTTTCATTTATTCCAAGTGGAACATTAAACAGCCAGTCCTCTCCTCTTGCATGAACCACAGGACTTTGACCAGGCCATCTTCCAAATGGGGCTTTCCACAAGCTTGCCAGCTTGTCCTGTTCTAGTCCCAGCTACTTCTGTTTGCTGTAACACTGTAGAAGCACTCTCTCTTTCTCTCTGAGAGAAAGCCTGTTTTACTCTCTCTGCTTGCAAGACCACATGACCATCTTAGAACAGCAAGCTTTCTTCCAGATGGAAGGTGGCTCCGACAAACTCTTTCATCTGTTGCCTTTTTGTGAACAAGTGTCAGAGAGCCGGCATGACTAGCATTAGCAGATTTCCAGTATTTCAAATAAGATCTGTTTTAAAGTGTTTGTATGTGACCTATTCTAACAAACGTTTCCCAATTTATCTCCCAACAACATATCTATATACTCTGTCACATCAGTCTTGCAGTGCCTTGAACATTGCCAACATCCCTAACAATAGGAGGAAGAGAAGCAAACAAGCATCTCCTCAGAGAAACTCTTTGGATTTGCCTCCAGTACTCCCGCAGGCTCTGCAGCTACACATGTCCAGATGCCTTCAGCATCCAAGGCCTCTTTGGGACCCTTCTTGACCTCCACACCCTCATGAGCCCTGGTTCCGATAAATGGTTCCCATGAAGCCATTCTCCTGCTGCAGGCTGTGTGCGTCTTTTGACCAACAGCCCCCTGCTTGTGTGAGTCCTTCACCCACTGAGCCTCTTATTTTATGGTGTAAATTGGTGTGAATGGGATGGTTTTGATGTAATGGAGCTTGGATTTACAGAGGATAACTCAACATGAAAGCAGTACCTATCAAACCAATTAAGCTTTAACAAAATCAAATTTTTATCTAAACCTTTACTGCTGAAGAAAAATCTAAGTAAATGTCACCTTGGACTCCAATCATTAACCACATTAAATACCACCCTTGTAGATATATTTTGCTGCCAGCCAACTCCTGCTGTCTAAGCACAAGGTTGTTATGTCACACAGCTGTCAATTTTTCTTTTTCTTCCATCAACACCACCTATCTGTCCTATCCACTCCAGCCTCCTTCAGCACCTAACTCCTTTTGGGAAACAGACAAGCAACTCACCAAAAGAATTTTAAATTTTCTGGGACTCCCATTTGGGTTAGTAGGTATTATTACGATCCATCTGAGATGAACTCATGTTGGTGCTAAAAACTGGCAATATAGTGTCTGAACCAATTATTAACTCTGTTAGTACATTTCATCTCTTCATATATGACATTTTCTTTTGTACTACACAGAAGAAAAGGTCAAAGTGAGGTTATGGTCCTGAAAATTAAATGACCTTACCTTTAGAACTTAAAATTCCACTCCTTCCCCAATAATTCCAGATTATACCAATGATTCACACAGCATACTTAATAACTACCATGACTGAACATTAGGTATCCCTGCAGTTAAATTATATCACGTATTATATTTGGTAAACTCCTTGCTCTGAGATTGTAAGACTTAGGGATGTTTTTAAATTGTGTGCATTGTTGAGGAATCTAGGTTTGTTTTATTTTCTCAGATGTTGCTATGCATGCTGATGTCTACAGCATACATCTGTACCAAAACAGGAGAAGGGTGAGGTGAAAGGAGAAGAAAAGGAATTAGCAAAAAAAATTTTTTTTTGATCCCCTTTGGTTTTAGAAAATTCCATGTATAAGAAGGATCTGAGCTTTCATGTTATTCCTCATCGAGCTTAAGTCAGCCTTATTTATTTTACAGCAAGAGCCTGTTTTGCACTATATGACTCCCGGTCTCCGAGGAACATCGTTGACTCTTGAAGATACTTGGGAGGCTTCTTAAAAAACTTAGAGTTACGAGATTTCATTAACAGGAAAGACTTTACTTACTCATGGCTTCCATCATCTAAGGAAACTGTTCACACACTCTCATATACATATGCCACCCAGTGGTGCACTACAGTTACTACAGTGAGAAGGATTATATTCTTACGCAATTTCAAAATAGTTCTAATTATCGCAACTGTATAACAAACATCATCTTATAATGTAATGGAAACAGAAATATTTATATTTGAACAATTCTTTCTGACTGCCTTGGGGAAACTCACAAGGGCGGCCATGAAAAAAGAAATGCTGCCATACATTCACCACAATACTTAAAAAAAATGCAAGTTAGTCAGACCTACACCACCCAACACACGCTCGGTTTTCACTGCTGCCATCAGGAAAGAGATATAGGTGCCACAAGACTCACACCACCAGGTTCAGAAACAGCTGTTCCCCCTCCACCAACAGACTCCTCAACAACAAACTCAATCAGGAACTTGTTTAAGGATTTTTTACTTTTTTTTAATTCTCTCTGTATTGCACAGTCAGTTTGTTTACATTTGTTAGCTGTTTACGTTTCTTTGTTAACATGTTTATGCTGTGTGCAGTTTTTTTCACTACCAATTAGTGATAATTCTGCTGCACCCACAGGAAAAAAAATTAATCTCAGGGTTGTTTGTGAAATCTGATGCTAAATCGGAAATGTGAAATGCACACGGTCTTTCTCTAGTCAACCAACACTTATACAAGTGATTGCTAATTCTCTTGGTGATGATTTTTCTTGAGTTAAATGGATTGATCTATAGTTGCTTGATTTATCACAGCATCCCTTCTTAAACAAGATTGTGAAATTGGCAATTTTATTGTCCTCAGGCACAACCTCTGATAATTTTTAATGTTTGGAAGATTATGCCCTGGGACTCTGCAATTTTCTCCCTCAATCCCATCTGATCCAAATAAATTTTCCACCTTTACTGTCTTTTTGGAACCTCCCCATTAGTAGTTTTTAATCATTCTGACAGGCAACTAACTACATCATCCCTTTGCTGAAACTCCAGAAATGTCTTCCTCTTCCATGATGATTGATGTAAATAATCATTTATTTTCATCGCCAAACTATCTACTTTATTGAAACAATTTCCACTTTGGATTCTGATGAGCCCCCATCTCATGAATCCCAATGAAAAGGCATTTAAGCTGCTTTTCCCAAGCTTTTGCCTAAGATACAGTGGCCGTGTGGAAAGTTAATAGCAATATATTGTTTAAAGAAGGGAATAAGGTACATCTAAATATTGAAAGTGTTCCATGCATGTTCCATTATTTTCCAAAAGTGGTCAATCAAAGCTTTTATGCGACAAAGCCAATATTCCAAACGATTACTGATTTAAAAAAAAGACCATTCAGCTAATTACAGACAAAACGGGTGAACCACTCTCATATTCTATGATCATCTGTTTACTTCAAACACTTTTCAACAGCACAGCTTTAGTTTCATCACCTGGCAGGTCACAAATTGGGCTTTGCAGACCTCTATATTTCTGCTTTACTCATTCCCTTCATGTCGTCAAATTGCACGTTAATAGGTCGGAATCAGAACTTATGGCCATGCACATGTCACAAAATTCATTGTCAAAATAAGCAAGAACGAGGAAAACGGAGCATCAGAGTAAAAATAGTTTAAATTTCCAAAGAAAAATGCACATCTATAGAGGAATCGATGAAAAATTATCTATAAGACAATGAAGGAAATGTTCAGCAGAGACCAGATTCAAATACATTTTGAAACGCCTTGCAATTTGTTTATTTATTCCAATAACTCACCTTTGAAGATAAGGTAGTAGAATAAATTATAAATGGTGTTCAACATGCAGTAAAGCCCCTGTTATCCTGAATTCAAGCAACTGGCAAAAAAAAAATAGTAGCAAATAAAAATACAGATGTTTAATATTCACAAATCACACAACACACTATTTCAAGTAATCAGAAAATGTATTCATCCAGCATTTACCAATCCCCATAGGTGCAGGATATTGGGGTGTTTACTGTATTATTAAGGAACAGTTGTCTTTTAGAAATATGTCAAAAAATGTCTAGTCAGAAATATGACATAGACCTAGTATTGGCAGCCGATAAAGCCAAAGAAGTGGCATATTGAAGATGATGAGCTTCTTCCAAGCAACAGCCTCAAATATTTTATACATTGTCCCCATGATCACCTGCAGTGGATAAATACAGAAGAAAAAAATCTATGCCTCAGAATTTGAATTTCAAGACACCATTTCTTCATTTGTCCAGGCACTCCCCAAAATGATTTTCTCTGCATTACTTTGATGCAAGTTCATCACTGGTTGCACATAATTAAATAATTCACACAGCAATGCTGCCTTTGGAACATCACTGGGAAAATTACATCAGATTGTCCCAGGAACTGCCAAGATTTACATATCAACTTTTGAGACCACAGCAACAGATCCAGATCCTTGAAATTATTACGGTCCCAGCAGCAATAGAAATTCACCAAGACAATGGTTACTTAAACAAAACTTGCTATTAATTTTCTATAAACATTAAAAACAGGATCAAACTTTATTACTATTAACTTAACCCCCCTTCTAATTCTAAGCGTATGTGTACGTAATGTGCATATGTTCAGGAAAGGTCTTTGATTCGCAGTCCAATCTCACTTCTCACTCCTTCAAGTTCACTGGTATAAAGCAATTTTTATGCAGTGGACAGAGTTTATCATTTATGAATTTTCACCAGGCTCTGGTGCTTAAAGTTAAACGGTTACCACTCAGGAAGGTTCTTGTTGGTTTCAGGGAGAAAGTCGTTAGTCATTGGACACACACAGACTGATCAGCCACTTCAGTGTTCTACCGAAGAAACTTGCACCATCAGGGTTTTCCAAATGATAACCTCTTCTTCCAGGTCTCCATAGAGTTCCTCTTGTTTCCCTCATTTCATGAGAAACACTCTAGCCTCTTGTAAGGACCACAAGGGTTTTTCAACAGGCTGAACTCACAAATCATCTTCAAAATGGGGTTTTCAATCAAGCTTGCCAGGTTGTCATGTTGCAAATGCAAAAGTCACTGAAGAACTCCAACTGAATTCTCTCTCTCTCACTCTCTCTCTCTCTCTCTCTCTCTCTCTCTCTCTCTCTGTCTCTCTGTCTCTCTCTCTCTCTCTCTCTCTCTCTCTCTCTCTCTCTCTCTTGAAAAACCATATGATTTTCTGAGAACAACAAACTGCAACCAGACATATTATCTGTTTCTTGAGCCTGGCTATATGTTGCTTTCAAATCAATAATCCGTTTACTCCACAGCATCATTCCAATTAACACCCACTTGTGAAGTCTCCATAGACATTCTTCGAAGTTTCTGTAAAGTCACTGTGGACAGGAATTCTCCTTATGCATACTTCTTGCATTTTAAATAAGATGTATTTTGTGAACTGTTTCTGTCTCTGCTTGTGGTGACCTACACTAAATCATCCTCCCCCCCATAATATATATCTTAAAAACATATTTATACATAATATAATATACATCATCACACAAGTCTCTTATTTGGATAGTTCTGCTTCCACACAAAATACCCATCAACATAGTACAAATCTTCTACTTTGGGGAGGTTGGGAAGGTCATCTGAACAAACCTCCTGAAGGCCAGAGCATGGAATGCAGGCACCATATCTTTCACTTCCAAAGACCATAGCAATGCTTTTGTAGGTGGTTAGAAACTCAATGGAAAAATTAAATTTGGCCCTATGCACTCATACATCTCATGATTTATTTGCAGAATTTCAATATCCATTTGCCCTTAAAGAGAAGTTCCAGGCTAACATAATACAATTTTTTTGCTACAGCTAAGGCTATCATAATAAATCTTTTTTGTGCTCCATCCAAATCGAGGCTAAGTTCTTTACCTCTTATATTACTAAGAAGAAAGATCTCTGGGTTTTTTGGTATGTTGCTTTTTGTGATTTTATTTAATACCTGATTTAGATCTTCCCAAAACTTGCCCAAATTGCTCACATGCCCAAATTGCATATACTGTTGTTCCCGTTTCCTTCTTACAGCGAAAACATCTAGCTGATACTGTTGGGTCCCATTTATTTAACTTTATGGGCGTGGTGTATAGCCTGTGTTTATTGTATTTCTCAAATCAGAAGATAGCCTGAGAATACAGCAATGGTACATAGAAATGAATAAATGTATTCCATTGGAAAAAATAACATATAATTTAAGAAATAACATCTCAGTATTCGAACAAATTTGGGAACCGTACATGGAACACAACAGAGAAGTCCTACCGTGGACCTCCACCACTTAAAATGACAGAAGGAGAAGAAGACGAAATGAACTGACCCAGTGTGTAAAAGTAGATGACACAAATTTCTTGTTTATTTTCATTGTGTGATGACATTGTTTAATGGGTTTAATGTATCATATATGTTGAACGTTGAGTGGGTGGGGAGGGGGAGTGAAGGAGGGAGGGAAGGGAGGGGGGGAAAGGGAAGAAAGTGACACTGTGTATATTTAAGAGGGAATTGTTTGTGTGTATTTTGGTCAGTATGGTTCATAGTGTGAAAAATAAAAAAAAAGAGAAGTTCAATGAAACCTTGCTTCTCCACTATGACATAGGAAATTTTCAAAACACTGCCATGTAAAAATAGTAAATTTATTTTGAGATATATTTATAATTTATCAAGATCAAACATTTCTACATGCTTTGCTTATTTTGCCCTTGAATTTCAAAATCTTTTTTCTCTATTATTGTTTATTTTTAAGAAAATGTTTTTTTAAATTCTTTTTATCCCACCAGTGCTGCTTGATCAATTGACCTCCTTCAACATAGTGTGTCTATCTTCAAGTTTCAGTATCTGCGGACTCCAATGTCTCTTTTATTTTTCTTAAGTTCATTTCCCTCAACCCCTCCCCTACCTCCCCACACCCCTGATGGTGTTTGAATATTCTTGCTGTGACAACATGGTTTCCCTCTGGCTGTTCCAGTCTCCCAAAGGCTGTGCTGGTTGCAGGTTAATTGTCCAGGGTGCAATACGCATTCAGGGAAAATTAAAAAGGATAGCAGATGAAAAATGGAGTTAGCAGAGATGGGTGTTTGAACGCATGGATATAATGGTGCCAATTATCTATTTCTATGCTTGTCAGTGGTGGAAGAAGGCAATGTCAAGCGACATTCAATTTTCACTGAATAAAACCGATTTCAACAGTGCTTCTGTGCTTCTATATCTTAATTGGTCATTCTATAGAGGCTCACAAGTCAGCATTGCTTAGTTCAAGACGTTTTCATCTCTGGGCCAGTTAGTTGAACATATCATCAATGGCTCCCCCATCATTCTATGATATGTGGTTCTGTCATAGCTCTCATCCTTCAAATGGCATGTCAAACAAGGCCTGCTTCAGTGATTCAAATAATCTCAGAAGATTCCCGCATTATTTCAAAACTAAATTCTTATGATATCCTCGATCTGCCGATCAACACCAGAGTTGTTTTTCTTTTTTTTTGCAAAATGGGCGAACAAAATTTCCATTATTTGAAAAAAATTCTTCATGTAAATATTTAAAATGTTACTGATAGTCAAAATAAGCTACTGTGTGCTATTTTGAGATACTCATACTGTGAAATGTAAGGTTTTGTGAGGCAACTTTAAATCCTATAAGTTGAAACTATACCATCTCAATTCATTTTGGATTCTTTTATCCATTAAAGTGAATCCATTCTTGTTCACTTCCTGTCCTTTGTTCCCCCCCCATTCTTAAATTTAATGATCTAGAAATTGCAAGAATGATTGCAGATTCATCGCTGTTCAGAGGTATGTTTACTCGGAATGAAAGAAGAACAAAAGAAATTCTGTCCAAGAGGATGAGCAGGTGAGTCTAAACAACTCACACAATGCAGAGGTGACATATTGGGGGAGCCTGGGTTACAAAGCCCATACTGTCTCATAAACATACTGACAGAAAATCAGTTCCACTGAAGCCTTTTCGTTGAAAAAGGAATAATAGATTGAATAAAATAGATTGAATACCTAGAAAATTATTCTCCCAGATGATGTAAACAAGATTTACAGTCCAACATGTTTTACTGGCACTTCAATTCTTTATACATTTCTTAACCTTATGCTATCAACATAACCTTTGTTTCCTTCCTTCTTTCTTCTGTATATAAGTAACTACTTTCTGAGGCACCCTTTGCCTAAGCCATGCTCCTTGGTAGTGATTTCCGAATGATCAACCACCAAACAAGCTTTTTGATTCCAGTTTATTTTATTATTGAATATTTAATATGGAATTTCACCATAATGAGAAATGCCATTTCTTTGTCACGTTATTAAATCTTTTCAACATTTTAAATACATAATCAGACCATGTGTTGTTATTTTATCCCCCCAGAAGAGGCATATCAAACAGTGCAAGATGATTATGTAAACTAATCATGTACATCAGGCAATCTGAACAAACACCAAATGAATAAAATGCATGTAGCGAACCATGTTTTTTAATTGTGTTAAGTAGAAGCAATTTAGAAATAAAAATAAAATTGAACATCGATCATCAATAATATCTCATGATAGGGGTTTATTTTAAACAATTGTTTGTGATCTGGTGTAGATTAATTTTATAGCACTACAGATTTGATTTTCTATTTAGGATGTTTTCAATTAATCACAATTCAATTAAACATTTTGTACCATATATCTTAACTGAATTAAATAAATAAAATGACACAAATAGAAATAAATACTGCAATGAATTATTCTACTTAATTAATCAAATCTGCATACAACAATACAATTACTTTCCTCATATCTGTTGCATTCAAGATAGTAACTTGCACCAACTGTTGTGTTTATATAATTTGATGTAAAGGAAGAGAGTTCATAAGGTGTTAATGGTTGTAAGACTGTTCAAACCCCCAAGCATAATTCACATTTTTGAACTTTATTTTAACCTGATCTATACCTGTAAATAATAAATGAGATCTCGTAGGATTATTGTGAACCTCAGCCCGTTCCCAAAAGCAATGACTCAACATTGGTTGAACAGAAAGAAAGGAACAATATCCCAAACAACGTCTGAAACAAACAATAATTCAATTAAAAGCTAATGGTTTGGAGGGAAAATACATCAATAAAAAGCTGCATTGCAGTCATAGTTTCTGAGCATGCAAAGCTCAATGCTGAGGTACTTGTAGTTAATAAAAGGATAATTTAATGGTCAAGTTGCTATGCCTTCTGTGGCCTATGTTTTCTGAGAAAATCAGTTTGCTAAATTTTGTGAGGATACATTTTGTGAAAAGAGCTTCAGAGTATCTTTGTATTTAGTTCAGGTTCAGCTGATCTCTGCAGCACAAAGCTGTTCATTAAAAATTGGCAATCATCGATTATTTTGTCATTCTAACTGCTAAAAAAGAAAGGGAATTTTCTCAGCATTATAACTAGCGATAAGCAAAACTTCTTCAGAAAAAACAATGTTTTAATGATCATTACCTTATTTTGTTAATGGAACAGTTAAATGTAGACAAATTAATTTTAGTTAACCTGAAGCTCAACAGTGAGAACAATACAAATATAATTATTCCAAGTCAAAGGAAAAAGACACAAGGACATCACTCTGACCAAACTAGTATGAACAGTTTTATCTCTTACTCACAGGCCAAATTCTTCCCACTTTCCAAAGCAAAGAGTATATGGTGTTCTCCTCATTCTCTGGTACACTTCTCTAAGGTTCCTTAGTAAGAGCGCTTCAGCTAAAATAATAAAGTTAGACGAAGGCTTAGAGCTTTAGGAGCCATGACAAGCTCTCCCAGTTACATTATTGTAGTCCTCCTTGTGCCATTACAAAATGGCACCATTATTTTAACACAAAGCAGTGCAAGCTTTATACTAATACTTGTATGTACGAGCGTGTCACAAAATACAGGTCATCATAATGTGCTTGTTTAGCTTGTCCAATCTATGGCAATCACTTCAGTCCCAAGACACAAGACGCACGGCAAAAAGGGAAGCAAAAGCTGAAGTAAGATCAATACTGCTGTGTGAAACAAGAAGTGTAGGCTATTTACTTTTCATTGATCTGATGATGCAAGAGAAACACCTCGGACTTGGCATTCAATTGAGGGAATATGTCTTCTGTTTGTTTCACCTCAAGGTCAGCTAAAGCAAAACAAATTAGATGAAAAAATATTGTTTCAGAACAGAAAATCTATTGATCAACATTAGAGTTGCAAGAAAAGTGAAAACATTAATGAAAGCCAGGTAAATAAATTCCACACCACTGATGTCAACCATTCTACACTTCACTTTGGGGAATGTGTGATGTCTGAAAAATGGTACAATTTAAAGCCCATCTTCCCGGCCTTGGCTTGCGCTTTGCTTTATAATTTAGTTACTCAGTAAATACCATATATTGGTCAAAATGCAATATCATCCCAAAGTATTGTTCCTGAAGTCTTCACATTCACCCATCAATAACATTAAAACCAAAGGTGTCAAGTGTCCAAGGACTGAATGCTAATTTAATTAATTACTTTTCATGGCCATTCTATTAACTGACATCTCACTACAAGTTCAATTGATTTGTAGAACTCTGTACCAAGCCAATCCATGCACGAACACCCAACCAATGAAGGTCAGCTTCAAAATCAGGAGGTTATGAGTTTACTGGCTTTGTTTCTGTATTGGACCAGGGTGGTGCAATAGTGAATATTCATTTAGAGAAAAGGAAAAATAGATACCAAACAATTATTGTCAGTCATTTTCAAGCAATCCTAAATCTCCTTGAACAGTAATAATTATCTAAGTTTCCTGAAGATTACACTTTCTTTATGAAGTGAATGTATTACAGTATTAAGATATTGAACAAAGATCACCAACTACACAAATTAAGATTCAGCTGCTGAGATATTAAAAAAAAAACACTAGACAAAAAGCAACAGAGATTTTGACAATGTAACTTGAAGTTAGATTAGATATTGGCTTTATGGGAGATGACAGGGAGCTGTAATAGAGGATAGCTACTCTGACTGGAGGCCTCTGTTTTGTAGAGTGCCTCAGGAATCAATGCTAGATCTATTGTTGTCCGTTGTTGTGTTTGGAAAGTATCAGGTCCTCCGGGTTCACAGAGAGATGAGACTAGACACAAATGTTACAATCAAAGGTAACTTTATTCAACACACAGGAGACAAACAGGGGAAGAAGTCAAATGATACTTAATTAGCACTAAACGACTAGAAAGAGATTCACATTGGACCCAGGTTGGACTGATACAGTGGCAGCCTATCTTCTACATGCTCCTGCATGTGTACACACTTCACAGTCAGGGACTGTCAAATACATTCCCGATTCCCTGTACCAGTTGGGGTATGGCTCTATGTAAGCACTGATCTATCGCAGTACTACGGCTCAACTTAAGTGCAGTGCACACCTTTCCTGTAACTCCTCCAATGAGGTTCACACCAATGACCTGGCGTGAAGTGATGTCCGGGACATGGGCCTAGAGCAGGGGTTCCCAACCTGGAGTACATGTACCCCCCCCCAAGTGGTACATTTGCATTTTTCAGGGGATACATTGGGTCTGACAGAATAACCACTACTATGCAATACATGGTGTTGTAATGTCATGTTGTGCAATGTCATGTTTTTGTAATCCTTAATCTTCAGGGGTACATGGGAACCTATAAAAATGCCCAAGGGGTACAGAGGAATGAAAATGTTGGGAACCCTTGGCCTAGAGCAGTGGTTCCCAACCTTTTTCTTCCAACTCACATACCACTTTAAGTATTCTCTATGACATTGGTGCTCTGTGAGCAGTAAGGGATTGCTTAAGGTGGTATATGAGTGGGAAGGGAAGGTTGAGAACCACTGCTGTAGACTTAATTGTTGCCAAAATTTTGCTTGAGAAAAATTGCCATTGGCCCATTTCCATTGGAGTTATGAATCCATGCACATAACGAGTCAATTAGGTATGATTAAAACAGTGTTTTCAAATTTATTTCTTTCCACCCACATCCCACCTTAAGCAATCCCTTACTAATCACAAACCACCTATGGCATAGAGAATACTTAAAGTGGTATGTGAATTGGAAGAAAAAGGTTGGGAACTATTGGCCGAGAGGAAGAGAGAAAGAAATGTGGTGTGCTTCGATGTTTTATACTTTTCTGAGCTGGTGTCTGGTGAATGATGACACTGTGTCATTTAAATGAGCCAATGGTAAGGTGTGCACTAATAGGTATCCGGAACCTAACCTTGATTGGCAGGTGAAGCAACTTCCGACTAGGTGTCAGACAGAGAGGTTACGTGATCCTCCACAATTCACAATGTTCCAGACAGAGAGGCCACGTGTTCCTCTAAAATCTGCATTAATGATCTGGATGATAACATGGTAAATTGGATTAGCAAATTTGCAGATGACTTTAAGTTTGGGAAAGTGACAAAAGCTCTCAAAGCTTGCAGCAAGACTTTTCACCAATGCTCTGCAAAATGGTAGGTGGAATTTAATGTGGACAAATGTGAAGTATTCTACTTTGGGAGGACAAACCAATGATAAATGATTGGGCACTGCAGAGTGCAGGAGAACAGAGGAATCTGAGAATACAAATACGTACATATTGGAAAATGAGATCACAGGTAGATAGGATCAAAAAGAGATCTTTTGGCACATTGGCTCAAAGCATTGAGCACAAGAGTTGTGGCATTATGTTGAAGTTGAATAAGACTTTGGTGAGGTCAAATTTGGAGTATTGTGAGCAGCTTTTGTCACCCAACTACTGGAAGGACACAAGATTGAAAGAGTGCAGAAAAGATTTACAAGGATGTTGATGGAACTTGAAGGAAAAATTGAAAAGGTTAGGATTTTATTCCCTGCAGAACTGGAGAATGAGGGGAGATATGATAGCGAAAATAGGAAGGGCATAGACCAGTTAAAGGCAATCAGGCTTTCTCCACTGAGCTTGGGTTGGACAAAAACCAGAGGACATGGGTTAAAGGTGAACGGTGAAAGGTTTAAGGGGGACTATGAGGGGTAATTCCTTCAGTCAGAGGATGGTGACAATTTAGAATGAGCTGCCAGAAGAAGTCATGGATATGGATTTGATTTCAATATTTAAGATATGATTGGACAAGTACATGATTGGGGGTGTTATGGAGGGCATTAGACTGGGTACCTACCCTTGGTGGCATGGTTAACATAGTAGTTTGCATAATGCTATTACAGCATCGGAAACCCAGGTTCAAACCCAGTGCTGTCTTTAAGCTGTTTGCCCATTCTCTGTGTAATCTGTGTGGGTTTTCCCCAGCTCCTCTGGTTTCCTACAACCTTCCAAAATGTATGGAATTTACATGGTCAGTTGGGTATAATGGGCCGACATAGGTCTCATGGACTGCACCTTCAACTGTGCTATATCATTAAAGATTTTAAAAAAAATATTTAGCACAGACAGATGGGGTTAAAGCCTGTTTCTGAGCTGTAATGTTCCATGGTTGTCTCATTAGAGAAAAAAATATGCATGTTTATAGAATTCTAAGAAAATACAATACTCCTATTTGCATAATCTCTAAAACCATTCTGTTGGTGTCCTATAAAAATGTACTATTGAGTCTAGTTTTGATTTTACAAAGCTTACAACATTTCAAGGACATAGCCACGTAGCTTTTGGCCTTGACAATTCTTTCTAACTTTACATTCCTGAGCCCTATTACCCTTGGGATGAAAGAACACCTTGTTAACTCCCTCTAATGCTTCTATTGATTCATTTACTTAAACGGAGAGTCAGCAATTTGCCTCGGGATGAACAAAGAGGTTTTCACCTGAAAGATAGACATTCCATGTCCCTCCTTGGATGCTGCCTGATCCGCTGAGTTCCCCCAGCAGTTGAGTTTTTTTTTTGTCCTAGCTCCATCATCTGCAGTCTCTTGTGCCTCCAACTTGGTAAATCTCCCTTGTGCCTTTCTCTGCTGCATTTTTTTTTTCATCTTTTGTTTTGTATCTAGACACTGAACTAGCCTACTGTTTGGCCCATACACTCTCCTCAACTTGTGTTCCAATTATTTGAGACACTAATATGCTTACCCTTTAGCATCAGAATATATTGTCACGAACAAGTAAAAAAATTTGGTGTTCTGTGACAGCGTCACAGTGCAAACATTCATATTATATCCATCTTACAACATTACTATTAAAAAAATATAAACGGTAGTGCACAGAATGTAAGGCAGTGTCTTTGGTTCATTGATTATTTGGGAATCTAATGGCAGTAGGGAAGAAGCTCGTCTTTAGCCTCCTGCACCTTTTACCTGATGGTAGCTGAGTGAGGAGGGCATGTCTGGGTGATGGGAGTCTTTGAGGAGAGAGGTTTATTTTTAAAGACACCACCTCATGGAGATACCCTTGATGGAGTGAAGCCTGGTGCCTGTGATGTCACAGACTGAGTTAACAACCCCTTGGAGTTTATTCTTGTCCTGAGAGTTGGTGCCTCCATACCAGGCAGTGATGTAACCAGTCAGAATGATCTTCACAGTACACTTGTAGAAGTTTTCAAGAGTTTTGGGGGAAATACTGAATCTCCTCAAACACCTTACAAAGAATATCTGCTGGCAGCTATCGTGATTGCATCAACATGGAGGCTCCAGGACAGATTCTTAGAGATGTTGACATGCAGGAATTTGAAGTTCTTGACCCTCGCCACTACTGAGCACTCGATGAGGACTGGGTCAAGTTCCCCTGACTTCCTTCTTAAGTCCACAATTGTTTCTTTGGTGTTGCTTATGTTTAGTGCAAGGTGGTTGTTGTTAGACCATTTAATGAGCTGATCTGTCTCCCTCCTGTAAACTTCCTCATTGCCATTTATCATTCTGCCAACAACTGTGATGTCATCAGCAAACATAGATAGCATTGGAATTGTGCCTGGCCGCACAGTCGTGGGTGTATAACGAGTAGAGCAGTGGGGTAAGCACGCAACACACATCCCTGGGATGTGTCTGTGTTGATAATCAGTGAGGTGGAGACATTTTGTTTCCAATTCGTACTGACTATGGGTCTTCCGATGAGAAAGTTAAAGATCCAGTTGTTGAGGCAGGTACAGAAGCCTAGAATTTGTAGCATCTTGACCAGCACTGAGGGAATAATGGTATTGAAGGCCGAGCTGTAGTTGATGAAAAGCAGCCGTATGTATGAATTGCTGTTTTCGAGGCGATCCAGAGCTGAGTGGAGAACAAACAATATTGCATCTGCTGAGGAGCGATTGTGACGATAGGTGAATGTGTTGATGATATTTAATGTATCAACATGCATAATCAAAAGCTTATCACCGCTGACATACGAATTCATAGCAGAACTACTTTGAACATACAAACAAGCCATTCTGCTCACAGTAAAGACCCACAAATTGCACTTGATATTTTAAAAAAGGGTAGCTAATAATATTTTGAGGTGCAGAACAAGGAATCAAAATTTGAATGATTATTGAGAAAGGTTCCTCTTTCACAATTCTAATGAACTAGCAATGTGTGCTCTTTCATGTTTACCTGAAGGGAGCGGTGTACCCTTGGTTTAACATCTCAATAAAACAAGCAGGTATTTCCCACACTGCAGTCAGTGTTTTTTTCTGAAAAAGTAACTAAAGGTTTGGATTGAAAAAAGATCATTCAAAATTATATCTTGTTTATCAACATATTTTAGTGGTCCCATTACACTGTTATAATGAACTGTGTAGCACTGTTTTTTTATATAAAAGGATAATTGTCCAAATGAATGTATTTTTATTGTGTTCTTTCTTACCTAAATCACTTATTGCATTTTGTCCTAAATCTCAATATTGCAGAGTATGTATAATGTTTAAAAGAACATAAAGAGTAAATTCCATCATCTTCAATTATTACCATGGGCAATCAATGTAGTCATTAAAATATTAATATTCATAATATTGCATTCATATGGTATGCAATCATTTTTTCTCTAGATTGGGATATCGAAGACCAAGGAGAGAACAGGTTATGTTAGATTGAATATTATGCATAAATGGAAAAGAGACAGTAACATTTCAATTATTAATGTTGGCAGGACTTGATTAAGTTCAATCAGAAACCAATACATCTAATACAAGTTATCTATGAACGTGTGAACTGACTATGCTGGACTGGGAAACTACATTGGAAGGTGTGTGACAGAGTATATAGAGATGTTTGGGAGATAAACTGGGAAAGGTTTGTTAGAGTAGGTCACTCACAAATTCTTTAAAACACAGAATTTTTGCAGGAGCTTTTGCAAGAGGCTTAGATGCACGATGGACCATTATTTGCAAAAGGCAACAAATATAATAACAGGCAGTAGCACCTTTGTCTGGAAAACAGAACTTACTGTTTGGAAGGTCATGTGATCTTTGCAGGCAGAGAGCAGAAAAAAAAACAGGCTTTGCTTTCAGAGTTGGAGGGTGTGTATGAGTGTGAGAGAGAGAGAGAGAGAGAGAGAGAGAGAGAGAGGGGGGGGGAGGGGGGAGGGGAGGAGGGAGGGAGGGGAGACACAGACATCAGTTCCGGAGGAACAAGCTGGCAAGCTTTGGAAGATGGCCTGGTCAAAGGAGACAACTGGCTGTCCAGTCCTTCCCTTGGAATAGGAGAAACAGAAAGGAATTCTGTGGTGATCTGAAAGAAAGAGGTTATCATCTGGAGAACCCTGAGGGGGAAGGTTTCATCAGTTGTGGATGTCCTGGAACAAGAAAAACTCTCTCTCTGAAAACCAACAAGAGCCTTTCTGAGTGGTAACCATTTACCTGTGAAGCACCAAAGCCTGGTGAACTTTATTAATGTTAACTTCTGTGCACAGTTGTAAGCATTGTCTGCAACCAGTGATATTGGACTGTGAACCAAAGAACTTTGCTACACACACACACACAAACACACACACACACACACACACACACACACACACATACACACACTCACTCACTCACTCACTCACTCTACAAACACGTGCACTTAGAATTAGAAAGGGGTAAGTAGATTAAGTGAGTCAATAGGGTTAAGTTAAAGTTTGATTCTATTTTCATGTTCAAAGATAATTAAAAACAACTTTTGTTTAAGTAACCCTTTGTTGTGGTGCATATCTATTGCTGCTGGGTTTTGGGGTCCTCTGGACTCGTAACAAGTGTGAGAGTAAATTTGAAACTTCAGCATTACGAATTATTACAGAATTGGTAACAAATAGATATCCCTTTAAGCCACAGACGCGCAAAGAGAAAAATGGCCCATTGATAGTATTGGATGAAAGTAAAAGGCCAAAAAATGGTAGTAAGCTGAAGAATTGAATAGAAATTTAAATTCAGTGAAGGAGACCAGTTGATAAGTAAGGGAAAAGAATAAAAATAGTGAAGTAGTGAGAAACTACAACAGTTTGTAAGAGCTTCTACAAATACAGGTATGTGAAAAAGAAATGATTATCAATATTTAATCCAGGTCCCTTATCAACTGTGACAGGGGAAATCGCACTGGGCAGAAAAAAAATAGATAAGTACGTTGTATCTGCCTTCTTCAAAGAAGTTGCAGGAAACCTCCCAGAAGTTGTGGAAAACAAGAAATCTGGAGTGAATGAAAAGCGAAGAATAATTAGCATTTGTAAAAAGAAAAGAGAAATTAATACAATTGAAATGGCTTTCAGCCATCAAATGAGAATTTTTTAGATATATAAATCCAGAAGACCTGATGTTCTGAATCCCAAGGTTTTTAAAAGCTGGCAGTGGTGTTAGAGGAGGCACTGGACTTGATAAGCACATGCGAAATAGGAGCTGGAGTAGGTCACATCTCTCTTTAATCCTGCTTTACCATTCATCAAAATTACAGCTGATCTTTTATCATCCTTTCACTATTTTCTCACCATCCCCTTAAATCATCATTCTCCTAAATTCTCTTTTTTGAGAGATTGCAAAGACTGAGGCTCCACAGTTCTCCAGAGTAGTGTCCATTTAATTTATGCCTCTCATAGTTTTAAACATTTCTAGCATGTCTCTCCTCAGCCTCTGATGTTCTGGAGAAAGCAACCCAAGTCTGTCTAACTTCTTCTGGCTCATTCCTTTCAAACCAGGCAGCATCCTGGGAAATGTCTTGTTTACAGTATCTTTCACAAAACATCCACAACCTTCTTGTAATGTGGTATAGGATAATAGATTGTGAATGGCTGGGTCAAAAGATAGATCCCTACGGTCCCTGACCGGTCACTCTTTGTGTTTAAAAATAATGGCGGCACACAAAGTTGCAGCAGACACTTCAGATCCCTACAAGAGTGGAACTTGAACTAAATTGCTATCTCTATTAGTATATTACCTTTGATTCCATGTGATTTAAATTTAGGTGGAGACATACAGCACGGAAAGAGGCCATTTCAGTCCATGAGTCAGTGCCACCCAATTTTCATCCAATTAACCTCCAACCCCAGTACATTTTGAATGGTGGGTGGAAACTGGAGCCCCCGGGGAAAATGTTCAAACTCCTTACAGACAGCGCGGGATTCAAACCCTGGTCCCGATCACTGGCGCTTACCGCTACAGCAGCCGTGCTGCCCAAAAAAACCCCAGACTCCTTCTGAAAACCTTTATTGAAAGCTTTCCAAAAATCTTATTGGTCAAAAGAACTCCAGTAGATTAGGGAAAATACTGGTATCTATAATGAATTATGTAATATCAGAGGCCTTGAAAATTACAGGAAGAAGAAGATGAGGCCAATCCTTTCCAGCCTTTAGAAGAATGAGAGGCAATCTCATTGCAGCTAACATAATGTTTGGGATAGAATTTGAGACGATGCACCCTCTGATGTTCAAAAGCAAAAAAAAAGTTAAGGACTGGGATTGGAAGAATTTTCTTTATTAAAAGGCTGGTGAATGTCAGGAATTCTCCACTTACACAGTATGAGATGCTAATTTCCAAAACATATTCAAGAGAGAAATTAACAGATTTTTGAATACTAAGGGAATCCAGGCATATTTAAAGAGCAAAGTGAATAGTTTTGAGGTAAGAATTCAACCTGCCTACACCTCATCTTGTATTTGTTAACATAAATAACACCCTATATTTGATTATTAGTGTTGTTGGAATGGTAAAACAAAAATCATAAATTTAAAAGGGCACTTTTTTTCCTGCATGTTGGCTCCCATTTGGATTCTTGTGCACAGGGTGTTATTTTCCACAGGTGAACCGCATTAGGATGCAGATGAGAGCAAGTTGGATATTTCATAAATCACTTTCCATTTTAGTGTAGCACATTTGTAACCATTCTCATCTGTCAGGAAAATTGCAGAACAATAACCATTAATAACTTGAAGTGAAAATTGCATAAGCTCGCAATGAACTATGGGCCATCAAATAACTAATAATCCACAAAGGGATCAAATACATCACAATTCTTGACCAGAGCCCACAAACACCATTTGCAGGTTGGACCTCATTGCCTGTTAATAACAACCTGGAGGAACTTGTATTATCAAAAATTTGCTTCACCTCTATTGATTGGAAAGAGAAACCAGTTAAAAATACTCCTTCTCTCTCAGTTGTTGTTTCAGGAAGGATTATGGTGGGGAAAGTAGAATTCGAGAAGTAGAATTCGAAAGTAGAATTCGAAAAATGAACAAAGGAAAAAAATAAAGCAAAAGTAGGGAAGAAAAACCCACAGAAATTAAAGTCTGTAGCTGTCTGCCACAAACAAATAGCCTGGCCAACGAATAGCTGAAGAATACAGCAGTGTCCCTAGGAATAGCCATTAAATAATGGATAGCAGATATTAGATCATAAATGTTCAGCAAAATTTGTAACCACAGTTCTTTCTATTTTATTTAGTCCTTGGTCCAGCTGGTTGCTTGGTTAATTTTAAGTCATGCATCTCCATAACACAATCAAGGCTTCTCTTTGTCTCGACCACATCAAGTTCAACACATAATAAGTGCTGACTCATTGTATAATATATGAAACATATTTTGAACTGGGTTCACAATCTGACAGAGGTGGCTTCCATGAAAGTTTTATTAGATTGGGTAGCGAATGACACTCAGAAAGAAATTATAGATGAAGAACCCATGACAATTAATACATTGAAAAATTTGATTCATCAACTAATCCAATGAATACTTAAAATATTAGAAAAGTCAAGCATAGCCAATGACGCAGAATAAAAAAAAGCTAATTAAAGGAGCTAAAATAGAGCATTTTTTTACAGCTTGGTAACAGGTCTTTCCAGCCTTGAGCCCATGCAACCCAAATATCTCAATTAACCTGCAACCTTGATACGTTTTGAAGGGTGGGCAAAAACCAGAGCAGCCAGAGGAAGCACGTACAGACTCCTTACAGACAGCACTGGGTCGCTAGTGGTGTAATAGCATTGTGCAAACCTCCTGCCGCCCAAGAGAAAAGTTTACTTTAAACGTGAATGATAGAAGACCTAGATAGATCTATCTGGTTTCCAGGGGGAATTTCTGACATTTTGTTCCTAGTACATAATACTACACTCCTTAAACACAAATTCTTATCATGTATCCTGTGGCTGCCAAATGTATCACCCACATTAGTCATTTGGAGAACACGTATGCCTCGAGGTAACTGCAAATTCTTTGTTTTATACAATTCCTTTCATGATCTTATTATGCAACAAAGTGGGCTGCAGGGCCATGATTTTTTGAAGCCGTAACAGAACTAAAATAATGACAGGATAAGCATTTTGTTTACTTTGTTACAAACATTGAAAATTAGTTGGATGGCCTTTGATAGAAGTGACCTGTACAAGGGCATCCAGGCCTCCGAGCTCAGCATCTGCAGCACGAGGCCTAGTCAGTATTCACAGTCCACTCTACTTTTGAAGCATTTGAAAATGAGGCAATCCAGTCGAACAATCCAATGCAGCTGTGAAAGCTAAGTGCACTCCAGGTAAAGCTCAGACAGCAGGCTCACCTGACCATGACCTAGACCACAGTCTCCTCAAAACAGTGGTACTTCTGACAATGCTGCAACTCTCCATACTGGAAGGTCAGTCTATAGAATTTCAGTTTAATGTTTTTGAATGTTTTTAACTTATGACCTTCTGACTCAAAGATGTTACCTCTAAGCCACTGGTGACATCTGGACAGCATTTTGCAAATACTTGCCTTGATAATGATATTAATAATAACAATGTTTAGCATCATATATTGTACAGAGGCACCAAGATCCTGCAGCTGAACTTCTATGCCACTGTAAATAGGTGCATGGTTCCGCTGTGCCTCTAAACTAATCAATAAGCTCCTTGCACTTGGTGACGCTGAGAGTGAAGGACCATCCACTGAGATTCTTGATCCCCATCCGACATTCTGAGTCATCATTTCCCCTGACTCTACTTCTCACCTATTTGAATATTTATGTCTCTCCAGACCTGATTTTTAAAAATTTTTAAAATTTTTCACACTATGAACCATACTAACCAAAATACACAGAAACATTTCCCTCTTGAATATACACAGTGTCATTTTCTCCCCCTCCCTTCCCTCCCTCCTTCACCCCCCCTCCCCACCCACTCAACGTTCAACCTATATGAGATATTAAACCCATTAAACAGTGTCATCACACAATGAAAATAAACAAGAAATTTGTGTCTTCTACTTTTACATACTGGGTCAGTTCATTTAGTCTTCTCATTCTGTCATTTTAGGTGGTGGAGGTCTGCGGTTGGACTTCTCTATTGTGGTCCATGTATGGTTCCCAAATTTGTTTGAAAATTGTGATGTTATTTCCTAAATTATATGTTATTTTTGATGCATTTTGGGTACTTTAATTTACTTACTATTTAAGATTTCATGAAGTTCTTTTCAAAGTTCTTTAATGTAATCCATTCCCAGATTGCAGAAGTTGAGAATCTCTAATCCTTCCCTACAGATCTTCCTTTGGACCACTCTAAAGCTGGTGTGCTATCTCTATATGTCCTGATTCTCCTTCTGCCTCCTTCACCGGAGTTTCTGGTTGTCGTGATATTGATTGTAGCTGCTAGGGTTCAAAAGATCACATCATCCATTGGGCAATAAATAATCGCAAACTGGCTCCTGTGTAGACTTAGACTACAACACTGATCAGTAGTTAAATTGAAACCAACACAAATAGAAAATTCCCAAATCTACTAGTGTAGAAACATTATTTTAGTCCTTTGTCAATGTAAGGGTTAAAATGGCTTGAAAACATATTCTTGCAAGCCCGCCGGCGAATATTGTTTGCCAATTCCATAAGTTTCTCCTTGTAATAGCTAAATCTAAGGTTAGCTAGCATTAAAATAACATCCAGTTTGAGTTTGCCTTTGTACTGTTTCGAACCAAGGGAACATAGAGATGGTTCAGATAATTATTTTGTACATTTTGACATATTAATGTTTAATTGTCTGTTTTATTACCTATTTTAAAAATAGTTTCAAAATCAGAATCAGAATTTATGCTATTGAACACGTCATGAAATTTGTTTTTTTTTGCTTCATCATAGTGCAAACATAGATATTATAACCATTTTACATAATTACTGTTTAAAAAAAAAATAACAATTAAGAGTGTATGAATAGTAAGGCAGTGTTTTTGGATCATTGATCATTCAGGAATCTGATGGCAGCGGGGAAGAAGCTGTCCTTGTGGTGGCAAGTGCTTGTCTTTAGCCTCATGTACCTTTTCCCGGATAGTAACAGAGTGGAGAGGGCGTGGCCTGGGTGGTGGGGGTCTTTGAGGATAGAGGATGCATTTTTAAGACTCCACCTCATGTAGATGTCCTCGATGGAGTGAAGTCTGGTACCTGTGATCTCGCAGGCAGAGTTAACAACCTTCTGGAGTTTATTCTTGTCCTGAGATTTGGCACCTCCATACCAGGCAGTGGTGCAACCAACCAGAGTGCTCTCCATTGTACATCTGTAGAAGTTTGAGAGTCATTCGTGACATACCAAACCCCCTAAGATCTCTCACAAAGTATAGCCACTGGCGAGCCTACTTTAAGATTGCATCGACATGGAGACTCCAGGATAGATTCCTGGAGATGTTAACACCCAGGATTTTAAACTTCTTGACCCTCTCCACTACTGAGCCCTCAATGAGGACTGAGTCGTGTTCCCCTGACTTCCATCTTAAGTCCACAACATCTCCTTGGTTTTGCTGAGATTAAGCACAAGGTTGTTGTAATTACACCATTCAATGAGCTGATCTCTCTCTCTCCCCTGTATGTTTCCTCATTGCTGTTTGTGAGTCTGCTGACAGCTGTGGTGTCATCGGCAATCTTGTAGATAGCATTGGAATTGAGCCTAGCCACACAGTCATGGGTGTATAACGAGTAGAGCAGTGTGCTAAGCATGCATCCTTGGGGTGTGCCTGTACTGATAATCAGTGAGGGGGAGACATTGTTTCCAATTCATACTGATTGTGGGAAGGTCAAGGATCCAGTTGCAGAGTGTGGTACAGAGGCCAAGAGTTTGTAGCTTCTTGACTAGCACTGAGGGAATAATGGTGTTGAAGGCCAAGCTGTAGTCGATGAAGAGCAGCTGTACATGAGTTGCTGTTTTCGAGGTGATCCAGAGCTGAGTGGAGATCCAGCGATATTCCATCTGCCATGGAGCAATTGTGATATTAGGTGAATTGTAGTGGGTCCAGATCTTTACTTAGTACATGTTAATTCTGACCATGACCAGCCTCTCAAAATATTTCATCACAGTAGAAGTTAGTGCTACTGGGCAGTAGTCGTTGAGGCAGCTCACACAGCTCTTCTTGGGTACCGGGATGATTGATGCCCTTTTGAAGCAAGTGGAAACCTCTGGCTGTAGCAAGGGGAGGTTGAAAATGTCTGTGAACACACTGACTTGTTGGTTGGAGCAGATTTTCAGCACCCTGTCAGGTACACCATCAGGACCAGACACCTTGTGATGTTTCACCCTTTTGAATTATGTTCTGATGTCACCCTTAGTGACAGATATCACAGGGTCCTCAGACTTATCAGGGATTCTAATAGGTAAGCATTGTTTGGTTCTTCTTCTCAAAGTGGTGTTCAGCTCATTGGGTAGTGAAGCATTGCAGCCATCTATAGTGTTTACGTGAGCTTTGTAGCTGCTTTAACAAGTATAGAATATCTACAGCTTTTATAACACAAATAGTTTACATCCTCTTTTGAAGAGGATGTGGCAAAATCATGATGGAGATCAGCCATATTCGAGAGCTTGACATACCTAATAATATGCTAAAAATAATTGTAAATACATTACCAAACCAGATGAGAGAAGTCGTTGTTCAATTTTAAAAAAACGATGTGACAGCTACTTTTACGGATTTGGTGAAGCTCATTGAAGGGCAAGTGGATGTTGCCACAGATCCAGTATATGGAATCAAAGGTAGTCAAACAGTGAGTGAAGAAGCTGAGAAGTTCAAATCGTTTCCTCAACCAATCTGAAGTACATTTGCTACCTCTCTGTCAGTGGTGGATAAAGAAATTAAGGAAAATTAAAGTTTGCCTGTTGAGAAGAAATGTTTGCTCTGTTATAATAAGCACAATTTGGAAAAGTGTGCACAGAGGGAAGAGAAGACGCATGGTGAGAAAATTGGATTTTTTGAAGGAAAATGGGATATGTTTTGGCTGTCTGTGTAAAGGACACATCAGAAAAAATGGCAAAAAGTGACTCAGCTGTGACATGCGTGGTCAGAAACATCCTTCGATATTACATATCCTTAAGAAAAAGAAGAATATGGAAAAGGAAGAAAAAAAGACAAATAAAGAGGCATGTGAAAACAGGGCTGAAATCTTGGTATTCATAAGTGGTCTTTCTGGGGCCAGGTGCAATAGTGCCTGTACAAGTTAAGACCAAGAACAGGAATGCAATGGTATGTACATATGCATTTCTTGACCCAGGCAGCACTGCGTCATTTCACACAGTGAAACTTATGGAATAGTTTCATTTTTTTTAATTTATTTTTTTTATTTTTCACACTATGAACCATATTGACCAAAATACACACAAACATTTCCCTCTTGAATATACACAGTGTCATTTTGAAACATTTGTTTCATTTCTGCCCCGGATTTAGCTTCTCAGGGTTAATCACAAGTGGTATTTGCAGCATCTTCTAATACTTCATATTCATCCATTTTTGATGAAAACAATTTATTCTTTACTAGTTTATTTATGTACGAATGTCTCAAAACTGTTTATATTCTTTTGAAGGTTCACGATCGTTATCGTAAGTTATTCAAGTCTGTCTTGAACAGTTGTTTCAGTGATTCATTGAGTTTTGTAACTGATATCACATTGACACTTTCTTTCTAATGGTCCATTGATTGTTCATCCAAGCATAGTATTAATAGCATGAGGTCCATCTCTCACACTCATTATTACTTCTGTTGATTCCAGAGCCTTTTGTACATCTAGATTAATTAGTATCTCTATCTCAGAGCTATCTTCTGGTATATAAGCCCTCCTCAGATATGACAACTAATCAACATCATTTTGATGTGGGATATTTCCTTTATGTACAGGCATAGTCTTCTGGGTGTATATGCCTGGAACATCACAAAAATCATCACTGTGTATTCCAGCAAATTCTAACCCTGAAATTATGTTAGATTCAATGACATTTTTCTTATCCCATGGTTTTCAAAAGAATCCTTGACTTTCTTCCTTCATATAACCAAGATGAAGCTATTCCATCATTCTCTTTCTCTTGCAGTTTGATGTACATGTTTGTTATAAATCTTTTAATTATCATTGTGTCTGTAATCACATATTCAAAACTGCTTCCTTCCAGTAACTTCAGTCTGCTTCCCAATTTGTCCTTTAAATAGGTTTTCAGTTGGTGGCATGCAAACATTGTACCATGAGTTATATCATATTTGTACTTCATTTATTAAAAAGATAATAAATTATTTCCCAAAAAACAATTTTCTATTCTTTTGATCCCTTTTCTCTCCAATTCTCAAAAGGAAAGGTTATCTATTGTGAAAGGGATTAGTTGATTTTGTGTCAATATTAATTTTGGTAGTTGATAATTTATTTTATTCCTTTCGACGTGAATCTTCTTCCAAATGTTGAGCAGATGATGCAATACTGGTGAATTCCTATGTTGCACCAATTTTTCATCCCACTTTTATAGTACATGTTCACATATCTTCTCCCCTATTTTATCTAGCTCTAATCTGTTCCAATCTGATTTTTCCCTTGTTTGATAAAAATCTAATAGGTATCTTAATTGTGCTGCTCTATAATAATTCTTAAAGTTTGGTAGTTGTAAGCCTCCTTGTTTGTACCATTCTGTTAATTTATCTAGTGCTATCCTCAGTTTCCCCCCTTTCCATAAGAATTTCCTTATTATTTTCTTTAGCACCTTGAAGAATTTCTCTGTTAGGTGAATTGGTAATGATTGAAATAGGTATTGTATCCTTGGGAATATGTTCATTTTAATACAGTTTATCCTTCCTATCAATGTTAGTGGTAAGTCTTTCCAGTGCTCTAAGTCGTCTTGCAATTTTTTTCATTAATGGCTGATAATTTAGTTTATATAGATGGCCGAGATTATTATTTAGTTGTATACCTAGCTATCCAATTGCTTGTGTTTTCCATCTAAATGGTGATTCTTTCTTAAACTTTGTGAAATCCGCATTATTCATTGGCAATACTTCACTTTTATTTGCATTGATCTTGAACCACAATACTTCTCCATATTCCTTCAATTTCTTATGTAATTCTTTTATTGATATTTCTGGTTTTGTTAAGTATACTATGACATCATCTGCAAATAGACTGATTTTATATTCCTTCTCTTTTATTTTTATCCCTCTTATTTTATTTTCTGTTCTTATCAGTTCTGCTAGTGGTTCTATAGCTCACACGAACAGTGAGGGAGATAGTGCACATCCCTGCCTTGTTGATCTGCTTAATTTAAATTGGTTTGATATATATCCATTTACTGTCACTTTCGCCAATGGTCCCTTATATAATGCTTTAATCCAATTAATATATTTCTCTGGTAGGTTGAATTTTTGTAGTACTTTGAATAAATAATTCCATTCTACCCTGTCAAAGGCTTTCTCTGTGTCTAAAGCAACTGCTACTGTTGGAGTTTTGTTTCCTTGTACTGCATGGATTAAGTTAATGAATTTACAGATATTGTCCGTTGTTCATCTTTTTTTAATAAATCCAGTTTGGTTTAGTTTTACTATTTTTGGTACACAGTCGGCCAATCTGTTTGCTAATAGTTTAGCTATTATTTTATAATCTGAGTTAAGTAGAGATATTGGTCTATACGATGCTGGTGTTAGTGGATCTTTCCCCGTCTTTGGTATTACTGTAATTATTGCTGTTTTACATGAATCTGGTGTGTTTTGTGTTTTTTCAATCTGGTTCATTACTTCCAGGAGCGGAGGAATTAATAAGTCTTTAAATGTTTTATAGAATTTTATTGCGAGTCCATCCTCTCCCGATGTGTTATTGTTTGGTAGTTTTTTTAATATCTACTGTATTTCTTCTATTTCAAATGGTTTTATTAATTTATTTTCCTCCTCTGTTTGCAAATTCAGTAGTTCAATTTTAGTTAGAAATTCATCTATTTTGTCTTCTTTCCCTTCGTTTTCAGTTTGATATAGTTGTTCGTAGAATTCCCTAAAATTTTCATTGATCTACGTTAGGTTATATGTAATTTGTTTGTCCTTTTTCCTTGATGCCAATACTGTTCTTTTAGTTTGTTCTGTCTTAAGGTGTCATGCTAGTATTTTGGGCGTTTTTTTCTCCTAGCTCATAATACTTCTGTTTTGTCTTCATTATTTTCTTCTCCACTTTATATGTTTGTAGTGTTTCATATTTTATTTTCTTGTCTGACAATTCTATTATTTTAGTTGTATCTTCCTTTACTGCTAATTCTTTTTTTGTATTTGTTATTTCCCTTTCCAATTGTTCTATTTCTCGATTGTAGTCCTTCTTCATCTTAGTTACATAACTTATTATCTGTCCTCTGATGAATGCTTTCATTGCGTCCCATAGTTTAAATTTATTTTTCACTGATTCCGTATTTTTTTCAAAGTACATTTTAATTTGTCGCTCAATTAATTCTCTAAAATCCTGTCTTTTTAAGTAGCATGGAGTTTAATCTCCATCTATACATTCTCGGTGGGATGTCCTCCAGCTCTATTGCTAATAACAGGATGAGTGATCCGATAACAATCTAGCTTTATATTCCATTTTCCTAACTCTCTCTTGGATGTGGGCTGACAACAGGAACAGGTCTATTCTTGAGTATGTTTTATGTCTACCCGAATAATATGAGTATTTATTATCCTTTGGGTGTTGACTCCTCCATATATCCAAAAGTTGCATTTCCTGCATCAATTTAACCATAAATTTGGTTACTTTGTTCTTTCTGTTAGTCTTTTTTTCCAGTTTTACCCATGTTTGAGTCCAAATTAAGGTTAAAATCCCCTCCTATTAGTATATTCCCTTGCGTATCTGCGATCTGCAAAAGGATATCTTGCATAAATTTTTGATCTTCTTCATTAGGTGCGTATACATTGAGTAAATTCCAAAATTCTGAATATATCTGACATTTTATCATTACATACTCCCTGCTGGATCTATTATTTCCTCTTCTATTTTGATTGGTACATTTTTATTGATTAATATAGCTACTCCTCTGGCTTTTGAATTATATGGTGCTGCTGTTACATGTCCTATCCAATCTCTTTTTAATTTTTTATGTTCCACTTCAGTTAGATGTGTTTCTTGCATGAATGCTATATCAATTTTTTCTTTCTTCAGTAAATTTAACAGCTTCTTCCTTTTGATGGGGTTATGTATTCTGTTAATATTTAAAGTCATATAGTTCAACATGGCCATTTCATACTTTGTTTATCTTTCCGTTTCCTCATCACCACCTTCCCTTCTTATCCATTTCTGTTTTCTTTTTTTGATCACATTGTAAAACAACATTTCTAAAATATAAAATATTTTCACTATTCACGTATCTAAAATTCCTTTAACCCCAATAGTTCCTCCCCTCTCTGAGTTGCCCTTTGTCCCTTGTCAGGCAACCACATCTCCCCTCTCCATTTGGTTTTGCGAACCTGCTTCTAAGCGTCAACTGATTTCACAGTGACTGTTATTCTTCCCCACCCAGCCCCCCCCCAGAAAAGATTTTAATCTTCATATATAACAAAGTTCACTCTCTTAATTCCCTCCTTTCTTCCCTTTCTTTCCCTTCTTAGTTTTTACTTATACTTTATTCTTCTTTAGATATAGTTTGTTGTCATTTTTGTTCTTGTTACACCTCTTCATCTCTCTGTTTGTTTCGTAGGTGTTCTGCAAATTTTCGTGCTTTTTCCGGATCCGAGAATAGTTTGCTTTGCTACCTCGGGATAACTATTTTAAGCACCGCTGGATATTTTAACATAAATTTATAACCTTTTTTCCATAGGGTCAATTTTGCTGCGTTAAACTCCTTCCTCTTCTTCAGGAGCTCAAAACTTATGTCTGGGTAGAAAAAAAATTGTTGACCTTTGTATTCCAGTGGATTTTTGTCTTCTCTTATTTTTTTCATTGCCTTCTCCAATATATTTTCTCTTGTCGTGTATCTTAGGAATTTTACTAGAATGTATCTTGGTTTTTGTTGTGGTTGTGGTTTAGGGCCTAATGTTCTGTGTGCCCTTTCTATTTCCATTCCTTCCTGTAATTCTGGAATTCCTAGGACACTGGGGATCCATTCTTTTACAAATTCTTTCATATTTTTGCCTTCTTCATCTTCCTTAAGGCCCACTATCTTTATATTGTTTCTCCTATTATAGTTTTCCATTACATCTATCTTCTGAGTTAACAGCTCCTGTGTTTCTTTAACTTTTTTATCAGATTCTTCCAATTTCTTTTTTAAGTCATCTACCTCCATTTCTATGGCTGTTTCTTGTTCTTCCACCTTCTCTACTCTTTTTCCTATTTCTGTCATGACCATCTCTAATCTATTCACTTTTTCTTCTGTACCTTTTATTCTTCTTTTTATTTCACTGAATTCTTGTGTCAGCTATTCTTTTAATGTTTCCATATATTCTTTAATTTTTATTATCCATGAACTGTCCCTTCCCTTCATCTTCCATTTCTCTGTGTAGAGTTTGATGTTCTCCCTCCTCTTCTTCTGGCTCCACTCCAGGATTTGTGTCCTTTACCTCTGTCTGTTCTGATTTTCTTGTTGGGTTGTTAATCTTAGTTTGTTGGGTATTTTTGTTTTTTATTATTTTTATTAATGGTGTCTTGGTGTTGGTTTTCTTCCTCTGGTTTGGTCATCTGTTGTTTCTCTGATTTCCTTTTTTTATTCTCTTCCTTCTTGTTCCCGTTATTTTCTATGTTTTCCTGTTGGGAGTCTTGCTGTCGTGTTATACTTGTCTGTTTCAGCTGTGGAGATTTACTCCTCGGCTGGTCCCCTCTCCCATCAGTGTTGTTTTTGTCTTGTGCATCACACATGTGCGAGGATTCACGCATGAGCGGTTGCGCACTTTTGTTTGGCTCCGTGAGCCATCTTTGTAGTCCTGAGTTTGGTGTCTCCACCGACCTCAGGGAGCAGGCTTCTCTCTCCACAGAGGGCCTCCTCGTACAGGTAAGGCCTTCACCTTTCTCTTCCGACGTCTTTTCTTCTTCTTTTCTTCCCGTTGTTTTTATTTCTTCTTTCTTTACTGCCATTTTCTCCACACTTTTATTTTTAATTTGTTATGGTTTCTGTGTTTGTGGCTTTCCTTTTTCTTTCCTTTTTTTTAAAACTTTTTTGGAGAGGGCTGGTATTTTCTTACATTGGAACATAGGAACATAGGAAATAGGAACAGGAGTAGGCCAAAAATAGCCCATCGAGCCTGCTCCACCATTCAATACAATCATGGCTGATCTAATTTATGACCTAACTCTACCTACCTGCCTTCTCCCCATATCCCCTAATTCCTCTATCATGTAAAAATTTATCTAACCGAATTTTAAATATGTTTAATGAGGCAGCCTCAACCACTTCCCTGGTTAGAGAATTCCAAACATTCACTACTCAATGGGAAAAACGATTTTTCCTCATCTCTGTCCTAAATCTACTCACCCGAATCTTGAGACTGTGTCCTCTCGTTTTAGTTTCCCCGGCCAGCTCAAAAAACCTTCCTACATCTGTCCTATCCATACCCTTCATAATCCTATATATTTCTATAAGATCTCCTCTCATTCTTCTGAACTCGAGCGAATACAATCCTAGATGATTTAATCTTTCATCATAAGTCAACCCCTTCATCCCAGGGATCAACCTAATAAACCTCCTCTGGACCATCTCCAAAGCCAGTATATCCTTCCTCAAATATGGAGACCAGAACTGGACACAGTACTCCAGGTGCGGTCTCACCAGTACCTTATACAGTTGCAACATTACCTCCCTACTCCTGAATTCAATTCCTCTAGCGATGAAGGCCAACATTCCATTTACCTTCTTAATAACCTGCTGCACCTGCAACCTAACTTTTTGCGATTCATGCACAGGCACTCCCAAGTCCCTCTGCACAACAGCATGCTGTAGTTTTTCACCTTTTAAATAATATTCAGCTCTTTTATTTTTCTTGCCAAAGTGGATAACCTCACACTTACTAACATTGTACTCCATTTGCCAGACCTTTGCCCACTCATCCAGCTTAACTATATCCCTCTGCAGACTCTCCACATCCTCATTACAATTTGCTCTTCCACTCAATTTGGTGTCATCCGCAAACTTGGGTACACCACATTTTGTCCCCTCCTCCAAGTCATCAATGTAAATGATGAACAGTTGTGGGCCTAACACTGACCCCTGCGGCACCCCACTTACCACTCTCTGCCAACCTGAAAAACTCCCATTTATCCCGACTCTCTGCCTCCTGTCAGACAACCAATTGTCAATCCAGGCCAATATACTTCCCCGGACTCCACTTTCCTGTAACTTACTGAGAAGTCTCTTGTGCAGCACCTTATCAAATGCTTTCTGCAAATCCAAATATTCAACATCAACCTGTTCCCCTCTATCCACCGCACCGATTATATCCTCAAAAAATCCTAACAAGTTTGTCAAACAAGATCTTCCCTTTCTAAAACCATGCTGCGTCTGCCTGATTGAACCTTTACATTCCAAAAGTTTCACTATTTCATCTTTAATGATGGATTCAAGCATTTTTCCAACCACAGATGTCAAGCTAATTGGCTGATAATTTCCAGTCTTCTGCCCACGTCCCTTCTTAAAAAGTGGCGTGACATTTGCTGTCTTCCAGTCTGCCAGGGCCTGCCCAAAATCCAAGGAATTTTGGTATATGACCACCAATGCATCAACTATAACTTCTGCCATTTCCTTCAGAACCCTTGGATGCATACCAGTCACTACTCCATCACGTGACTTCCCCCCATTCAGTCTGAGTTTCCCTTTCTACTGTTTAGAACCAGGGGAGCATAGAGATGGTTCAGATAATTCTTGTTACCGTTCTTTTGTACGTATTAACATATTATTGCCCATTTTATTAGCTGTTTTAAATATAGTTTTAATTGTTTGAACATAGTTCTTATCATATAAAATTCTAATAAACAGTGAAAAACCCTACACTATTTTAGAACAGAATTTTCATTTAACGAGTCAAAATAAGTGTCTCCATATTTTTCCAAGTGAATATAAAGGAAGATAGTTACAATATTTGATATTAGTGTAATACTAGTTGTATCCATTTATAGAAAGCACAGACCCTTCAGCCCATGATGTTCTGCTGCTCCACAACAATCTATTGTTTCCCTGACTCACTCCCATTATCCTCTATTTTTCTTATATCTGTATGTTTATCCGAGTGATTTTGAATGTCCCCATTATACCAACCTCCACCGCATATAGTCCAGTAAAAACTGCTGATTCATTCCTTTCATTATCTAAGGTTAGATGTTAAGTTGTGCAAACTTTATTCCAAATTTGGCAGTGTATTTCAAATGGAGATATAAAAAATTCATCAATTGCTTTCTAAAGAGATCTGGATAAGGTTATAAAAGGAAATGATGTTATTTCATCTAACATGCCCACTTATTTGAGTGCATTCAATTTTCTAGGCTTGTCTGTACTGTATCAACGCTAGCCAGCCTTGCTGAAAGGAAAGTTACTCCCTGGCTGTGACATGTGAGGGATCATTCTGGAACTGAATAGTCATGATAATTCAGAGAGTGTGTGTGTGTGTGTGTGTGTGTGTGTGTGTGTGTGTGTGTGTGTGTGTGTGTGTGTGTGTGTGTGTGTGTGTGTGTGTGTGTGTGTGTGTGTGTTCCTGATGTGGCATCGGGACCCTTGTTCCGGGATGTATTTTGAGGGGTCACATTCTGGAAAGGACAGATCAGACAGGAGTGTTTATGAACAAAGAGATCTAAGGATGCAAGTCCATAGATCCCTGAAAATTATTACGCAGGTGGATATTCCCTCTGGAAAATGTTCTAGCTTTACATGTGCAAATACATATAAAGAACATTCTACTATTAGCACGATCATGGAAGAACTGATGGAAACTAGCAGATGAAAGATTGGAGCAACTGGATTGTAGATGCTTAGTGTTATTGGAGATTGACCAGTGGTTGATTTTGAGGAGGAAAGATTGGAACTTCATTCAGGCATATGAGAATGGGAGATTAGGGTATTGGGAATATCCTTGATGAGGTTGGAGGGTGCTGGGGTGTATTTCGGCTGGTGTCTAGATGCTGGGACATGGAAGGGCATTTTCACCAAAGGATGGAGACTAGAAGCATTCAGATGCCTTATCTGGGTGAAGATCCATGTGTCGATTCAATGGGCCTTGGACCATTAGATTTGCACTGATGCGGACTTGACTGGTGTGAAAAGATCTGCATCTGGATGAATGACGGGTGGCATTTGATGTCCTTGTGCATGTCCAATGAACAGATACCTGAATTCACTGAATATGAGGAGAAAAATTAGCAACCTACAAAACCACTATACACTGCTCAGCTTTTTAAATCAAGATACTTTGTTAAAACATTTCTGTATTAGTTTTGCACAAAAGAATTTTAAGGCCTCAGCCTGCTTCTCTATCCTATTTTAAGATGTACTCTGCAAAAAACATTTGGCAAATTATCTCAATACCTCTTTTCTTCATTATTTTTTCTCTACTAATACTTCAATGGAATATCTTGTCATATTTTGAGACGTTACTTGCAGTTCATAGATGGATGCTATTTTTTTGTTGTTGTTGTAGTGCAATCAGCAAAGATAGAATGAGCATTGATTTATGTTCCTGTAGAGAGCTCAGCAAGAGAACAGGGCATCTCAGATAAAACAATTGATTCAGTGGCAACATAAATAACTGCAGTGCCTGCAAGCAGTGGGTTGCTGCAGAGATGAGTGTTGGGCCATGTGCTTAGTTTCAGTAAATAGAAATGGTTGGACATGAAAGTAAGGAGCTAGAATAAAGAGATCTGCCACTGATACCAACAGAGGCAGTTTGATTAATAATGAAGAAGAAACTTCAAATCTACAGAAAAATGCAAATGGTCTGTGCTATTTAACTACAAAAATGATAAGAGGAATTTACTCTAGAGAGGACTAAGGTTCAAATTCAAGGGAAGTGAAGTAAAAGAAATGCATGTAAAAATGATAGGAGACTGTGAGGTGGAGAGGAAGAGAAGCAGCAGGGTAAAGCATAGTGGTTAGTGCAATGCCTTTACAGCGCCAGTGATCAGGACTGGGGTGTGAATCCCATGCTGTCTTTAAAGGGTTCTCCCCGTGTCTGCATGGTTTTTCGTTGGGGGCTCCGGTTTCCTCCCACCTTTTCAAATGTACCAGGGGGAGTTGGTTACTTGGGTGTAACTTGGGCAGCATGGATTCATGGGCCGAAATGGCCTGTTACCATGCTGTATGTCTAAATTAAAATTAAATTATATATTTACAGCATATCCATAAATCTATTGAGAAAGCATGGCAGGTATATATGATGGTTTATGTAGTCTGTGGGATACTCAACATCATAGGTCAAGCTGTGCAGTAGGAGAAGAGAGAGAACACATTGCAAATGCACAAATGTTGGTTAAGACACTAGAAATTGAGTGATCACACTTATTTTGTGATATTTTCTATTTATTTTGGATAAGCCTCTCATAATTTTAATCTTCCCTGAGGTTCCACTTCCCTGAAAATGTGACCTCAGCCCTCCTAATGACCCCTGCACCTGTCCCAGCAGCCATGTTCTTTTTTTTATATAAACATGCTAACTTTATTCAAACTACAACATCACAAACATAAAACATGCATAGAGCTACAAATGAAACCAAAAAAAACTCACCATAACATGTGGGAACAAAACCATAAGAAGCAATAATTACAACCACCTCTATTACACATCAAATTAAAACATGATTTTCATCATCAACCACACAGATGGTCCCCTGGGGGGTGCAGCCATGTTCTTACAGTCCGAGGGCCATTGAATCAGACACATGGATCTTCACCCAGATGTGTATGCAAGATAGAATGTATTACAGGAAAGTAAGTGCAAGATGTTTGACTGATGGAAAAACTCTGGGAATCGGCATGGATTAGATTGGCCAAATGAATTCCTTCCACATAAATAGACAAAAAGAACCTTATAGGCAGAAATGAGAGGATAAGATTTGTTCATTGGCAGAAAGGATGAGAGGAATTGAGAAAAAAAAACACTGAAAGGATGGTAGAGTTAGAATGCTCATCACATTTAAGAAGTATCTGGGAATCATTTAAAGAGCCATACCTTCCACAGCTCCTGGCCACAATCTTGGAAGTGGGATCAACAGGAGATCTGTTCATGACTAACATAGATGTGGTGAGGGCCATATATTTCTATGATTCTATGTTAACAATGTTCCAAGGAGATCATTTCAGAACACACCACGCAACACCCCACACCATAAACCTTTAATTTTGGCAGGTATGAATCAGAGATATTCTGAAGTCGAATGAATGGGCTTGGTAATCCTCATTAAAATCACGTTTAGCTCAGTAATTTATTATTTTATTCATGCAGTTGTTTTTTTAGTTTATAATTAATCAGCATTAGCTTAATGTCTTAAATCATACTTAAATTTAAAATGTGTAAAAAAATAATAATAATTTTACATTATATAAAATAACTCAGATCATCCAAGAAGATCTGGTGGAGAAGGTGGGAAAATTTGGAGGCATCATTTCGGTTCTTGGTTCCCCTTAACTGCCCATACTGTTTAGAGGAAAGCCTCGGTGCCAAGTCCTTAAAGTAAATGGAAATAATGTGAATTCAAAATGGCAAGCACAAGCCATTAGGTTGATTCGAACATGATTTAACCAAATGTCAATGACCGATCAAGGCTGATTGATTCATGGTGGACTTTGCAAATTGAAACTTTGTCAGATGTTTGCAAAACTGGGTTAGACCTAGGAAGATTTTGTGTTTTCATGAACAGTCAACTGAGAATAATCAGCCACCCATTATCTGACTACAGCAGGTTGTCCACATTTGCTGTTCCTGAGACAGCCAGATTTGTATTTATATGGAGTCCATAACCTAACAGTAACATTTTCAAGAAAGCCAACTCTAAGATAATTTGGTGATACAGGATTGTTTGGTGATACATGACCTAGAAATGCTTTCAGAGCAAGTTAAGGTATTGCCTTAGTCTTAAAGCTGCCAAATGATGTGAATTTTTATAAATTTCCCATAACTGTTAAAATTAATCATGTTAGTAAAAAAACACACACACACAAACCAAATGCTAACAAATATTTGAAGTTAACTTGAATAATTAAAGCAGATGAAAGTAACTGGAAACCTACCCCTTTCCATCACAGATGTATTTTTCATTGAAATGGATAGTCATTGAACCTGTGACACATCCAATATTATGCAGGTAAATCTCCTAGTTGAAGTCCCATGCACTTTGCAGACATAGAGGTAATTGCTAGCAGATCTTTATGCAACTGCTGGCATGTCTCAGAAAAAATCCAGCCATTGTACTTTGGGATCAGCAGATCAGCTATGAAGTTTTCCAGGCCTTTATTCTCCCATCTTATTTTCAGATTTGTTTCTGCATAAACAGTGCAGACTAATAGTAAGTCTATAAGCAAGGAATTCTAGTTTCAATGGCTGGTTATTATTGTGAATAATTAAATGTGCTACTTTGACCCTTGAACCTAAGCCTTTGACCTTGAAACCAAAATGTAAATGCATTGTTGAGGCAAGAAACTAATTGTGACCTGCATATTTGCCCTTTGCCCAATGTCTACATATATTTGATTTTCAGACATCATTTATCTTCATTTTGTGCAGATGTCAGTCTTTTAAATTTGTTGTATTTAATCATTTATAAGCAGCAAATTTATTGGAGAATGCACTTTGACAAAAATCTAGTTAAGCCTTCCTTTCCATACATCAGAGATCAGCACCAAGCATAAAGTTTTGAAGAGTTAATTAAAGAATTAGAATACCCTAAGAAAATGCCCATGGTTGGAAGATCAAGTGGGAAAAAAAAACAATTTGTTTTTTCCTTGATAATAGATGTAATAATTAGGTCTTCATGCACTATATCACACATCCTGAAAAATTTGCAGCAACACAAGGATTCAAATATCTTTCATTTGTAAACCAGCTCACAAAAATTATTGGAATCTCTGAAGTTTATTTATAAGGCTTTGAAATATTATGCAATTGTTTTGTAGTAAAATGGATAAAAGTAGTGGTTAAGTGCAATAGTGATTCATCTAGTCTGATTAGATGATGTCTAAATTTACAAATAAAATGAATTGAAAGAAAGCAAGTTGAGTTTCAGAGGTGATAAATTCGTTTCAAGCAAATATTTTTATTTGAAAAGCTTTAAGAAATCATCAAAAATGCTTATTAAAGTTATTAAATTAAGCAAAGTTTCACATGGAATATTGAATCAGAAATTTTCTGGAATACCTATTTCAGCTGATGTGCCATTAAATTACATCTTGGTGGAAAATGCTGTGCTTACTGTTTTTAATTGTATTTTACTGAAAGTGTCTTCATTGATAATTCATTCACTGAGGGCAATCATTGCATTGTGTCAAGATTCTAGCAAGTAGCAGCATATCCGTGGTACTGATGGCCACACAACAGTGGAATTAAGGTACAGAGAACAGTTTCAGTTGCTGGTATTTAGCGGACCACAGTCTTCTTTTAGCTGTATAATTGGCCTTCTCTCTGTGGATAAAAGACATTTCATTTGCTTTGAAATGCCCTGAGACTGGCAAGTTGCCCAGAAAGTCATTGAAAACTGGCCCTTGAGAACTTGGGCTTCATCAAAAAAGGGCTGCATTAAATCCACTTTGTCTGATCTCTTCTTAGTCCACTCAAGGACACGCTCATGGAAAAAAGCTGCAAAGGTTTGTATGGTTAGCACAAGCTGGGGCTTGCTCATCAAGATAATGACGGATTGCTTTTAAACTCGCAGAGAACTGGATTGAGATGAATGGCTTGTTTGCCTTCTTACTCAGCAGTCCTGTATTTTCTTTTTAGTTTATCATCACATACTTTTCACATCCATAGGGAGATTAGAATTCTTTGGGAAATGGAAATTGTTAATACACATCCATCAAAAGACACGAATGAACAAAGATAAACAATATGGATGGTACATTTCATTTTTCATCAAAATCCAATAGAAAATGACACATTTTTCAAATAGTTGGGAAGAGATTAAAAATAGAGAGAAAAATTCCACAATTTATTGATGTGTATGAAGCCAATTTAGGCACTCTTGTTCATTAGGCTAATGTGTATATAAGGTAGTTGAAATGCCAAAGCACTGCAGAATTTAGTATAAACTTAAATTCCATTACTTGGCAGGCATTAATTGCTCACTGAGCGTGGGGATTCTTCCCAAGGGTGTTATATGTTTCCTCTGTCATTTCACTAACTATTCTGTCTAGACGAACCTAAAGCCTTTAATCCACCATAGGGATCAATAAACTGCACAATAATTCAGTCCTAATAATTAGCTTTCACTTAAACACAATTGGTCATTTCACTGTGAACTGCAGTACAAAATGATAATGAAATAATTAAAAAGACAGATGAAAGGAAGGCTTAGCAGGAAAGAAGCTGTAATGTCCAATTAACAACACTTCTATTCAACCTTTATTCTAGCCACTTCCTTGCAGATATTTTTAACTAATACTTCAACAGTTCTCATTTTAAATACAACATTAATTACCTTGCCCATTGCTCTTAGCAGTGGCAAGTTAGAAATGCTATAGCACCAAAGTTCCACAATAAGGTGCAACTTTTCACAGAAATGGCCTTGCATGCTTAATGCACACTGCCTGGATATCTCAACTTTGGAATCTAAACTCCTGATTCATTTGCCACCAATACTTTCAAGATGATAAAAACCCAACAATTTCTGACTCTAGACACCTCTGGCATGACAGCATTGATCTAATTGAATTCAATGAACAGATGCTGTTTGACAGAAGAACTAGCAACAGGAGTAGGCCATTCAGCCCTTCACACCTGTTCCACTTGGAAATGAGATCATGGATAACCTCTCATCAAACTGTTCTTATCTCCCATGATTCCCAAATGTCAAAGAAATAATGGTTCTCTGATACAAGTGCATTCAGCCACTGAAGCTCTACAACCCTCTTAGGCAGAGTATGTGAATGACTCATTCCTTTGAAGTGAAGACATTTCATCTGACCTCTATTTGGAATGATCAACTCCCTGATTCTTGTCAGACGAAACATCATTCCTACGTCTACCTTGTCAAGACTGTCATGAATTTTGCTTGGTTCAACATTCTTCTAGACTCAAGGGAGAGGAGCTACTTGTCTGCTTAGCCTCACTTCCAGGGACAAACTCCTCACTTGAGGAATCAAGCTTTGTTCCATGCCTTCTTCCATAAATATGGCCTCTCTCAGGGTGTATGGCCAGACCTGCATACATTATTCCAGGGTCCTATATAATTTCAGTCAGTTCTTTGGATTCTTATCTTCAGCATTCTTGAGAAAAAAAGTTCTGAGGACACTACTTTTTACTTTCCCATTGCTTGCTGTACCTACATGTTAAGTTGCAATTCAATTCAATCCCTTATCATTAAAAAAAATGGCTCTTTACTATCTTCCCTCCAAATGGGTAAACTCATATTTTCTCCATATTATATCCCATCTGTTGTGCTCTGCTCATCCACTTTGTTTGCCAATACCCCAATGAAACTTCTCTTCAAAATCTAAACTGTCATGCCAAGAAATGCATTTGTTTAAGAATTGTCCTATTTCACTACATTGGTTTCTATGGAAAGTGTGCACAAGAGGTCAGACTTATTTACTTGTTTTTAATATCATGTGACATTTTTATTGCATTTCTTTTTGAATCAACTTTAAATTATTCAAAGTCTACCACTAACAAGCTCCTTGTGAAAAGTGTAGTGGATCAATTTAAATAAGTCACATATAAATGCAATATACTATAAATATTGTTCACATTTTATTCGGGGGAAAAGTATGTTTTCATATATCACAGAAAACAGTTTGGCTGCAAAATAGGGTCGATGATTTTTTGAAAAAAAAATATTTTCTCTCTATATTTTGTTGAATATCATATCAGCTACTCAAATTCTAGGAAACTGATATTAAATAAATCACTTTATATAGTGTGTTTTGAACAAATATCAGCCTTGATTGTAATGGATGCTTGGATTGGTAAGTTTTGCTGGAAAATGTATAGCCATGATATTGTTATCATATTCCTATTAGCAAGAAACATAGCCTCATGCTCATTACATTTCTAAAGGTTTTTCAGACATCTCTAGTGAGATATGGTTTATTTCATGCTTCCCTTAATAACGCCTCTTTTCAGAATCATTCCAGAAAGCAATGTGCGGCCCAGACAATTAAGTAATAAGTCATGCACATTTACAATTATTTTTATTTCACTTCTGTGAATTATCACTTTGGGACAGCAGAAATGTCACCAGCAACTATAAAATAGAATAAGGGTAACCCTGCCAGAAACAAGAGACACTTCCTTAAGAATGACATTCAACTTTCTGGTTTGAAAGGTGCATTGGCTGTATAAAAATAAAACTACCAAACCTTTTGACTAGCTTTTTAAACAGCACATAATTACATATTACTATAGGGTGGCACAGTTGGTGTAGCAGTTAAAGCAACACCTTTATGGCACCAGTGTTTTGGACCAGGATTCAAATCCCGTGCTATCTGTAAGGAGTTTATACATTCTCCCTGTGTCTGGGTGGGTTTTCCTCCCACCCTTTGAAATGAACCGGGGGGGGGGCGTTGATTGGGTGTAAATTGGATGGCACAGACTCATGCACCAAAATGTCCTGTTAGCGAGCTGTATGTTTCAGATTTTAAAAAAATATAGAATTCATGTTTTTGATTCAACATGAAATCATTTAATAGATGTGATTCTGTGATATAATAAGGTATCCTTGACTAGCAACAGATAATTATGGTGAATAATACACCATGTGCAATAAAATAAGGGTTCGGCACATTTGTGCAAAGGGTTAAAGTCAGAAATCAATAGAATCTCTGGCATCATCTTGGCAGGGGGTAGATCTAAGATAGAGTGTATGAATATATAATCAAAAGGGTGGGAAAATTAATTAAAAATCAAGTATAAAAATTAAAGATGATCATGTCATTTCAAAGTCATTTTGCTGAAAAGGCAGTGGCGTTTTAATATGAAAATTGCCCAGTATCGTATTACATCTTACGATTTACATAGCTTCTACTTCACACAATTTACAGGGCAAAAACTATTAAAACTATTAAACATGTCTTACTAATTGGGGAAAACCACAAGATGCCCTGACCTTGCAAAATCTGGGCACTTTCTTTAAAAAAAGGACAAACCAAGGACATTCCCTCCAAAGATATTTTCATTGGTTTTTAATTCTACAAAGTCATTTTATCATGCCACTAATGAAAGGAAGCTTCCACAGAAGCTCAACTGATAGAAATAAGTAGGGTGAGAGATAGGTTTATGCAAACTGAAGAGAGAGAACTCTGAGTAAACTGGGTGCAGAGCTGAGATATTTAGCGAGAGAATTCCAGGGTTCTGCGCTGAGGCAACAGAAGGCCTTGTGCCCAGACGCCAAGCAGAGAGAAGGAGGCTGCAAAGCAAGTTTCAGTGGATAGTAAAGGGAAGATATCAGGTCTAAGGATGTCATAATAATATGGAAATGTATAAAAATAAAGGTGACACCATCTTAAAGAAATTAAATTGTGCAAATATATTAATCATATAAACTGCAAGAAAAATAGGTTGCAAATAGGAAGAAATAAACAAACAAAATAGACAAAACACTGATAAGAAAAAGAATTAAAGAGATGGAAGTTGTATTTTGTATAAGAATAAGATACTGTATATGAGATAAATACATATCTCATGAAACCACATTATTTTTCATTTAGAATTAAACATTAAAAATGACAGAAAGACAGATACAGAAATGAAGAATAACAGGGACATGCAGAAACGTCTTTGATGTTGACAGCGGCTAGTCCATTCTTTTTCTTTTGAAACATCGAACTCCAAACTGAAGATATCATTTACACAATAGGAAATTAGGTTTGTTTAAATAAATTGCTTCAGATATTATACTTGTTCCACAGTTTCCAAATCATCTGGCATTAGTTCATAAAAAAATTATTTTGTTCTTGGGTTGCTTGCAAGCTTCATAATCTTTAACATAAAACAATATAAAGCCCGATCAATGATGTAAACTCAGAACAGGCCTTTTCTCATTATTGTGCAGCATAACTCAAGTACTTGAGAGTAGAAATGCATCATATTTGGCTGCTGGCATGAGATGTGAAAATGTTGGATTAACTTTCCAGTGCACTGGCCACTCTGCTACATTTGGTTCTGCTGTACTTCAAAGAATCAGGTACCAGATACCAGATTAGCAGCAGAATACAAAGTCAACTTTCTCATCCCTTCTTTCTTTTCTGTCTATCAAACTGGATTTCCAGAAACCATACACCTTTTTTGGATGCATAATAAATATAGCTGAGTAAAAGAACTTGATCTATTTATTGTTCACATAGGTGAAGAAGACAAATTTGGGTGCGATATTAGTCTAATATTACCCAGTATTTTCAATGAATGAATTAACAATGAATTAATTAATCAATTAACATTAGGATTCTCTCTAGCAAGCTCGAGGTTACAAGCCATAAATCACCAAGTCCTCATAATGCAACTAACCTTTGAGAAAACTTTTTGCATATAGTGTATTTACACAAAACGGATGCACATCGCTAATATAACACTAATTTGTTGTGTGATGAAACCAGACTAGCCCAAGGCCTTCTTTTTGGTGAATTAGTAGTGCCTTAATTATTTGCATGTGTGAACTTGAAAAATAATGTTTTAGGATATATCAATGTGCCCATAAATCATCTGCAGGCAATAAGAAATCCAACACAGATAATTAGAGATTTTGCACAAGGCATGGTATTTATATACATGACATTTGCTTTACAGCCCTAAATATAGGATAATTATGAGTAGCATTTAAGCAAACAAAAAAATCAAGTCCTTTTTTGAAGTCTAATAAATATATTTTTCCAAGCTTCCAACTGAAAAGGATACTGCAGCTTTGTACCACAAATATGTGTACACTTTTCTGAAATGAGCATCCAATTTAAATTAGATATTTAATTGTTTGCTTTTATGATCTGGTTAAGGCATTGTTGCCTGAAAAATAAATTGGCTAATTCAATTAAACCACTGCAGCAGATACATCATATCTGATGTAGAAAGGCACTAACCCCAGCTTGAACTTGATGTCCCACATCGTTTCACTTAAGTGACAAATGGTTTCTTGAAAATAATTGAAACACATGGCTGCCAGCACAGGTCAATAACACTTTTTTTTGCCACTCACTCTGTTAACAGCTTCCATTTTTCGTTGTGCTGTGCCATTGAGGCCAAAGATTGTATGCACATGGTAAATCATGCAATGTTAGCAGGAATGGACTAAATTAAGCAAGAAGGGACAATGTGAGTGGAATTACACTATTATATATTTTTTCCTTATGGTATAAAGTGGAATTAAGAGATACATTTTATTGAGTTATTACAAGCGCAGATCATTGAGTTGCTCACTATCACATGTACCAAAATTCAAAAATAAGCTCAATTTCGCGTGCTATCCAGGCACATGAACTGAAATAGCAGGTGGTGCACTATAACAAATAAACAAACAACAGTGAAGGGAGTAATGTTACAAAAGGTACAGAGTGCAGAGAAAAGTGGGAACAATTAATGCAGAGTAGAGAGAAAAGTACAGTTAGAAAAAAAGTGTAAGGGCATCATTTTTTTTTGCCAATGAGAGACCTATTCAACAATCTGATAATGGCAGGAAGAGTCTGTCCTTGAATCTGGAGGTTTGTGTTTTCAAGCATAAATATCTTCTGCCCAACAGGAGGGCATGGGGTTGATTATTCCCATTTATGTTCAATGTGAGTTTATTGCCATATACATGAGCACAATTTACAGATGCACCAACATTCTTGCAAGAGCCAAACAAGTACAGACAGTGCCCACATTGCAAACAAGTTCCATTCCTAAGTCTGTCTTGAAATCAGATTTGGCGGTAAGACAGAATGGTTCACATTTACTCTTGGTATATAGTACAAACACTTCATAAATAGTATATATTTTACCTTTCTATGCAAAAAAATGTAAAAGAGATCATGATTAAAGTTAACACTTACTCTCGTTCCATCGATGTCTTGTATACCAGAAGTGCCATTCGTGAGGTAACCTTTTGAGCATGCGCGAATTGGGGAACAATTTGTTTGTAATTATGGGTTGTCCAAAGCTGGGGGTTCATAACCTGGGCATTGCCTGTATATAAGATACACCAACTATATATATGAAAGGATATTCCCTGGAGCGTCGAAGATGAGGGGAGATTTGACTGTCGTATTTATAATTATGAGGGGATAGACAGAGTAAATGTAGATGGGCTTTTTCCACTGAGAGTAAGTGAGATACAAATCAGAAGACGGGTTAAGAGTGAAAGGGGAAAAGTTTAAGTGGAACATGAAGGGAAAATTCTTCACACAGACAATGGTGGGGATGTGGAACAAGTTGCCAGCTGACATGGTGAACTTGGGCTCAATTTTAATATTTAAAAAGAATTTGGATAGGTACCTGGATGGAAGAGGTATGAAGGGCTATGGACAGGGTACAGGTCAGTGGGACTAGGCAAAATAAATGACTTATCATGGACTAGAAGGGCTGAAGTATCCTGTTTCTGTACTGTAATGTCCAATGGTTTTATAATAGATAAATAAACATTAAAAGTTGCAGTTAGGGCAAGAAGCAATATTCCAATTGTGCATTATTCCTATATTTCACATCACAGAATGGCAATCAATTAAATAAAATGCTGACTTTCAAGTTACCCCTCAATCGTCATACCAAAAACATATTAGTCAAGTAATTATTTAGCCTATCAAAAAACTCAAGGTGATTCACACTATCAATCTGACTACTGAGATACCAGAATAATGGGCAGAATGAAGTTAGGAGAGCAAAACAGGTAGATCTCGCCATGATGTCAGAGCTATTTGAAAGCAGCTCACTGGGGAAGGAGAGAGAGGAAGGATCAGACCTGGAGACTGAGCCTGGGCCTTCAAGAGTTGAGAATATAACTGAATGAGAGGCATATTGGGGACTGAACAGAATTTACATACATTGAGGGCTAGTTCTGGAGGCAATAGGTCTAAGGTTGAAGCTGCTTTTGTGAAGGTTGGCATTCAGTCAGGGGGAGGGGTAGTTTAGAGAAGTAGTCAGAGCCTGATATCCACAGTGAGGGCAGGGGAGAAAACAAAAAGGAACATCTTAAAACAGAAAAGAATCTGCTGGAGAAACTCAGCAAGTCAAGTAGCATCTGTTGGGGAAAGGAATTTAGATCGGGGCCCTGCATCAAGACTTTTTTTTTCTCACAGCAGATGCTGCTCGAACAGCTGAATTTCTTAGCCTAGAAACATAGAACTCTACAGTGCAGAAACAGGCCCTTCAGCCCATCATGCCCATGCCTTGATATGATTCTATCCTGTCCCATGGACCTAAACCCAGGCCATTGTCCTCTATACCCCCTCTCATCCATGTACCTATCCAAATCAGGTTCTTTCAGCTGGAAGCTTGTTCTGTAGTCTCATCACTCTCTGAATGAAGAAATTCCCCTTTAAACATTTCACTTTTTTATCCTAAACCACGTCTTCTAGTCCTTGTCTCACCCAACCACAGTTGAAAGAGCCTGCTTGCATTTAGTCTATCGATACTCCTCATAATTTGGTAAATCTTTATTTGACGGAGCTGGCTTTGGACAAATTGCTTGTTGCATTCTTTGGATTACAGGATAAACAAAAAAAAACCTAATTGGTAGAAAAGCACCCAAGATCATAAAAGATACCAATATTATGAAAGTTCCTCATTGTCTTTCTAAAGACTCTGAAGATCCCTAATAACTACTTCTGCTCTGTGCTTGAATGTTTAGAATTGTAAACTGATTTTGGAACTCTCATTCAGAAAGAAAAATAAGTATAAGATGCGGATATATCAATGCTTATCAGGTGTCTCACAGCTTCAGCAATTCCGCCTGACCTCTGGTGTGTAATTTGCATGTTTGACAGTTTCATCCCAAATCCCAATGAAGATCTGGTTGGGAGAGTAAATGGCTACTGTAAATGACTTCTATGTAGGTGACTTTTTGGAGAATCTGGTGGATTTCATTTGCATGTGAATGAAAATAGGTTAAGGTGAAATAACTGGGAACTGTCAATGAAATTGACTAATTTGAGATGTTGAGTATCATTTCATAGACTTTATTTCACATGATATATTATGGAGAGTTGATTGCATTCTCCACTGCAATCTGACTCTAAAATCTACTTCGACAAATGTGTCCAGTATATTTATACTGAGGGACAATCTGTTACAAAAGTAGAATTATATCATGAGATAAACCTGTTGCATACTACATCTCGACCTTTATTACAATTTTTGTATATTGTCTAATTTGAAGAAAAATGTGTCAGGAACCACTGCAAGTGTAGTTAACTACAGTTAAGGCTACAACTTAGAACCACAGAATATTACAGCACAGAAAGCAGGCCCTTCACTCCTTCTAGTCAGTGGTGAACTACTATTCTGAATAGTCCCACTGACCTGCACCCAGTCCATAGACCTCCATATCCTTCCCATCTACGTACCAGTCCAATTTTTTCTTCCATTTTAAAATGGAGCCCACATTCACCACCTCAGCTGGCAGCTCTTGCCATGCTCCCACTGCTCTCTGTGTGAAGAAATTCCCCCTCATATTCCCCCTAAACATTTCCCCTGACACTTTTAACACCATGTCCTCTGGTTTGTATCTCATTTACCCTCAGTGGAAAAAGCCTACTTGCATTTACTTTGTCTATACTCCTTACAATTTGTATACCTCCATCAAATCTTCCCTCATTTTTCTCTGCTCCAGGGTATAAAGTCCAACCTGTTCAGTAGTCATCATAATGTGATGAATAATTGCTTGGCAACACATTTTTATGATGCTTAAGACAATAATGGAATTGTTCTGAGAGCCACTGTGGGCTTTTAATGGCAGAATAGTTCCCTTTTTTTGTCATGGTGTATCAGTAATTATCATTTTGTCCAGCAGCCCAATTCTTGGCAGTGGACTTGAAATGACATAAATTCTGTTGAATGTACAAACCAACCCAGGTCTAACTAGTGGCGCTGACTTGACCCAATGAAATTACTCAACTATTATTCCCATTTTTTAATATTCAATACCTCAACCAAATGAAGCCAAGCATGTTCTACAACTTCTTTATCACCTTATCCACTCTATTGCCACTGTCAGGGAGTTATGGACTGCTGAATCTTTTGACATTCCTCCTCATTATCTAGAACTTTCTAACAACTTTTGTGTCTATCATTAATACCAAATGAGTTTTATATACATTTCAACCTGAGGACCCAACTCCGGATATTGCAGAACATCACTGGTCACAAACCTCCAGTCAGAAACTGAAACACCACCTCTCTACTTCCCCAGAGTTTGTAGTGGTTTGGTATGCCATTAGAAACCCTGGAAAAGTTCTACAGATGTGTGGTGGCAAGAGATGACTGGTATGGGGACACTAATACCCCTGAGTGTAAAGCCTTCCAAAAGGTAGTAGTCACAATGTAGGATATCACAGGTGCAAACTTCCCCACTATCAAGAACATCTATGGGGAAGCGCTGCCATCAGAAAGCAGCAGCAATCATCAAAGACCCACACCACCCAGCACATGCTCTGTTCTTGCTGCTACCATCAGGAAAGAGGTATAGTTGCCACAAGACTCGCACCACTGGATTCAGAAACAGCTGCTACCCCTCCACCATCAGGCTCCTCAACAACAAACTCAATCAGGGATTTATTTAAGAACTTTTACTTTTGCACTTAATTGTTTGATTTTTTTCCTTCTCTGTAATGCACAGTGTTTATATTTCTGTATTTGTTTACATTTGTACATTGTATACATTTTTTTTTACACTATCAGTAAGTGGTCATCCTGCCTCGCACACAGGAAAAAGAATTTCAGGGTTGTATGTGATGTCAGTAATGTACTCTGAGAATAAATCTGAAATTTGAAATCAATGACCAAGCCAAGTTTGGATCCAATTTGCCAGCTCACTACGAAACCTTTTCTGCCAGCTTATGATGAGTGACTTTATCAAATGTGTTACTAAAATGCTGGCAGACAACAACCACTGCCCAAACTACATCAATCATCTTCAGCATTTTCTTAAAAACCTCATTACATTTGTGATATAGACCTCTCTGGCACAAAGCCATGCCTATGATCCCAGATAAATCCATGTTTCTTTCAAATGTGAAAAATTCAATCCTTAAGAATCTTCCCCAATAATTTCTTTATACAACAGTTACAAAGTAGATAGATTGGGTTTGATGCCAAACCAGCACACCCCTCAGGTTTCTGTGATCTGAAGAATGGGTGATTCCAAAATGAATTTGTTATATTTTTTCTTGTTTTCATTAGAAATTTGGGCACATCAAGATCAGCCCAAGGGGACTGCAGTGTTATAACACAAAGCTACTGACATTAAGGAACATATTTTCAAAGGTTTGTGCTAACTTGTAAAGATTTAGGTGGAGTTATGGCAGCAGTAGAGAGAGGATAGAACTGAGGTGCGGCCTGCGGGATGATTCCAGTCAGATATCCAGATATATAAGGCCAGTAAACTAGTGCAAAAAGAACCCGGCCCGTCGATACAAGAGGTGCTGAAAGGCAAATTCAGTCAAATTCATGTCATGTTGATTCAAATTCGCATCATGTCAAATTCATGTCTCGTCACGTCAAATTTGCGTCACATCAAGTCAAATTCGCATCCCATCCAATTCGCTTTACATCACATCCAATTGGTGTCGCATCAAGTTAGAGTCTGTTCAGCAATACCTACATGTGTGAACAACTTTTCTCAAAGATGAAGTATACCAAGAATCATTTAAGAACAAATATGACTAATGCCTATTTTGATGACGTTTTGCTATTGGGCATCAACACCATATCACCCAATATCAAAATGTTTTAAAACTACAAGCAAAATCAAGTGTCCCTGTCAGAGCTGCTCTCTGTTTGGGGTTAGTTATTTCACTTTCATTGTGACTAATTTTTGTCCTTTTTGACTTTAATGTTTTTTTAATTGTCATTTTAATGACTAACTCCTGATTTTAGGTGCATTACCAAATTTGAAGTTGCCTTCCCTGACCAGAAATGCATACTCGTAGTTTTTTGGAAGGAATATGATTGATCTTGTTGCTTGAACTTTTTCTGTGGGTTGTTTTTTTGAAAAGTTATCATAAGTTATGTTCATACATTGTTACATTATGTACTTCAAGCATGGACAATTGAAAACTTAAATTACATAATGTCTGTGTTACGGTGTTATTTCATCTATGGTAGCATCAGTGCTGCCTGCCGTTCAACCACTGACATGTCATCTGGCCCACGCATGGTAAAAGGTTGCCTGCCCCTGGCCTAGAATCTGAGTGATTTCACTAATGGAAAAATAATACAGATGTGGGGCAATTTGGGGTTTTGCCGTTAAAATTCATCAGCTTCATTTGCTTTGTCAGATAGGGGAGTGAACAGGAAGGAAGTGGTGGTTGAAAGGAAAATACTTCATGTTAATTTCATTTAACTATACGTATGCAACCCGACAAAACAGTTCTTCACCAGACCATGGTGCATACACATGCAATACACAATACATAGTAATCATATATACACAGAAAGATATAATTTAAAATATAAATATATTTTGGGATGATTTGCACAACAACCATACAATACAATGATGCAGCCAGACTGGATACTCTCAAATGTGTTCCTGTAAGAAGTTATCAAGGTGAGGGCCAGTAGCCTTGCCCTTTTAAACCTCCTGAATAAGTGTAGGCACTGCTCCACCATCCTGACTAATGAGAAGGTGTTGTTGCTTCAGGATAAATATGATCAATCTATTGTGGGACCAGGACAAATAAGATCAATCTCAGGGCTGAGATTAATATAGCTTTAATATGGGGAAAAAAAGAAAAATACTTTCATCTGATTCAGTCCAAATATCTATGCTTGATACCTAATAACATTACCAGTGCTCGCTTCGGCAGCACATATACTATAATTGGAACCATACGGAGAAGATGAGCATGGCCCAATCACATTACCATCACTGTGTCCCCATTCTTAATCAGGATCCAGGGAACCTGAACTGGGGCAATCATTTAAATGCCGTAAGGCTGTAAGTGTAAGTTAGAGGTGAGGTATCCTGCAGTGAGCCTCTCCCTTCCAAACACATCAAAACCTTTCCACTATCTTATAGGCACAAGTAGGATACCAGCAGCACCCAAGTTACAGAAGATCTCACTGCAGAGATTCAACTTCATGCAAATTCTCGTGTCAAAAATAAGATGAGCTGCTGTTCCTCCTTTAAAAAAAATCACTGCAATCTAGAAAAAGACTCGACAGTTTCTATCCTCCATCAAATGAGAAATTGAGTTATTTATTGATTTATTTTGTGGGCAATAACCTACACCAGTGAAAGGATTGTAGCAATTGTGTGTATAGAAATCTGAGGATTCTCTTAATCCCATTCAATTATTCATGTGCACAAGCAAGAGAAATGGAAATGATAGCATTCCAGATCAAACAACAATCGAAAACATCGCCTCAAAATTTCTTAGAAGGAACACAAAAAATGAAATCAGAAATAGTTTTTAAATATTTAAAAATAAAATATTTCATAGACAACACAGTAGAAGTCAATTCTGACCATTGAAATCCATGCTTGCCCAAATTGCACCCAATTAGCCTCCAACCCCATACATTTTGGAGTTGGAGGGTGGGAAGAAACCAATGCACCCAGAGAAAACCCATGCAGTTCCCAGGAAGAACATTCAAAAACGTTACATACAGCTCCAGATTCGAACTCATGTCACTGTGTTATTGTTGCACTAACCTCTATGCTATCTGTAGCACTCAATTGATTGTTTAAACTCAGCAATACAACAATAGAAGACATTTTTCAATAGAATTTCAATTAGTTAATAAACATTAGTATTATGCTTCAAATAAAATTTACCGCCAATTTGATGCCAAGGTATTTTATCATTGTCAGTCTATACATCAGTTTGTAGTATATACAGTTTATGTTGGTTTTGCAAGGAATTGCTTGCTCACTTAGAAATATATTGCAATTCCTTCATCATTGCTGGGTTTAAATCTTGGAGCAATTCACCAAAAGGACTGCTGCAGTTTGAGAAACTAGTTCACTAAACACCTTCTCCAAGGTAATGAGGGATGGCAATAAATACTGTTGTTCAAGCACTGTCCATATTCTGAAAAATTAATATTTATTTGTTTTAAAATTTCAGTTATTTCTATATATATCTTAATCTTTGTACTTTTGTCACATTGTTTTTTCAATGTTAAAATATTATTAATTTAATAAGTTTAAATTAATTATTTTATAATCTTATTTTGAGATTAGTTATAATTTATGTTAAAAAATCAATAACTTCATTGATGTTTGATGATGTTTAAAGCCTGTTCCTGTTCATGCTACTGACCCACAACTGCATTGCAAAACAAGCTGCAACAGTGTCATCAAGTTTGCAGATGACACAATCCAAATTTAAATCTCTCCAACACTTTAAATAAAAATTTCCACTCAACTCGATCAAAGGCTTTCTCAGCGTCTAATGTGAATATCATTGGTTGATTAATTTGCTGTCTTGACACATTAATTATTGTAAGTAATTTAGAAATATTATCAGCTGAATATCTATTTTTAATAAACCCTGCTTGATCCACATGCACCAATTTTGGTAAAACATTAGCCAATCTATTTACTAAAACTTTTGCTACAATCTTATAGTCTACATTCAATAAAGATATAGGCCTATAAGAACCAACTTTCAATGGGTCTCTATCTTTCTTTGGTATAATGTTATCAATGCTCTTGAAAATGATTCAGGAAACAAACCAGTATCTATAACCTGCTTCAGTACATCCATATACACTGGAAACAACAAATCATGAAATTCTTTATAAAATTCTACCATAAATCCATCCTCACCAGGTGATTTATCAATTGGTATAGATTGTAATGTCTCTTTTAGTTCAAAATCTGTAAATGGAGTATCTAACAATTTTACATCTTGCTCCTCCAAAGAAGAGAAATTCAACTTAGACAAAAAAGTATCAATCTGTTCAGTATCCACATTCCCGTCAGATGCATGCAAATCTAGATAAAAGGTACAGAATTCTTCATTAATCTCCTGTGACACCTGAATTTCCACATATTCCATTAATTGTTCTAGAGGTATGTTCAGTTTTCAACAACCGTGCCAATACTTTATGTGCCCTTTCCCCTAATTCATAATACCGCTGTTTTGATCTCAAAAGCAATCTTTCATAATTATAATGAAGTTTCAATTTAGATATCTTCTGTTGCATTTTCCTGAAACTTTTTCTCTAAATCTGCAATCTCTTTCTCTAACTCCAAAAGTTCCACTGTATATTGCTTTTCACTTTAGCTGTATAACTAATAATTTGACCTCTCAAATATGCTTTCAAAGCATCCCACAACACAAATTTATTTTGTACCTCATTTATCTCCAGAGAAAGTTTAATCTGATCTCTTAAAAACAAAATAAATTCAGGTTGTCTAAGTAACATCTCATAAACTCCAACAATAAGTTCTCTCAACTTTATGAGCAATCTCGCAAGAAATAAACAATAAAGAATGTTCTGACAATATTCTATTTTTATTCAGTTCCTCCATCACATCACTAAACACCTTCTCCAAGGTAATGAGGGATGGCAATAAATACTGATGTTCAAGCACTGTCCATATTGTATAAAACTAACATTTTTTTTTAAATTGCAGTTATTTCTAATCTTTGTCCTTTTGTCACATTTTTTAATATTAAAATATTATTAATTTAATGTTTAAATGAATGATTTTATAATCTTAATTTGAGTTTAGTTACATTTTATGTTAAAACATCAATAATTTCATTGATGTTTAGCCATCTTAGTTTTCTTAACAATTTCTGGAAATTTATTCAACAGTGGATCCAAACAGCAATTAAGGTCCCCTTCTACTATTATATTCTCATTTGATTGGTTCAATTTAAAAAGGCATCATTTACAAATTGTACATCATCTTCATTCGGTGCAAACAAATTCAATAAAGCCCAAGTTTCGGAAAACAATCTACAATTAACCTTCAAAATTCCTCCAGCATTTTCAAAAACCGATTCCAAAATAAAAGTTACCATCTTATGTACCAAAATTGCCACTCCCCTGGCCTTAGAATTTAAAGAAGATCCCAAAACATGTCCAACCCAAGCTCTCTTCAATTTCAAAAGTTACTTTTCTGTCAATTGCGTCTCTTGTAGAAAAGCAATATCCACCTTCATCTTCTGGATATAATCCAAGACACACCTTTATCATGTGATGCATCCATTTAACATTAAATGTCAAAAAATTCAATTTACTCATTTTATCTTAATAAGTAACTTTCAACATAACGAACCCACAAACACACTAAAGCTCTGGTTTAAAAAAAAACCCTCCCCCCTCACCCTCTAATCTTAGTCTAAATAAAATACAAATAAACTGTAAAGAAAAAACAAAAATGAAAAAAGAAAAAAAAAAGACAGGTAAAGGGAGGGAAAGAAAAACACTCCCCCTCTTTCCCCCTTTTTAAACCTCTCTAAAAAAGAAAAAAAAATAGAAAAAAAAACAAAACACAAAAGTATTACCCCCCCTTTATTGACTGGATGTGGTCTAAACCACTAGTGGCAGACAACTTCAGAAGTTATCGTGTCATCCACCCCCCCAGCTGATATTCATATAGCTCAATATTTCACCTAAATAACAATCTTAATTCAATCCACTACCCCTACAACTCCACCAGATTGATCCTGAATACCAATTGCAACAGTAGGTGGATCCTCTTCTCCTTTCCGGATTGAATGTTGATCTCGACCATTTCTCTGGCTATTCCCGTTCCCATTGCCATTACATTTCAGAGAACCATCAGGTTTTGATTGTTTCTGAAACTATGAGAATTATTTGGCAAAGAATTAGTGAAGGACAAAGCTTCAACCTTATCATCAAAGAACTTGGCCTGAAAATCTCCGTAAAACACCTTCAACACAGCAGGGTACCTAAAAACAAACCGGTAACCCTTCTTTCATAACACAGCCTTTGCTGGATTAAATTCTTTCCGATGTCATATCATATCTTGACTTAAATCTGCATTAAAAAAAGACCCTACGTCCCTGGATCATCATAGGGGCCTTGATTCTGCTGAGCTTTCTGAACTGCCAATCGTAAAATTAACTTACGATCTTGATATCTTAAACAATGAATAAGAACTGCTCGTGGAGATTGGTCAGGGAAGGGTTTTCTTCATTACACTCTATGTGTTCTATCCAATTCCAATCCTTCAGGAAAAGTATCTTTTCCCAACACTTCAGGAATCTATTTCCAAAAAAACTTCACCGGGTCCGTTCCTTCAAAATCTTCTGGCAAATCCACTATTTTAACATTATTACGTCTACTTTGATTTTCCAACAAATCAATCTTCTGCAAAAATTCACACTTCTGAAAATTCCAATCTGTTAAACAGTGTTCCAAATAGTCTATTCAGTAAATAGACTTCAGTATATTGATCTACAGTGTCAGTATAATCATGAAATGCTCAATTGATATCCTTAAGTTCCCTCTGGACCACATCCACTTTTCTTAAACATTTAACCACATTGCTTAATTGATGCCACTTCACCTCCTAATTCAGTAAATTGAAGTTTACTTTCTTTAAAACCTTGAGTAATTTGAACTGTCATATTATCCATACGTCACATAAACTCCTCTGAAACAGACAATGTAGTATTTTCTTCCACCTGTACTGTTTTAAAAGTTTGTAAATTTGGAAATTAACTTCTGGAAGTTTTTACAAGTTTTTGAAACATTTGAGGCCTACCTTGAATAAGTCTGGCAGCTTTCAATATCAGTTCCAGTTCTTCTTTGGAATGTTCTTCTATCTCCTCTTCTTCCCCTTCCTCAGCTGGTAAGGCAAATGCAGCTGCCTGGGCCTGCCGACTCCGGGTCAGCATTCCCTCCCACACAGGCCTGACATGTTCGGGCCGTCGGGAGAGGGTCGGCCCTGTCATCGGGACGTCGTGTGCATGCGCTAATTTTCGCACATACCCAGTACTGGCTGGGCCCCGCGATGGAGGCCCAACATTTCTACTGTCTTTTATTGGCTGGGTTAAAGCATTATATATGAATCTTTCCGCACGGGTGGTGACAAATGGTCAGATTTCTCAAGTATTTACTTTGTATAAATCAACTAGACAGGGCTGTCCATTATCACCAGCCTTATTTGCATTAGTTATAGAACCTTTAGCCCAGGCAATTAGACAAAATGTAAATATTCAAGGTATTACAATTGGGCAATGAGAGTATAAAATTAATTTATTTGCAGATGATGTGTGATATATTTATCTAAACCTAAGAATTAATTACAACCTTTACATGATTTGTTAAAATTTTATGGGTCAATGTCAGGGTATAAAGTAAATTGGGATAAAAATTAGATATTACCTATATCTGATGAGAATTATTCAGATTGTATGCAAATTACTAAATTTAAATGGTCAGAGAAGATTAAATATTTAGGTGTGATTACTGATAAGGAGTTAAAGAATTTGTACGGTTTAAATTATTTACCTTTGTTAAACAAGATTAAAACTGACTTAAATCGATGGAAGGATCTACCATTGACATTAATTGGTTGAATAAATTGGATTAAACTGAATATATATCCACGTATCCAGTATTTGTTTCAATCAACTCCGCGTCCGGTACCAGAGACATTTTTTAAATAATTAAATAAAGTGATACATATGGAAAGGTAAATTATCCAAAGTATAGACGCAAAAGTTGATGAGGTCATATGATTTGGGAGGCCTTCAATTACCACATTTTCAAAATTATTACCAGGCAGTGCTGTTGAAATTTTTTAGTAGACTGTTTGATACTGATCAACTACCAATGTGGGCTTATGTGGAAATGGATCAGATACAAAAAAGATCAATACATAATTTTATATATAAATGGAATTTACTGCTTTTACAAACATGTAAGTTACCTGTTTTAACTCATTTATTTAAAGTATGGAGTAAATGGGACCAACTTATAGGTTAGAAAGAAGTATGTTCAATTAAAACTCCATTATATCAAAATCGGTTGATTCATTTTTCAATGCATAATCCTTATTTGAAGGAATGGGAATTAAAGGGTTTGATATCAATTGAAGATTGTTTTGAGACAGGTTCATTTTTTTTCATTTGATAGGCTTAGGGAGAAGTTTGGGATATCACAAAATACATTGTTTGCTTATTATCAAGTACGTGATTTTTTAATGAATAGTTTTGGTCAAGAAATGATATTACCAATACAATCAAAGTTGAAATATTGCTTATGGATAAGAGAAAGAAAGGGTTGGTTTCTGAAATGTATTTGATGTTACAGTCAAAATGAAGAAGGTAGGTGTATTGTGAATAAGACATAAATGGGAACAGGAGTTATCTACATTTATTTCTGAGGAAGTATAGTCTGACTTATGTTTACATAGTGTTACAAAATTAGTCAATGTGTGTTATAGTTTAGTCAATTATAATTTTTTACATCAGTTATATTTAACTCCTGAAAAGTTAAAGAGGTATGGCTTTAGAGATTCTGATTCGTGTTTTCAGTGTGGAGATCAGATAAGTACTTTTGTACATTCTGTGTGGAATTGTACAAAGGTTAAACCTTTTTAGGAAAAGATTATAAAATATTTGTGACTTTTTTTCAAATAGATTTATATGTGGATCCATGGTTGAGTTTATTAATCCATTAACAGCGCGTTTGGATAAATTTTGGATTGCATTTATTCGGTTGAGTTTGCAGTAGCTAGGAAGTGTATAGTGTTACAAGATCAAACCAGCAACCACAAAGAAGGCATATCACACAGGGGTAAAGATGAACAATTACTTTATTAACAAAAATTCACCTTCAAACTTTAATTCAAAATACCCCCCTTTTATAACATTGCCCACTGGTTACTATGCAAATTTCTATAACAGTTTAAAACTAATAAATTCCCCAGCCTAAATATAACATATGTAATTAAAGTCTAAGTTATATTTCCAACCAGCCCAGAGAAAAAAATTAGACACACAACAAACACAAAACACACAAGACTCACAAAACTTCGATCTCAACCGAAGCAAAGATCATAAACAAAATTCAGTTTGTTTGGTAAACTGAAGCCAAAAAATCTTTGAGAGAGAGAGAGAGAGAGAGAGAGAGAGAGAGAGAGAGAGAGAGAGAGCACAAAATTCGAAGTTGTCTTCTTGTGTTGGTTGCAGAGAGAGGAACAATGGCTTGGTCCGAATCCTTCTGGCTGCCTTCGGAATGTTCATCCCTTTTAAAATGCCCAACATTCTAAACTGCCTCGCAGACGATGACTCATGCTCTGGGCCTCCTTCCACTCCACAGCACCACCCAGTGGTGGTTTGTCATCTAAGCCCAGAAGTTTTTAGATCATTTTTTGCACATGCCCATACTGTCTCCCACTCTCTCAGCAGCCCACATTTACCTTGGCTCTTAAAGGCAAACTGTCACTTTTTAACATGAAACCACACAACACATAGGTCAATACACAACTCAGAACTCTGTAACAATAGTGATAACTTGGAAAAATGATGCAGAGTTGAGTATACAGAGATGGCATAATGAAATTCAATCATGTTTTTGATTTGAAATGTATGAATTTAGACATGTAAATATTTTTTAAAATATTATTGTTTGAATTGTTGAAATGATGTATTATAACCTAACCCACTTTATTTGTTTGTTTTAATACTTTTCTTTGTATATATTAAGCTCGGGGGGGGGAATAGTAAGTGGTGGGATAGAGGGTTGGAGGGTGGGGGTGGGGGTAAAGGGGGTAATTTAAAAGGTTTATTTATCTGTATATTTTATGCTTATATTTAGTAAAAATTTTAAATAAACTTTTTAAAAAAATGTTTGCAGATGACACAACAGTAGTCGGCCTCATCAGCATCAGCCATGAATCGCATTGAGAAGAGGTGGAAAATCTCGTGAGAATAACAACCCGAGTTTCAACATGGAGAAGACAAAGGAGATGATTGTGGACTTCATGAGGACCAGAGATGACCACCCTCCTCTACACATTAATAGCTTGGCAGTGGAAAGAGTAGAGAGCACCAAGTTCATTAGGAAGTGACCTATTGTGGATACTCAGTATTTTTTGAATTGTCAAGAAGATACAGCAAAGACTGCACTTCCTGAGCAGAATGAAGCGGGCAAACAACTGGTCACCATCATGTCAACCTTCTACTGGAGTTCTATCAAGGGTGCCCTGGCCGGCTGTATCACAGTGTGGGACAATTGTTGCAGAGAAATGAATTGGAGTTCAATCCACAGGACCATAAGAATGGCAGAGAGGATCACTGGAGTCTCCCCCCAACCCCTACCTCCCCAATGACATGAGTTAATGGGATTATTGTTTGAAAATGGCGCGCAAAATCATTGAGGAACCCTTCCACCCTGCACACAGAGTCTTTCAGCTGCTCCTGTTAGGAAAGAGATACAGGAGTATCAGCGCCAGCACCTACAGGCTGAGGAGCAGCTTCTTTGCACATGCCATGAGAATGCTGAATGGCCATACTATACCACTGAAACATTACTTTTTATTAAATTATATTTACTTATTTTAGATGTATGCATGTGTGTGTGCGTGCGTGCATGCGTGCGTGCGTGCGCGTGTGTGTGCGCGCGCGCGCGTGTGTGTGTGTGTGTGTGTGTGTGTGTGTGTGTGTGTGTGTGTGTGTGTGTGTGTGTGTTGCATATATATTTGCTTGTCCGTATGTGTGTTATGTCTGGTTGTGTTGCATGTTTTTGCACCAAGGACTGGAGAACACTATTTCATCTAGTTCTCCTTGTTCAATCAGATGATAATAAACTTGACTTGAACTTTGTTCAAATCGTACTTGGGATGCAGGTTAATTGGGTGTAAATTGGGCAGTACGGTGTTGTGGCCGAAAGGGCTTGTAACCGTGCTGTAAGTCTAAATGTAAGAAAAATAAAATTTTATAGTTTTTAATGTTTTCTATGTTTGAGTATTAGAAACATAAATGCTGGAATTACCAATCATATCTACATTTGAAAAAATAATTTGTTAATCATATTTTAAATGTTAATTCAATAATTGCAGTTTACATCATTCTGTTTAATAATATTAGAATGTTGCAATGCATCTCACTTTTAAGAGGTACACACTCATTTTAAGTTGTGTTTTCTCACTGTTAACAATTCATTAAATTCTTCTCTCTCTTAGGTGTCAGTGAAGCACCTCATTTTGCTGAAAACCACAATCACTTTAGCAACAAACAGCTTGGTATCTGCGTTGGAAAGAACAAGAAGTGTACACTTTTGTACTATGATCTCTACACCCAAACCTGCTGGAAATGACATCTACAAGGTAGAAAGGAAAGGAGAGCATGCATTTCGAATTTTTATATTCTATTCTAATGATAATTAAACTTACGGCAGATTTTAACCTGTTTTCGGTTCCTTCTTTTTAACCCAGCCAAATCCACGGTTAACAAATCGCATTGTGCCCACACGCCGATTCAGCATTGCAAATCAATGTGCTCCATGCAGTTTTCACCAAAAGGTAAAATATTAGGAGCTTCATAGTTAGAAATTTATTGTGATAAATGTACCATATATCAAATGGAAATAAAGTGATCAGTACAGATCAGAAAGACTAGAAAGTGCCCATGAACATGTATGAAGCTGAAATATGCATAACACATAATGACATCATTCAAATCCCACATGTGGATTACTGCATTGCAACATTCATTCTTCTTTGGCTTGGCTTCGTGGACGAAGATTTATGGAGGGGGTAAAAGTCCACATCAGCTGCAGGCTCGTTTGTGGCTGACAAGTCCGATGCGGGACAGGCAGACACGGTTGCAGCGGCTGCAGGGGAAAATTGGTTGGTTGGGGTTGGGTGTTGGGTTTTTCCTCCTTTGCCTTTTGTCAGTGAGGTGGGCTCTGCGGTCTTCTTCAAAGGAGGTTGCTGCCCGCCAAACTGTGAGGCGCCAAGATGCACGGTTTGAGGCGATATCAGCCCACTGGCGGTGGTCAATGTGGCAGGCACCAAGAGATTTCTTTAGGCAGTCCTTGTACCTTTTCTTTGGTGCACCTCTGTCACGGTGGCCAGTGGAGAGCTCGCCATATAACACAATCTTGGGAAGGCGATGGTCCTCCATTCTGGAGACGTGACCCATCCAGCGCAGCTGGATCTTCAGCAGCGTGGACTCGATGCTGTCGACCTCTGCCATCTCGAGTACTTCGACGTTAGGGATTAAAGCGCTCCAATGGATGTTGAGGATGGAGCGGAGACAACGCTGGTGGAAGCATTCTAGGAGCCGTAGGTGATGCCGGTAGAGGACCCATGATTCGGAGCCGAACAGGAGTGTGGGTATGACAACGGCTCTGTATACGCTTATCTTTGTGAGGTTTTTCAGTTGGTTGTTTTTCCAGACTCTTTTGTGTAGTCTTCCAAAGGCACTATTTGCCTTGGCGAGTCTGTTGTCTATCTCATTGTCGATCCTTGCATCTGATGAAATGGTGCAGCCGAGATAGGTAAACTGGTTGACCGTTTTGAGTTTTGTGTGCCTGATGGAGATGTGGGGGGGCTGGTAGTCATGGTGGGGAGCTGGCTGATGGAGGACCTCAGTTTTCTTCAGGCTGACTTCCAGGCCAAACATTTTGGCAGTTTCCGCAAAGCAGGACGTCAAGCGCTGAAGAGCTGGCTCTGAATGGGCAACTAAAGCGGCATCGTCTGCAAAGAGTAGTTCACGGACAAGTTTCTCTTGTGTCTTGGTGTGAAAGTATCAACACTGAAGCTGAGCTGGAAAATACCCTTCTTACCATTCTCTACAAATTCAGGTGCATTGATTCCACAAAAGCCAAGTGTATGATTACCTTTAGACCTTACTAAATGGAATCATTCTTTGATAATTGAACTAAATCTTCTTCCACAAGTGATATGTTAAATCCAATATTTTAAAGCTATTATGAAATGACAAAATTATGGGCAAATATATGGAACGACGCTGCTTTCAAAGCTCACGCACGTGGTATTTGTAATTTCTATTTCATTGCAATCGCATTTTTAAGCATTTGTAACTGTGTTGTTTCCAAGGCTTAAAAAAAAATCCTTTCATTGAATTGCTAACTACAGATGGTAAAGCACATTTGTACATCTGAATGTAATTGTAAATAAGTATGGTTCCAACCTAAAAGATGTAGACAGATTGAAGTTGTATCAGCATTAATTATTTTGGGTCTGTGAAAGAGAAACTTGGTGAGATAATGTGAATGGGAAAGGGCAGTCCACAAAGGTAGTGGGAGGGAAATTATATCAGCCAATATTTACTTTATAATCAGTGTTAGTAATTCATGATGGAATGTTCATCTATAGAGATAGTACCTGAGGGTAGGGGACAAGGTGTGATGTTCAAAGTAAAACAAATTAACAAATGTTGATAAGAAAATCAGAATTAATAAAAAGAAAAGTAGCCTTAACAGATACAATGGAAACTAAAAGGTGCTACAACTTGGTTTTCCCATAACAAAGAATCTCATAACCATACTTTCTTCACAAGTTTGAGGTCATTCTCATGAAACCACCTACTTTACCATTTACACATGATCAATGTAAGACACAACTCTTTTGTGAATGATTGCATATGAAGTGAGAAGAACATAAAATGTTCTTAAAAGTTTCATAAGAAACATGGTGGAATGAAGAAGTGACACTCAGGCTGGATAATAGGGATGCAGTTGATGCTGTGTATTTCGATTTTCACAAGACCTTTGACAAGGTGCTGCACATGAGGCTACTGGACAAGATAACAGGAAAGATTGGCAAGAAGCAGATTTGGAATACAAAGATCATATTCTGATTGGATGCCAGGTGCGAATGGTGTTCCACAGGGGTCAGTGTTGGGGCTGCTTATTTTTATGTTCTTTGTTAATGATTTGGATTATTTAATGAATGACTTTGTGGCCAAGTGTTGCAAATGATACAAATGTAGGTGTTGGAGCAGGTGGTGTAGAGGAAACTCCAGGAAGGCTGCAGAAGGACTTTGACAGATTAAGCAGATTAGGAGAATAGACAGAAAAGTGGGAAAGGAAATATAATGTCAGAAAGTGTACAGACATGAACTTTGGTGAGACCTCAGTTGGAATATTGTGAGCAGTTTTCGGATCCTCATTTAAGAAAAGATGTGTTAACGTTGGAGAGGGTTCAAAGGAGGTTCACCAGGATGATTCCCAAAATTTAGGAGCATTTGACTACTCTTGGCCTGTATTCATTGGAATTTTGCAGAATGAGGGGGAAATCTCCTTGAAACATTTCAAATGTCGAAAGGTACGAAGATTGTAAGGGTTAAAGTGCATGTTACAAGCATATTCTGCAAGCAGTCTGTGTAGACATTGTTTATATTAATTGAATGTCTCCATAGAAAAGTCTTCTTAGCCAAGGTCTCTCTCTCTCTCTCTCTCTCTCTCTCTCTCTCTTCATGTTTTAGATAAACAGTCAGATTTGGATCTCCTTTAATGTTATAGATGGAGGGACTTGCAGTAGTCCAAAACTTTTTATTGTCTATTTTAACCATTGTTTAATTATATAACCAAGTTTTTTTTTAATGGCTTTTAATAATGTAGTAACTGATATAAGGTTTAGTAAACTGTGGAAAACTGAACTCTGCTTTAGAATGGATTTGTTTGAATGGGTCATAGATGACAACGACCTGCTAATTAACACAAGCAATTATAAAGGAAAATAGTTACAACAATTTAGTCAATAAAAGACAAAATGTAAGACAATAGAAAGTTGGAAATTGGTTTTAGAATTCAGACTGGATCAATTGGGCTCTGTTTAGAGCATTTGGAAGAAAGAGACACAAATGTTCACAGCATTACCAAGCCCATGAATAAGCGGTAAGCCTTACTAAAGGATTCCTTCTGTGTATTTATTGCAAGTTAGAACACAATTTGTAAAAACTGCCTCTTGTCCATTGAGGACTGTTTTGGTTTGGGAATTATTGTTGTGAATGTTTGATGTCTGAGTGCGATGGTCAGCTGAATGGATAAGACGGCAGCCACCACTGAAGGTGCTGTACTAAGGATCTATGTGTTGAAAATCCGTGAAGGTTACGGATTTCAAAGACGAATCGCCAAAGTGGCAATTAGATACAAGTGGAAACAAAGCTACTCTTCATGCAAGACTGAAGGAGGAAATAGAAAAGCTTATGGTGTCAGCTAGTGAGGAAACGAGCCATTTGGAAGTGTGCAAAGGTCAGCCACAAGATGGTGGTGAAGAGGATGGACAATCCAAAGCGGAGACAAATCAGATATTAAGACAACATCTGACATACAGGATGACGTGTGTCCTGAAGAGAGTGCGTCAAATGCTGGATGCAGAAGAAGTAAGAGGACTTCTAGAGCAAGGTCCAGTATTTCAAGTACTGCTTCAATATGTAAAAGTTAAGGTTGTAAAGGCTGCTCTTATGGTAGAACAAGAATGGCATAAGTGTAAAAATGCCTTTCGAAAAACTAGAAGAACAAAAAAAAGAGCAGCTACAGAGAGAAGAGGAGCAGATAAAGAGGCAAAAGGATCAAATGGAACAGGAAAAAAAATAGCTGTTATTGAGTCCAAGTTGAGGGCACTGGAAGGCTAAGATGTATCTGGGGCTCGAAGTAAATTATCTACAGTGCCTAATGTTTTAGAGTCATGTTTTGAGGAAGGACCACAGAAAAAGAAAATATTTAATATCAAGGTCAAGCCAGTGCTACGATCACAAGACGTATATGATAATGAATGAGACAGGTTAAGGCACAGTGCTGAGCCAATGCTGTGGTCACAAGATTGTATGGTCCTCATCTAGACAGGTTAAGGTGCAGTGGTGCCAAATCTCAAACCCCAGTAATGACCCTATTGGACAGAGATGTGAGCCTAAGGCTATCTTATGAAGCAGAATACCACCCGCTACTGGCAGGCAATAGAAATCTGGGTGAACGAAGTAACTATCTCCTAAGCATGAGAAGGCCAGATAAATCGGCTGCATCATTAATTCAGTGACTGGCTCACTCTTCTCTGCCCAAGAAAAAGATTCCAGTCTTTGATGGTGATCCGCTTCAATTCCAACCGTTTATGAAAAGCTGTGAATGCAGTATTGAAATTAAGTGTCAAAGCTCGGGGGGTTGTTTATATTATTTGCAGCAGTTCATTTGTGGACAACTACAAGATCTTGTAAAGAGTTGCCATCATATGGCTCCGAATGAAGGATACACAAAGGCTAAGTTTTTACCAAAAAAAAGCATTTTGGCAACAAGCAAAAAATTGCTACAGTTTATGTACAGAAGGCTCTTTCATGGTCATATATAAGACCAGATGACATGAAGGGTTTACAAGCTTACACCCTTTTTCTAAGAGGATGTTGCAATGTCATGTCGCAGATCAGCTATCTTTGAGAGTTTTACATATCTACTAACGTGCTAACCATTGTAAATAAATTACCCTTCAGGATAAAATAACTATGGAGAAATCAAGTTGTTGAATATCAGAAAAAAATTGATGAAATGGTTACATTTAAGGATTTGGTCAAGTTCATTCAAGTGCAAATGAACATTGTCACAGATCCAGTGTATAAAAATATTAAAGGTACTTAAACAGTAAGTAAAGAAGTCAAGAGATCTAAATCATACCCTCAACCAAAAAAATGTTTAAATGTACATTTTCCACCTCTCTGAAGGAAAATAAAAGTTTGCCTGCTGAGAAAAAAATGATTGTTCTGTATTGATTAGCATGATTTGGAAAAATGTACACAAAAGGAAGAGAAGATGCATGGTGAGAAATTAGCTTTCTTGAAGGAAAATGGGCTATGTTTTGGCTGTCTGTGTAAAGGACACATCAGCAAAAATGGCAAAAAGTGACTCAGCTGCGACATGAGTGATCAGAAACATCCTAAGATTATCTTCAAGGAAAAGAAGAATATGGAAAAGGAACGACAAGAAAAGAAGCCATTGAAAACAGTGCTAAAGCCTCAGTGCAAACAAATGGACTTACTGGGGCCAGAGAGAACAACTGCAAACTTTTAATAGTACTTGTGCATGTCAAGGCCAAAAGGAAATGCAATAGTGCATGTGTATGGTTTCCTTGACCTCGGTAGTACTGCATCATTTTGCACTCTGGGGCTAATGAATAAGCTTAATCTTCAGGGAAGAAGTACAAAAATTCTATTGAGAACCATAGGTCAAGTTAAACAGATGGAAACCAATGTTGTTTTGGGCCTTGAGATCGCTGGACTTGGATAGTCATTATTTTTGTGAACTCCCAGAAGATTATGCCTGTATATAAAGGAAACATCCTCCATGAAAACAATATTGAGAGTTGCTGATTGGTTCAGATGTACCAAAAGCTCTGGAGCTACTAAATATGATAAAGAGGGAGATGGACCTTACGCGATCAAAACTATGCTTGGTTGGACAATCAATGGACCATTAGGAGAAAGAAAAGAGGTTCAAAATCAGTTGGCTATGTGTCAACAAGATATCACTTGATAAACAGCAGTTCAGGAATAACTTCCCTGAAAGCCTTAGGAAAAACCAAGAACCTTCAAAGGAAGACCAACAGTTCTTAGAATTGATGTCAAAATCTGCCAAGATAGTTAATGATCATTATTGCATTGGATTACCTTTAAAGAAAAGGGAAATATGTATGCTTGATAATAGAAGTGTTATCAAGCAAAATACACTGAATTTAAAGAGAAGGTTCAGAAAGATTCTTCCTTTCATTCAAACTACTCCAAAAGCATGTCTGACATAACAGCCAAAGAGCATGCAAAGAAAGTACCAGATAATATCTTGGAATGTGCTGATGGCAAAAAAAATGTTACTTAACACACCATGGGGTTTTGCATCCACAGAAGAAAAAAAACTTCATGTGGTGTTTGATTGTGGAGCAACCTTTTGGGGAGTTTCACTAAATTCTTAACTCTTACAGGATCCAGTATGTTGATAGGAGTCTTAACAGGATTCTGTAAAGAACCTGGTGTCGTTACTGCAGACATTGAAGCAATGTTCCATCAGGTGAAAGTACTGAATGAAGACTGTGATTTGTTATGATTCCTTTGGCAGCCCAATGGAAACTATGATCAGAATATGGAAGAATGCAGAATAACAGGGCATCTATTTGGAGTGACTTCATCATCAAGCTATGCAAATTTTGCCCTTAAGAAATGTGCTGAGGACAATATGGAGCAATGTGGCTCTCAAGATTCATCAGAAATAACTTCTATGTGGATGGCTGTCTCACTTCTGCAGCGAGTTAAAGAAGCAATAGCTTTTTATCATGAGTTAAAAGTGATCTGCAGCAATGGAGTTATTTTACTTATCAAATGGTCAAGTAACAGTCACCAGGTATTGCTTAACATACCTGAGAGAGGGCAAAAGGAATGAAGAATTTGGATTTAGATCATGATAATCTTCCTGCTGAAAGGGTGTTAAGTGTACAATGGTGTGTTCAGTGTGATGTTTTTAAGTTCAAAATCATTTTGAAAGACCGAGCTCTCACAACAAGGGGGATTCTATCAACAGTCTATTCAATATATGATCCTCTAGGAATATTGGCACCAGTGATGCTGACTGCCAAGAAGATCCTGCAAGATTTGCATAGGAAGAAGATTGGTTGGGATGATGAGATACCAGAATCCATTGTACAAAAATGGACGTATTGGATACAGGATCTTTGCAAGCTGGAAGACTTCAAGATTGGCAGATGCTTCAAACCGGTAAATTTTGCAACTGTAACATCTGCTCAATTGCCTCATTTTGTTGATTTATTTGAATATGGTTACGGAACTGTTAGTTACCTGTTACTGCATAATAACAAGGATCAGCTACATTGTGGATTTGCAATGGGGAAAGCCAGAGCGGCTCCAATGAAACC